>NC_139915.1:2983632-3141132 GCF_963514095.1 Eutrigla gurnardus | reverse complement strand
CATGAAGATTTCTTCCTGATAGATCTTCTCTTCCTGTCTTGAGTTACAGAGAAACTGTAGTTCTTTATTCCACAGTATTGTTAGTATTGCTGGTTCACGTCTGCATCCAAGTTGTCTGTGTGATGGCTCGGATACTTCCTGAAGATTTCAGACGTTTTTTCTGCTCCGTACTTCCCAGGATGCGTCTTGTGCCTTAAAATGTCATAAAAGTATTGTGCAGGAACCAGGACTAGTTAGAAGATGGAGATGAGGTTCACAGACTTGTGGTAGGAGCTTCATCATCATCATCATCATCATCATGTTGGTCCTGGAAATATTTCAAATGACAGATTATATGTTATATGTTGTAGATAGTTCGGGTGTGCCCTACTTCATCGTGGTCTTTTGCTCGCACAACAAGAGACCATTTCTCGCTGAGTGCGATGCCCCCCCCCACCCACCCATCCCTTCCCAAGGGGTCAGCCACTTACCCAGGATGACACAGTAACCTCCAGACGACCTTTCACTTTGCCAAATGTCATGCTTGTAAAACGGCTGAACTCCATCACAGAGCAAACGAGGAGACAACGGGAGGAATCGGGTGTTCTGTTGCGTGGCGGGCCCGGGTTCAGGAAACCCGAGGTGTACAGTCCAGCGTTGTGCACACATGCTGCAAACACGCCTGTGTGATACATGCATATGCAAGTGTGTCTGTCTGTCTGCTTTCGTACATGGGTTTATGCACTTGTAGACCAAGTGCAACACAGAAAGAAAATGAATAATACATGACAAAATATCCATCGTAAGGCTCTGGCTCTTATTTTTTTTGGTGACTAAAGCAGTGACAGAGCCACTTAGGACAGCCATCTTAAAGGGATATTTCCACATTTTGGGGAATCCACTTACACCAAGTAACCAGTGGAGATTCTAGAGAGTCATTTCTACCAGCCAAGAATTTAGTTTTGTACAAAAAAAACACAACTTTTACAATTTCTTTTTTGAATGGATTCAACAAACTATGTATAAAGTGTGCTTTCGAGGTTGGTAGGGTTGGTATTTTTGCAATCCAGCCAGACCATCTGTTTATTCTTGCTTCCAGTCATTATGCTAAGCTAAGCTAACTGGCAGCATGATCCAGCTTCCCATTCAAAGGACAGAGAAGTAGGCTATTTACTTGAAGTTAGAGAGATTCATTATACGCACATTAAAAAATGACCTTTTTGACGTGACATAGATCCAAGCAGTATGGAAACGTTGGAATGCATGGAATAGTTTTCACCGTTTCTTTCTATAGACTTTAAATCCTTTAAATCATGGACAGTTGTTTTCTCTTACTGCTCTGTTTTGTGGTGTGATCATTTCATTCTAAAAACGTGATTATAATGAAGGACTGGGCTACATTGGCTGTAGACCGTTGAATAGTACCTTGTCCTTTTTTTAAGATTGGAAAAAAAAAATTGTGTTTTGACATTTTCTCCCGTGAGTGATGATAATAGCAGAAGCATATCTGTAGCACTGGAAAACCTGCTTTTACCAGAAGTGTCGGCGGTATTTTAACCTGAGGACGTTCATATCAGAGTCACGGTTTGAGGCGTAAAATGTGTGTTTGAGGGGTGGAGGGCACAAGAGGTCCCCCAGATATGCTGTCATAACTCATGCAGTCGCGCTCTTTGCTATGGGCCAATGTGTAGTGAAGGCAGCACTTAGACATGTTTGTACTCTATGCCCTACATCCCCCTCCCTTTCTCCCCAGGCACCATGTCACTCCAGGCCTGGACCAGTACTCCCTGACTGTGCCCAAGTCTATAACAACATCTACCCCCCCCTCTCCCTTGTACTACCCACCACAACTGGGGGTCAATGTGCCTTCGCCCCCTCACCCTACAACGCCCACGGTCCGTACCAACACTGCCCTCCAAAGAGAAACAAAACCAAACTGAAAAGAGACAAAATGGCCCCCCACCGCTCGCGCTGTCAAAGCTCTTGACAGGCCGGCGTGGAGCCCCCCAGAGGAGCTTTCCGTTGAAGATGATGACGACGGAGATAACAAGTCAAGTTGTTGTGTTACAGCGCGGTTACACTTTGGCCCTTGTTTGTCCATTTGGGTATTCAGAAGCAGTGCGCAGCTCACTTGATTCCAATGCATGTCATGTTTAGCAACATGACAGATGCTATCAGATGCTGTTTTCCATCGGCCCGCGGAGCGTGAAGGGTAAGTGAGGAGCTAAGAGGAGCAGGGGTACGAAAAAAAAATTCCATTAGGTATTAAAAACCCCTTGAAATATTGTCAGCTAATCAATTTCCTGTTTGAACACGCTGACTTTTAATGAAATTCAGTGGGTTATTAGTCCCTTCCCATTCTTCCAGTGTTTGGGAATATAATTACACTCAGAATGCTTACTCATCCTTTTGCTAGCCTGCTGCTTGCTCTGTCAGATGCATTAGCCGTGGAGCAGAAGAGATGAGGAGCCTGTGTCTGTATGTGTCTATCTGTCAGTCCGCCTGACTGTCTGTATGGCTGCGTCTCAGATTAGCCTGGATCAGGCAGCAGGTGACACGGCGAGCAGGTGACCAGCACCCAATTAGCAGAACAGAAACTCGAGATGAGCTCCATTGTAGTTTCAATGTGTTTCTTTCCTCTTCACCCTTCCACTCTTTACGCCACTCTTTTACTGCCTATACATAGACGATCACATCATTTCCCAAATGTTATTCTTGATGAATTCAGCTGATGCTCAATTGGTTGATTCCAATTCCTACAAACTAGTGAGGTTTCAAAATGCACTGAATAAAAAGAAAATGATATTTGTTTGACAAAATAATGAGAAAGATCTGTGAAATAATGTCCGTTAAACTCAAAGTGTGAGTAATAAAAACTTCCCTCGTCAACAGGTTATTCTTAGGGCAAGGTCACGGATCGTGTTTCACTCTTTGTTGCCACAAAAGAAGAGGAAGGAAGAGCTTCTTCTCTGCTTTTGTTTGGTGCAGGTGGGCTAGAATTACCAGAGTGATGGGATTTATTCTGGGCCGGTTCTGCTTTTTCTTTCTGCTAAAGTAGAAGTCGTCTGTGAAACGTTCCAGCCGTAAATGTGATGGCGGTTTGCTTCTCCAATAGAAACGCGCGTCGACCTCATTATGTGGGTTTTGGTGTTAAACCTATCCGTACTATAGGTGCAGCAAATGATTTCCCACACAATGCAGGGTAACCTTAGAGGGGGCGAGGGATTACAGCACTGGGAGGTGATTTAGCTTGGTTAACACTGGATGGACCAGTAAGTCTGGGAAATTTCTGCCAATTTTGTTCTGCAACCATTTTGACCCCTTGGCCGGTTGTAGAAATGGGACTGGAAATGGAGGACGCTGACCCAGCGTCGTGGACACACGGACGTTAGTTTACAGTGGCTGCACTGCAGCGGTGCTGCTCAGGGAATGGAATTGGCAACAACAACAAAAAAAGGTGTCACCTCTAATGTGACCACCGGCCGTGATACTGGGCCGGGTATATAAATCCATTCAGGCTAGATTTCTAAAAGGTGTCTTGGTATGTCCTGCTTGGATTTCTTATTCATGGAGCCGCAGCATATAGACGGATTGCTTCGTCGACATTATGACTTCCAGCTTAGCGATACAATGTTCCCTCTCATTTTGCTGACTTAATAGAGCTTATAACGTGATGATGAAATTACAACAGTGATTGCGGTAAGTCGGTGTTTATGGTAAACAGCGTGTCACTTCCATGAGCGTGTTCCGACATGGCCTAATCTGATTGGAACAGCCGGAGCGGTTGTCATGCGTTTCCAACGAGGTGTTGGGTTTCCCATAGTTCTAAGCCGTACAGTGACACGGCTGTTTGAAAGTGTGGCTCAAACTCTATGGGAGAAATGACTCGTTAAATTAGCACCTAATACTCCAGTCATTAGCAAGCCGTTACCACCGGTGGAATGCCTTTGATGGGGCTGCTTTGGATGAGGAGGTCCTGTTGGGGGAAATGGGTCCGTTTTGAATCTACAGCATCTTAACGTTGTTACACTCACAACCATATTTCTGAAGTGATTTGATGCCCTTTCTGACTGTGATGTCCACAAACCACCACCGCTGCATGTGGAGACGGCGAGCGGTTACAGAAAGCATGAATCGCCATATTCCTTAAGAACAGGCTCTTTGGTGTTTAGTAAGCTGAAGGGAATTGCCCATTGTGGGGTGATATTAGTAACCCTCTTAGGCAAAGCTAGACTGTGGGCCGTCCCCGAGGGCTCATTTCAAGTGCTTAGCACTCGTTTGGAGCTTTGTCACCCCTCACCCTGTTGCCAGCATGGCCCAGCCCCTCTGGCTGTGGAGCGGAGCTGAACTACAGACCTTTACCCCCGCCCGCCACTAGGGAGGGAGTACTAACACCCCGACTCTAACACACACATGCTCGCACTAACTTTGTGCCCCATCACCCCCCGCCCCCTTCCACCAATACACCACAGCCAATGGTTGATTTTCCCGCCGTCTACTCCCATCCAACTCCCCCTCCTCTCTCGTTTTTTTTTTTTTTTGCTCTTTCTCCAACCTCGTGAAGGTTGCCAGGCAGCAGAGAAAGACTTCGTACACACATACACCCCACTATGCCTCTGAGGGTTTTCCGGATGTCCTTGTTTACATCATGGTGTGCAGGTCGTAGGGAAGCAGACTCAGAGCGTCCTGGTTATGTCTGTCTAAGTCCTACGCTGACCTCCATTCACTATGTGTCAACGTGAATGTTCACGGCAGCCGTCACATATTTGGGTGCAAATCTCAAAATCGAGGTGAAAATGAATTCAAATCATTTTTTGCAGCCCCCGATAACGTGTACTAATGTGGGGGACGGTTGCTGGATGTTACCGGGATCCCTGCCTGTTCCCTCTGTGTGTCAAACCGATCGATTTGGTTTGGTCTGCTCCTCCCTCCAACTTTGATGTTGGCATTGATTGTTCTCATCTGTCCCTGAACTCAAAGGTTAGAGGAGCTGAGCTGCACTTCTGGATTGCTTTGACCTTCGCTCTGCACATGCTCAGTGGGTTCACGGCGCTGCGAGCCAAACTGACACGGTGTAGCCAGGCCCGTGGGTACGTGAAAGCAAGACAACGGTGTGATGTCTTTTTTTTTTTTTACTCACCCACTGAGGGTGATGTATATGTGATTGATTTTTCTCCTAGCCCCGTTTCCGCTGCAGTGCGCTAAGCAGGACTGAGTCCAGGCTTGATCAATGCATTGTTTTTCTTTTTCAATCACACTTGAGCGAGCTGAAGACACGAAAGGTTACACAGGTGAGGTTTGGCAGGGGTGGAAGCTGGAGCTTCTGGAGGCCCCCTCAAGGCCAATATATGAGTTTGCATGGATGTGTGAGTGTGTGAGTGTGGGTGTGTGTGAGTGTGTGTGTGTGAGAGAGAGAGTCAGAGAAAGTTATACACAAAAAAGTTTAACTAATTCATCATGTGTCTGTATGCAGACATTATTTTTCTTGTGGTGTCACACTAGTTAATGCTTATTATGTATCTCTCTTCAGTGGGATTTTTCCATCCGTGCCCGTATCCACATCCTTTGTAACCTTACCTTTACCATCCAACATTAAATTATAGGTCCTTCACAATGTCTCAGGGCTCACCTGGCCCAGATAATCTGCAGGGCTGCATGAAGACTGCTCCTCTTGTTTCGTCCACTTTGCCCTGAATGTGTCGAACAGAAAGGAGACCGCTGGATGCACCTCTGACCTGTCGGCCTCCGTAGCCAGACTGCGAGGCTTCATATCAGACGTGGACATCAGTGATGTTAGAATAATTTTGAAGCCGGACTGAGGCGCCTCAATGCTCCTAAAACAACCGCATTAAGCAACCGGAGGAAGTCGTCCATCCTGGAGGGGCAAGGAGCGTTGCGTAGGGCTGAATTATCTCTCCGTGATGACGCCGGTAAACCCTGTACCCAAACACCTAGTCATTAAGTCCCAGATAAGTATCTGTGGGAGTGGAAGGGCTCTCCTAAAGCCGCATGTCTGGAGGGGGTAAGGATGTGGAGGGGAAGCTTTGGAGGGCTGGAGTGGGGTGGGAGCGCAGGCTTTGACCAGCGAGTGTCAAATGTCATGGCAGATTCTTTCAGGGGCAAATTACAGGGTTTAACTTCTCTTGTACCCGAGACGCCGGCATTCTGATTCAACTTCACACTCCAGCAACATGCGGCTCAACGCCATTGTTGGCTGCACACACACTTGACTCCGGAGATACTTCACCTCCTCGCGCTCTCTTCAGCACCTCTTCAGGACTTTGTTGGTGGAGTGCCACCGGCCGGCCTTCCCTGCTTCTGGAGAGGGCAGCGCGCTGCGGCCCCTCCTAAGCTATAGTAGTTAGCGTGTTGGTGTTAGGGGGCTTTACATGAGTGGTCCTCATTAACCTCTTAGCGTCTTTGTGCTTCGAGTTGGCACAGGGCTGCTCCATAGATGAGCTTTACTATGAAACAGCTGAAGGACTTGATCCTAATGACTCTGGTATTAGCTGAGCATAATCATCCGTGTTACCAACACACACACACACACACACACACACACACACACAGTGTGAACACATCCAGATTTTGTGTCTGAACACACACTTTCTCTCACCTCAGCTCGTAAATGCATGCCGTTGTGTCCCACACACACACACACACACACACACACGGACATATTCCCTGTGAGCTGTAA
The DNA here is from genome assembly GCF_963514095.1 of Eutrigla gurnardus. Classification (NCBI taxonomy): domain Eukaryota; kingdom Metazoa; phylum Chordata; class Actinopteri; order Perciformes; family Triglidae; genus Eutrigla; species Eutrigla gurnardus. The sequence goes on along the minus strand of NC_139915.1, from coordinate 3,134,456 downwards.
CAGACCTAAAGCTCTCTGAAGCATTTAGCAGCACGCTAGCAGGTTTTCTCCACGATGCCAGAGTGCTGAAGCATCTAATGCAATTTCAGCCCAACATGGCTCTCTGTGAATAAACATCGCTGAAGTGTACCATCTACTGTATGTTGATCCACTGTAGTGCTCTCTTTTCTCTCCATACAAGCTGATCTAATACCCCCCCCCCCCCTCTCTGATTTCTGTAGCGGCTGCATTTGCCTCCAGACTTGTCTGAGACGGTGAGTCGTGTGAGCAGGGGGGAGCTGGCAGGAGCCGCCACCGCGGCTTCAGCCTGTGGCTCCGGCAGTTCCGGCAACAAACACCTGGACTTCTAGCGCTCCCACACAGTCGCCACGGGCAACCAACACCTGGAACGTCGCAGCGTTGTCCTCTTTACCGCGGTGACCGGGTTGTTCCCTTGCCCACGTAATGTCAACCTGGATGACCCTGCCAGCCATCGCCACCTGCCAACGGTCCCCGGCCAGGGGGGGAAGATCTGATCATCCACACTATGTATTATTTGGTTTTTATATAGAGAAACTTACAGTTCATTGTGGTGTTTTTTCTCTGACAGCCGATATTCCAGATTTCAAGCTGCAATAAAAAATGCATTTTACTTTAAATATTGGCCAAGATTTTATACCCACACGTTGCTTTTTTGCCTTCTGTATTTGGCAGAGTGACTACTAGTTAGCCTTATTAATATACAAGATGGAGCGATTATTTAAAGCTTCTATATAGCGATTCATTCTCCATCCACTGTCACGGAGGGGGGGGACAATTTAGAGTCATCAGTATCTCCATCCTGCATGTGTTTGGACTGTGGGAGGGAGACGGAGAACCCGGGGAGAAACCTCACCCTTCATCACTAGCTAACCATCCACTCAGCTGCTCTGAATTCTGTTTGGTTCACCTTTAAAATCTGGAACATTTTGTTGTTTTTTGATGTTCTCTGTCTCTGGGAATTTCACTTAAAAAAACGGACTCTTGTCACCGTTGCCAAACATTAAATAATTGAGCTGCATGCTCCCGAGCTCGGAGCGTACTGTACATACACAAGTGGCCACTCCTGACGAGCTCCTCCTTGTGTGCAATAGTCTTTTTTTTTTTTGGATAATGCAAAAAAAATGTGCTTTTGTTTAGTTAAATAAATGAAAATAAATACACAACATATGTGGTTTCTTAAATTTTTTTTTTTGTACTTTCTCAAGCAGCTCTGAATGACTACTCCTGAGAGAGTGAGAGGATTTAAGTTGAGTGTGGTCATGAAGGGCTGATCTCTGGTCTGCATCACTGGTCTGAGGTTGGAATGGTGATGCCTCCATCTGACCCTGAGACTGTGCCGGTGAGTGACGTCTACCTCCAGTAAGCCGGGGAGCTGAACAGGAATGTGGGCAGAGGGTAGGAGAGCTGGATTTGGGTGCAGGCTTCACACCTCATCAGGCATGTTTGCTGGATGAGCTGCTTTGCCATGACAAGTCCAAAAGAACAAATTAGGTCAAACGGTGACATGGAGAAATGGAGAGAAAAAAACAACATGAAAAATTAAATGTTTCACTTTTGTTTTCCTCCGTCTGCTGCTGATGCCAGTTTGAATAATCTTGCCGTATTGGTGAGCATCTCCAGCACGCGTTGGGAGAGGGTTGTGTTACCTGACAGGTGCATGCATGAATGCAGGACTCTTATATCGGGTGTGAGAAAGGGATGACATACGCAGGTCACTTCCACAGGTGAAGGGAAGCTTCAGTTGTCGAGATAAAAACTGCAAGTTACCGTCGTGGAGGAGCCGACATATTCAGGGTATATGAGTGGTTTCGTAATATATTTAGTACGAGTATATTTGTTAAAAAAGAGTTTTAAAACCATCAACAAAGTTTTATAATGTCAGTCTCTTTCTATGCAAATTATAAAACATGATACATTAGGTATATCTCAAGCTCTGCACTTCAATCAAGATTTAAATGAACAACATTTAGAATTACTGATTTGTGTCAGATAATGACGTGGGTTATGATTAGTCACACATGCTGCTGTAATGAGCATGAATAAGTCATTCTGTGTGCCAGGAAATCACCGTCCATGTAAGCCCCCGAACACCACGACACAATAACTGGATCTTCACAGCAGGGTGAAGACTGTTCTCTCCTGTTCAGTGTGACTTTTTATTTTTATGAATGATTTATATGAGACTCTTTAGACACCCTCATGCCCCCCAGCTCACCGCAGTAAGAAAGAGTTTTTAATTTCATCTTCTGAATCCCTGTTTCTTGTTGCTCAAATCTCAGTAATGGATTATTGTTATTGTGTTATGAGTTTGTGTGTAAAAGTGGAGGAGAAAATATGTATTATTGTTATTTTCTTTTTTGTTTACATTTGATTTTAATGACAGGTGCAACAATAACAGGATGACCAATCATTTGGACCTATTTGTGTCTCTTGGCAGCTGCTGCTCGTACTATTGATTCCTTCCCAAAGCCTGTTTTCCTACATCAGCTTTAGTTGAGGACTTATGGGTTCTTGAACGTCACATTGCAGCACTATTCAAGTCATACAGTGTGAGGAACGTACATTTTCACCACATTATCTCTCTGCCAAATGTTGGTTTAATAAAGCAGACATGAGTTCACCATATCTAGACCAGGACTGGACTCTGTTAGACTCTACATTAAAGCACACAACTGACCAGCGGACACTGAAGCGTGAGCTTCACTTCACTGCTGTGGGATTTCACGTTTCCAGATCACAATGGTTGTGTCTCGTTAAAATAAACAGACCAAACAGCACAAAGTTCTCCGGAACTTTTCCAGAAACAAGAATTACATTTAAAGCGTTTTATCCCAACGCCGTGTATTATTTAGACTTGGGCTAATTGCAGTCTTTCTTGCCTTCTGAATCTCTTTCGTTCTGCCTCTCTGTAATAATTCATGTTCTCCTCCCCAAAGCTCTGAAAACGGTGCTCCTCCATCTGTGGGATAAAAATGGATTAAAACGAGTAGTTGCATTAGCCTCAGAAAATAAAGAATCCTCTTAAAAAAAATGTGATTAACCTCCAATCCTCCGAGTTCTGATGGGACTATTAAATATTGTGTGAAATGTGTAAATTCAATTAATCAGTTTAGGGAGCTGTTTGGTGCCGTTACATGCTGCGTGAATGTTAACTGACCTCACTCTTTCCTGGACATCCTTTCCTTTTAGATGCTCTCTCTCTCCCTCTAATACACTCCCTCACACACACACACACACACACACACACAACCCCCCTGCTGAGGCAGCAAGTGAAGCAAAATAACTCACTCTGCCACACAATCGCTCCTTTGCCTTGCTCTAGGCACTGACTGCTTTATTCCATGCCCCCCCCCCTCCTCCCCTCCTCTTCATTGCTCTGTATTTTCTTCATCCCATCGTAACTCCACTACAACAAGAGCCAGCGATGGTGAATTGCTTGACCTTTGTGATTGTGCGGCGGTGTTGTGCTGTGTGGTCCGTGTCGACTCGGTTCAGCCCGTACATCAAGAGAGGCTTGTTGTTTCGTGGGGATTGGAAGTGTTGCGTGTGTATTAAAAAGCCTTGTACTGGCATTTGTCAGTATTTATATTTTCTGTAGATTTGCAGCTATGATGCATTTTTTCCAAGAAATACTGACACTGTATAAGACATTGAACAGGCAAAAAGGCTTTCTTTAAGACACAATTTTACTGTACAAAATGTTTTATAGTTTTCACAAAATACATTTAGAAAGCTCCATTTTAAATAAAATTAAATTGAAATATTTAAGAGACAGCGTGTAGACGTTTTTTTTTTTTTTTTTTATCTCAGAAGCATTGCTCAGACGTAAACCCAGTGTGTGTCCATGTTCTACGTACACACTGAAATAAAAATGCAAAACTCAAAAGAGCATGACAGATGATGCTAGAAAACCCTCCCATGGTCTTCAATTATAAATAAGGACCGCGGGGTTCGACTGCAGTCTTACCAACTCGAAGCCAATGTAATCGAACAGAACGTGTTTACAAAATGTTGCAACACAAGACTAATATCTTTAAAAAAAACATTGTGTACTAGATGAAATACAAAGGCTTTGGTCTGTTTTACAATCAACAATGATTAAATCTGATATGTACTTGTAAACAACTGCCAAACACTTAAGTTTAAAACTCTGTCAAGCAATGTTTAATCATAATTATAGGAATTAAATATTTCTAGTAGCACAATTTTTTTTGACCATAGGACACTATAATACAACTATACCTAAGAGACAAATTGTACCTGACCCTAAAGAAATGTATTTCATGATGCATGGAACATTTATAGAATATTCTCGGGGATATAAATGAAATCAACTTTTATTGGAGAAATCTTTCTGGTAGATTTCTAGGGAAGACAAGTACTTTACATTTTGACAAAACAAACTGGATTATATCGAAGACGCAGTCTACCATTTACAGACTACAGGCTTTCTTTTACACCTGTTTTCCACATTGAATGTTCTTCGTGGTAATCTAGAGTCAATCCAACCACCAAAGCAAGAGGTCCAAGTTGTCTTTGCACACTTCAGCAAAGTGATCCGTGATTAATAAGCCGGCGGCCGTTGGCCCACGTCAGTAGGAGTCGGGACTCGGCCTCAGTGGGTGGATCAAGTTTCCTCTGCAAAATATCCATTTGTAAGAAACGAGACCAATAAATAGTTGTTGTTGTTTTTTTTCTCGACACAGTAAGAGTCTTCCCTCCAGCTCGTCGTCTTTAATGATATGCAACAGCGTCCAGAGACCATGCAAAGGCTGGTAGAAATTCTCGATATAAGCAGATCAAAAGATAGTCATGGCAGAATCTCAGGTTCCTCCCTCAAACAAGCGCAAGACCAACATGGTTTTCTAGCAGTCCATCTATCAGTACTTGATCTTGGTTTTTCATATTAACATACAAATGGCCATTTACTAACACACCAGAGAAAAAGGAAACAATGACTGAAGTTGGAAATAGAAAAAAAAAACAGATAAGTTTTTGTTCCATAAAAATTTTAACACCGGGCACTTTACAGAGGTCCATTTTTTTCTGACTTCCCATCGTTGTTCTCGTCCAAGTCCTCGTTTTGAATGTGCCTAGAGCTACAGAAAAGCACGCAGTCTGTCCACTGGAAAAACAAAGCCAGGCGTCCCAAGGCTCTCCAGAGTCTCTCTCTTTGCTTCTTTCCTCCTCTCCTGTCCTCCGCCTCTTCACAACCCTCGCTCTCGCCCTTCTCTACTCTTCTGTGCTGTGTATGTGTGAGGAGCACTGCCGGAGGGCGATGGTGGAGTGGGTGGTTACAGGGTGAAGTAGCTCTTCTGTCTACTGTAGTCTTGACCAGTACTGAGACATGTCAGGCTCGCTCCCTGGGACTTGGACAGGGACAGACACTCCAGGAGAGATGAGTCCTGCAGAGACAAAGAGAGAGAACGATGTCAGGGAAAAAAAAGAAAGGCCCACAGGTCAACAAGCTAATCTAGAAGAGCTGATCCACCATGCACACTTAGTCTGACGGCTAACGCTAGTTAGCCTCGTAGCACAGAGCATTGTGCTTTAAACGCTTGCAAATAGGTAGCTGCAATGAGTCACAATGCTCTGCACATGGTTGCACAGCAAAAGGCTTGCAAGCTCGATAAATTGAGGCTTTGGCGATGGCATTTAAACAGAGAGAGTAGAACAGCAAATGAATCAAATTAATTAGCAATTTAGCACAGAGGAAATGTGGTTATGCCTGATTAACTCTTCATGACTATAACCGGTATATATGGCCTTCAGTAAAAGCATCCTAATGGGGTGGAACTAAACTATGGGCTGGAGTGGTGGGACTGACATGATGGCATAGAGCGGAGATGAAATGAGCTCCGTGCAGCTGCGGAAGGAAAATGATATGAAATATGGCGATATTGATGCGTTTAAAGCGTGAGTTTCTCAAGTAGACGGGAAAGAACAGGAGAGTTGCTGCAACAGATCATGAATGAGAGTTGCTGCAACAGATCATGAATGAAACATGAATGAAGATTATAAAAAGTACCCCCTTCATTTACAGAAAGGTGGCAGATATCGTACTGATTAATTTCCCAAGCATGTTGGTAAACAATGAACTGTCTGCCTACCTGTTGAGGTGGTACCAGAAGCGGTCATTGATTGGCTGTTCATATGTGCCTGCATATGAGGGGGCGTGTATGTGTCGTAGCTCCGCCCGTTCACAGGCGGACTGGTAGGCAGCATGCAGGAATAAGAGGAGGTCTGGCTGGGCTATAGATGGGGAGAGAATGTTACATTAGCTTAGCCAACCATAGTCTGGAATCCTGTCAGGCAGATGTGGCTCGATTTAACTGAGTTTATAGTTTGAGTTCTCTGAGCAGGCTTTTTGTGGTTGTTTGGCCAGGAAGACAACAGTTACTCATGCTGTGTTTGATTCCACTCTTACAAATCATATCAATCATCATCAAAATGACAGAAAAACACACACATCTTTAACCGGATTGACTCATTGAGCGTTGTCGTCGTGCTTACTTGCATAGGTAGATTGTTTGCCATGGTGAAGCTGGGCATGGGGGGCAGCGCACTGTAGGTGTTGGCCAGTGCAGAGTCGGGTCTCCCCAGCATCGACCCCGAGGTGAAAGACACTGTGAAGAGAAATGAAAAACGTGTTGAAAAGCCATCTCATTAGCCGTGCATGAGGTGACAGGCCGGGACACATACTGCACAGTGTGTGTGTGTGTGTGTGTGTGTGTGTGTGTGTGTGTGTGTGTGTGTGTGTGTGTGTGTGTGTGTGTGTGTGTGTGTGTGTGTCTCAGGTGATTGACTTGTGAGCCCTTGTGTCTGATTCGGTAATTACACAGATAAAAGTCAGCTGAGAAGTTTTGCTCAATCATCCATCAAAAGGAAAGCGGTGCTTCTTCACGTGGACTACCGAGGCCTCTTCCCCCCTTTTATATTTAATAATGATACTAATATTATTTAGTAAAATATCTGCCTGACCAGAACACGTGGACGTTAAATGAAAATGCCCCACTGCTGGTGCACCTACCCGGCGTGGTGGGCTGCGGGATGGCCTGGTACACGCTGGTGCTGAAGCTGCTGCTGATGGGGATGTGACTGGAGGAGTTGTTGGCCTGCCGGCGTTGGTTCCGCAGCTTCTCCTCCCGCCTCCACTTCGCTCTTCTGTTGGAGAACCAGACCTGCGAGGGGAACATGCACGTTAGTTCGGTTTTATTTTTTTTTATTTTTTTTTTTAGTGGAACTTTGTAGAACATTCACGCTTCCGCTTAAAATAAAAATGAAAAGAATAGTTCACTCACTTGTATTCTTGCTTCCGGCAGGTCGATTTTCGCCGCTAGTCTCTCTCGCGCGAAAACATCTGGATAATGAGTTCTTTCAAATTCTGTAATGCAGGAAACCACAGAACAAAGGTGTTATTATATCTCTATATATTAAATAATAAATAAGTAAGGTTACATTTCCTGCATGGCTAGTAGTTGAATAAATGTATGTCGAGAGCCTTTAATCCAAAACTATGAAATATGAACCACGTGCCATGAGTGACGTATATTAGGGCTGTTATTCTTTTTTTATAATATAACATAAAAATGATCGCCTTAATTACATACAGACAAATACGAACTTCTTTAGTTTTGCTTTTTTAAATCGCAATATTTTGCAAAAAAATAAATAAATGTATTAAAAAATAAATAAACTATATATATATATAAATATATATATATATATATATATGTGTGTGTAAATGATGGTATAAATGGTGGAGTGTCTGCTCGACCTTTCTCCAGCGCTTCGATCTGCTCCTGTGTGAAGGACGTGCGGTTTCTCTGGAGTTTCCTCTTGAGCTGCAGTCGCATCTGCGTCTCCTCTGAATCCTCCCCGTTCGAGCTGATGGAGTTTGTGTTTTCCCCTGCTCCGTCTTGTTGTGGGCAGCCATCTGCAAAAAAGAGAGAGAGAGAGGATATAATGAAAATATACATTCAATTAAGCTAATTGAATAATTAATTATCGGCTCCTGCGTTGTATCTGGGCCTAGCTAATTGTACAGCGGCGCAACATCATTAATTAAAGCCTCCCTCATGGCTGATTAAATTCAAAATCAGAGGAATTATTTGCACTTGCTCCTTCGTGTCGCCGCGCGCACCGCGCCTGCGTGGAAGGACAATATGGGCTTCGGTTAAACTGTTTGTAAAATATTGTGGGAAAAACACGCTGGCGAGGAAAGAGTCCGCGTACTTATCGCTGCCAACAATGGCGTGTGTTCTCAAAAGGTTAAGAGAAATGTGACAAGATGTGGCGAGCCTCTTTTCAGAGCCTATGAAATGTATTAAAACCCAAACTCTCCAGGCCACCCCTCCTTTTTTTTTTAGGGCACACCAATGCCTCAATGGTCGCTCCCATATGGGCGTTGGTATAGCCATTGAGGTGACCACCAACTTCTGAATAGGGGAAGACGCTTTTCAGAATGATACAATGCCTCCAGGAGTAAGGGAAACCATTAAACTATGGACACAGCCAGGGACGAGCAGTGAGCCTCGGTGGGTGTAATATATGGAGGGGGGCTATTGGAGGAGATGACAAAAGGATCCTCTCTCTCTGGAGGCGCACAGGCTATAGTACTTTGGCATTGTGCGCACGAGGATCCCAGTCAACAGAGCTTTGAGTCCAGTGTGTTAACCCTTATCCACGACCATCATTAATCACGTCCCCCGGCCAGCTACACGCCAGTCAGGATTTCTGTCTTCAATTGGAAACAAATGAGTGAGGAGAGAGCATGCAACCCCCTGAACAACCAAAATAAGGCCAATCTATTCACGGGCCCTTCAGTTGCGCGGCAAGGCTTATCGACTAATGTGTGTCTTGTTGTTGGACATCATTATCACACCGAGAAGTTAATGTGGAGGGAAGCAGGGAGCTCTGCGTCATATCTCACGGAGGTTTGGATCCATCGGACAACTCAGCTTTTTATGTGCAGATTGTGTTTTTAATCGGAGGCCTGTAGTGCCTTGCTCAAGGACACGAGGTGGCCAATACAAGTGAACGTGCCAAGCTGGTGTTTCTGTGTGCAAATGTACTTTTGTGGGGGGGGAAATGCAGCAAATTGTTAAAATAAAATAAATAAAAATGTTAAATCCAAGTTGAAGCAGTAGTTTTGCTCACAGGCCGTTTTACGCGCCGCAGGCCTGGAAACATATTTAGTGTCTAAATGCGAAACTCTGGGTTCACTGGAGGAGGAAAACCTGATTCTTGACAGTTTCCCTCGCTGCGAAATAGACAAAAGTATTCTTCTATAGTAGTTTGTATCGGCGCTGTTTGTTTCTTCCCTCTGGATAATCCATAAAAAGGAGTGAATGTGCAGCTATTATCCCTCCGCAGACCCACTGACGCTAGCATGGATTTGTTTTCTCTCGAACGGCGCTGGGAAATAAACTCATTCTTTAGTATCACGATGTCTCAGCCAGTGAGGCGGAAAAGCAGCAAAAAGGAGATACCGAACCAATTGCGGCACCTTTCAGCTGCTGAGACCGGATCAAAACACTCTTGAGAAACCGCTTAGAACTGAAAGAAAAAGTGAGAGACTAAATCCTATAGACGGGATTTAGAGCCATATAGCAGCGAGAGAGTGAGAAAGAGATAAAAGACGAAGTCGGAGAGGGTTTTTTTAAATTCGTTCCTCTTTGGATCGAGTTGTCTCCATGCGGCCGTTCTCTCTGCTGACGCGTGGAAAACACATTCTGTTCCCCGAGACAACTGTTCAACTAGTCACCGAATTAAAAACAAATCATAATAATAATAATTATTATTATGATTTATATTAATATTTAATTACACAAAAAAATATTATTTCTGGTGGTATCATAATAAATAAAAGTGAAAAGCAGAATACTACAATTGTAATAACAACAATAATAATAGGCCTAATAATAATAATAATAATAATAATAATATTCCAAAATTAAGTTAATCATTTAGCTGCTAATTTGATGCCTTCCGCTCTGCTGCTCGATAACATCCACCACGTGTCCAAATGGTCATTAAACAAATGCAAATTATTATTTGCGACGACTGAATTCCAGCACCCCCCCTCTCCATTCTGATGCATATGAATCAGGCCGATGCTTCATCGAAATGCCCGTGTGATGAATGCATGTTTGAGAAGCCGGTGTTGGCCGACAGGAGACCCTCTGAAGTGGAACGTTTCCACAGCAGCCTCAGCATCTCCACACTCCTGCATGTTGCCATAATGAGAGACAAAGGCCTCTTTAATGAGCAATTACACGTAGTTCCCATAAGCAATCATTGCGTGTGAAGGAAAACATTCCTTTGTACTAATATCGCCGCGCAGCTCCCCATCAGGAGGGGAGGAGGACGCAGGCTGCTGGGTGGACACCTCTGCTGAAAGGACAAGCCGCTGTCACGCACATGCATGTCTGGGACAGTGGAGGCATTCAGCCCGCATGCATGGCCTCTGATAGACTCCTCTTAATTGGGGGTCTTGGCCAGGGCATCAAAGCATGCCAATAAAATACCTTGTTGCGGAGAGAGTGCCCGGGACTCGAACCGCTGGAATAGTACGCTGTAAAAGTATTCACATTCAAATGGAGGGGCGGCATCTGTGTGGAGTTCACGCTATAATCCTGCATTCCCTCTCCAACCACAACGCAGCTCCCATATGCTTTTTTTTAAAGGCTGCCGGGACCTCAGAGCCGGATCGCCGGCATCCTCATGCGCGTCAAGGTGTCTTTCATTGTGATAATGAGGCTCACCTTGGTTGGGCTGGCCTGGCACTGATGTTCCGGGGTACCAGCCGGGCCGGGTCCCCCAAGTTCCTGTCTGACCGTTGAGCATTCTCAGCTTGTCATACATGCCATCTGCGCCCATCTGTTGCTTCTCACTAGCCAGGTTGCGAAGGACTCTGTTTATCGATGACACCTGAATGACAAAATGATGAGATCAGTGTCTTTCTATATGTGTGCACGCAGATATGACGCACGCGCGCACACACACACTCCTGTAATTGAATGTATGGGTGATCACATGCGCCGCTAATGGCGCCCACACTTTGTGTTCCAGAAGACTGGACGGTTGGCTGCCCATCTCCCTCTCCTCCACTGCGTCTCATGTGGCAAATTAAATCATGCACACAACTTCCGTCCGCACACTTACACTGGGGATGTTGTCGTTGGTGCAGATGCCCTCCGACAGCAGTCTGTCACGGATCTCCCACGCGAAGATCGACGGACACTCGCGCTTGTACTGCGCGATTTTCGCGACCACCTCTGGAGTGGCGACCCTCGGCTTGCTGCCGCCTATTGCTCTCGGTCTTATGGAGCCAGTTTCATAATACCGGCCCAGGATCTTGCTCACACAGCCGTTGGATACCTGTATAGAAAACAAAAGACACAATTCACATACATTATTTACGACTATTAATGGAATTTCTAAGATGGCATCAAATAATTATCACCTTTTCACTGTCCAGCACTTGGACTTCATCATGGGTCTATAAACACAAGAAATATGCCTTCAATATATTAGGCATTAGATGTATTATTTATAAGAGCAGGCAGGTTACTTTCCGTTCTGTCGGCCTCATTTTATTTCCAGTAAAACGGAAACGTATAATAATAATTTTACTGACTTGAAAAACCATCGTTCAATGCATCGTTTAGGCCACATGACACGTGGATTCGATGTGGGAATCATACCGTTAAGTGGTTCATATTTCTGCTAAATATTTGTAATTAAAAACATCAGTTGGGATGAAATATAAAAGGTGTTTTCTGTTAGAAAAAGGGCGGGAGTGTGTTGTCACCTGCAGTATCCTGGAGATGTCGCAGGGTCGAGCGCCACTGTGAGCAAGTTCAACTATTTTCTGCCTGGTGGAGTCCGGCAGCGGTCTACCATTAACAAACACACCACCAAGCTGGTTTACGCCACTGTGACCTACATGGAGACAAAGGCATCGCGGTCATCACATCGCACAATAGCTCGAATCCTAAAACATAGCTCAGAAAGCACATTTCCATTTAATGGAGAGGAGGATGATATAAGCGCTCAGGGAAGCCGAGTTAAATGTGGAGCATGGAGACAGAATTTATTGTATAGTGCACTTCAAAATGAACAGTCGCGTCTGAAAAAAGGCGTTTTAAAAAGCAAAGTGCATAAAGATAAAAATCATAGTTTGAATAAACTTCTAACCCGCTCGGTGCTGAAGACAAACAGTTATCCAGCAGGCATGCAGAACAAGCAGGAAACCACAACATCATCGTTTTACAAATCATACATGAACAACCGAGTCTGTCTGAAGAAACTCAGCCTTCTATGAAACCGGCAAACTCCAGTATTAAATGCGTCGCGCCGCTTCCATCCTCTACAGCTGCGCATCACAAACTATCCTCATCCTCACTAATAATACCAATCAGCAGGCAGACAATCACACAAAATACAAAAGTGAAATAAATGCCTTAAATAAGCTTTCGTTCTAAAACAATAGCTTTTCAGGAAAGTGACTTTAAATCGACAAAGTTCCTTCAACCGCAGTCCCTCAAACACAAGAATTACGCACCGAGAAGACACAGCGCGTCGGAGACCAGCTCCAAACTAACATGTTTCTTATCATTGGTTATTGTCTAAAAATGTCTTTTTTTTAAATAAAAGTATTCCTAAACGATGAGGTGGTATTGCTCTAGAGCACAGAAAAGCCAGCAAACCTGCAGCCAAACGGGAGCGCCGACTCCCCGGAGTGCCTGAGCCGCTCTCGGTCTCTCCGCTCCCTTCCCCTGCGCTGCCGCCCGGTACATTGACTCCGGGAGCAGAGGCTCCTTAGCAATAAATAAGCTCCAAATATAGAAGAGGGGGAAAATATGATGAGCCTGCCTGACATTTGTCTTTAAAATAAAGCTAGCTGCACGTCAAGTTTGAGCTTAATTTCTGGAAATAGGCGGAAGTCGCCTCGGATCATGCATGGGAGGCTAATTGAAAAGATCAGTTGGAGCACTTGTGGCAGGCATGTCACTTTATGACACCGCTCTGCTTTTGAAAATCGCATCGTCACGACAAATAGTAGCATGATAAAACGACCCTTTCTGTCTGCATTTGGATATCACTCAGACAAAATTGGACGCTACTCGTTTACCCTCCGAGGGAGACTTCTTTTTAAGGTGGCCGGGGGCTACGCGCGGTCACAGAAACGAGGGCGCGCCCGGATTCTTAACATATTAAAAGTGACAGGCAGTTCTCCCCCCCACCCCCACCGCACCCCCACCCCCTTGTTTGTATTTGACAACAAATGCTCACAGCCAGTGCATTCCTGTTGTGCGCCATCGCTGGGCGTCTGCGCGGCTTTAAACTGCACTAACGTGATAGAAATGATCAGAAAGGCCTGCGTGTGAAGCTGAGGGCAAATAAACCTGTTTAACTGGGGAACAACTTCTGGCCGCTGTACGTGTAATAATCTTCCAGCGTGGATCTGCTTGATAGTAAATCCATTATCATTCCTCCTGCTCTTGGTAATTCCCGGATTAAGCGGAATTAACAGACTTCTTACGCTGAAATTGGCCTCTCCGCGTTACGCAAGCCGGCTCCGCGGGCTCTCCCGGGCCGCCGCCGCTGATTTATAACCACCGTGTAAATCCTCCGGATCGATAAAACCGTCAGATAAGGACATCACATAAAAAAAAAAATCTGACTCTCCTAAGGTTAAGTCTTAATCATGGAACAATTCCCTCAAGTGCCCGGAGTCGATCTCGCCCGCTGGCGCTGATTATGCGCCTTGTATTCTATTGCAAGTCGACTAATAGGAAAACATATGGTGTCAATTTGGACGCTCCCCACTATATACACCCAGGAGTTATTAGCACAAAAGCCACCGAGGCTGTCGCGACCTTTAGACAACCCAAAGGGCCGGGCCCAATCATATCTCCTCGACAATTCGCACCAGACATCACACGCCAAGCCAGGGGAGCGTCCCATTACCATCAATCCGCCGCAAAGCAGGAGCGCTGGGGATTGTACACGGCTTTGATAAGGCCCATCATCTCTATAATGGAACGCTGGCAAGCAACAAAAAAAAAAAGAAGAAAAAAAAAAAAGCAGCACTGCAATGCCAGCAAGTGTGTGAACGTATTTCAGTTTTAGTTTATTATTTAGCTTTTTATTACATTTCGCTCTAATTAGCAGACACACTTTTCTCCACGTCACACAATCCAACTCCGACATTTGGATTCAAACCGCTAATTCGCACAGATCACAGCACAGACACGTCATCAAGGTATATGGAGAGAAATATAATAAAATCATCCCACACACCTTCATCACAGATGTCATACACCTCTTGTCCAGCAGCAAGAGAGAAAATGGTTCATGTTTATCCTTTTTGGTTTCAACACACACCAGCAAAGAAGACACATATTCAACTCAACAGGCCTAGAAGCAACTTCATTGTGTTTGGTTTTTATTTTTTTGGATTAGCACCCATGACATTATGGTTGTTAGCCTATATATGTTGTTACATATTTATCCCCAGCTATGAATCGGCCTGCGGTTCTAATATGAGGATTTTCTTTCTAGTTCATGCTGTCTGTCCGTGAAGAATATGGACTAATCTACATAAGACATTATTGCTATTCCTCATGTTTCATGCAGGGCTCTTCTCCACGCAGCTCATCTTGTATGCAGCCTGGCAGCAGCTCTAACGCTAATGCAGACGGCTGTGCAATTATTTAATACCAAGTCAAGCAGAAAGGAAATTCTCCCTCTCAACCCAACCCCCTCTATGTCTCTCTATGTCTCTCTCCCTCTGTGTCTCTGGAGCAGGGCGACGTGTGATTAACTTGTTCGATAATAACTTCTCTACCTATCATTGCAAAAAAAAAAAATTAACAGCAATGAAACGGCCATCAAATAACTGAGAATATGTCGCCCTGCACCTTAAAGTCATGCAAATTTATGCCCGCACATTTCCTTCTGCTTTAAAGTGTTCTTAATAATGTCACGAGGTGTTGCTTCCATCCAGCCGGTCCAACCGGCGGGTGTAATCAAAAAATGTACAACAACAAAAAAATAAATAAAAGGGGAGAAATATTAAAATAACTTACTGTTCTGCATCATTGAGGCTACGCCAGACTCCCACGTGGCTTGGTTGTGGTATTCTACGCGTCACAAAGGGGAAAACAGAGCTGGTTAGCATCACACACACACACACACACACACACACACCTTCTTTTTCACTTTCAAATCATTTATCAAATCAATTATTATTCTTGCTTTTTTAATAAATAAATGAAGTCTCTCATCTCATCTCGATTAGAATGTTTGCGGGTCTAAAACATGAATGTTCACATCCCCAGAGTATGTGTGTATTTAATTAAACTTGCCTGAAACAGAGTTGACTGTCCACTTTATAACAATTTAGTCAATCATCTGCCGTTTTCACTACTTAATGTCTCCCTAAAGGACAAAGCAAAACAACACATTAGCACAGCCACAGCTATACTGATGCACTCACTATCTGTATTTAAGGCACCGAGACAATCTGAGCTCAAAGGACTCAAAACGAGCATGATTGGGCCTGCAACTCATTATTACAATTATTATAACGCCATATTTATATATATATATGGTTATATGCAAACTGTACAGTGACACACGTTGTCTACCTCGCCTCACTGCTCTGCAAAAGTCCAGACCAGGAGGGGGTACAACGCTGGGGTAGCTCGCCTGCTGGACTCGCAACAATGAACCCCTTTTCTGCCTCTGTGTACCTCAAACCCGAGGCGAGGATCGGCCTCCGCGACGCGAAACAGAGCCTCCCCGCTAAACACCAACAAGTTCAGATTAATACAAAGAGCCGGAGGCATGCATCCACCCCCTCCGGGACCATTCACTCTCTCTCTCTCTCTCTCTCTCTCTCTCCCACACACACACCCACACACACACACACACTCACACACACACACACACGGCCGTGACCCCGGTGCCGTCAGTGCGTGAATGTGGGTTTTTGTTGTCCCTGCTTCTCCCGAAAATAAAATAAAATGAGGCGGGTACAAATATTTGGTGTTATGTTGCGCGGCGGGTCGGAGCTGTAAAGCGGGTTTTAAAACAACAACAACAGCGCAGTTGGACGCTCAATTGGAAAAGACAAATGCATTAAAGCAGCCATTGACTGGGGGAGACAGATAAAAAGGGGGCCAGGGAGGGAGAAGTCTGAAGTTTTCCCTTCTCTCTCTCCCTCCATGCAAAGTTGTGTGCAGCAAAGTGGCCTGATAGCGACGCTGGACCAGGACTGGGTCTAGTCCAGGCTCTGGGGTCGGGACCGCCATCGCGTTTATATCAGCTTTTCTCCATGTTTCACAAACAGGCATCGGATTGAAGATTCCATCACACTGGCCCACATGGCTCACGGTATTTAGCATGGCCTAAAAACACCACTAACTAATTAAGATGTGCTGGATTTTGTTGGACATCTCATGATGTCAAAATTAAAGTGGAAAAAAAGTGGAAAAAAAGAATAAATAAATCAATAAAAGCAGCGTATTTTAGGCTGACCAGTGGCTTTTAGCCTCGTAATGTCCAAGTGGTTAATCATTTATTTAAGGTCGAAAGCTCAAACGTTGTTGTTCTCGGGGTTAACTACGGTCTAATCTGCATTTCTTTTCCTTCCTAATCCAACAATGTCTTAATTCAACATGCTTATTCTGTTCACGACATTCATATGCAGAAATATTCCGCAGGCCTCGACTACAATAAAAGATGCAGACTAACAGATAATATATATATTTATATACAAATACACGACTAGAAAAATGTGTTACATATTACAAATACATTTAGTAAATTATTATTAGCCAACAGGTTTAATAATAACTCAAAGCATCAACAACATATAATGAAGGTCTGGTGTTTCTCATTTCAATATTTTTAAATGTTATTATTTACCTAATTTTAGGCTCAGCTATTCAGAATTATCTTCATAAATTACAAAATAAAAAATGACAATAAATCAGCACGCCTGTTTTATTCTACTTATTTATCTGTTTGACTAAATAGTTTAAAAGCAGCAGCAATTTGCGTCCATAGTTTCCCTTTTATTATTATTGGAATTATTTAAAAATATTATTTACTATGAAAAGGCCAACAGGCCTGTCAAAGACAGACTCTTTTTAAAATAGTACCAAACTGCCAAGATAGTAAAAGCAGTTTAACTCGCTGTCATGAAGGGAAGCAGCTCTGAAAAAGGGGAAGTTGTACACAAACCTCCTCCCTAAATGGAGCTTTTTTTTCCTCTCTTTTTTAAGGCGCTTGGGTGAGTCGCCTGCATGAATCAATCTGACACCTTTCCTCAACGGGTCATTGCGCCCCATTCTCCACGATGATCACTGTCCTGGCCCAACGTGACTTTTTACTCTTTACTGTCATAAATAAGCGGTAAGCTATCCGGAGGCCTGAACACACCAACACAGCCGAGCAGAGGACGAGACAGAGGCGCTAAAGGCTGTTCGCACTTTGAGGGAGTCCAGTCAGAGGGACGGGGCTGCAGTCCCGACCGATAAAACACCCACAAGCTCCCTGAACCTCAACCTAGCCGAGAACACATCACTCATAATCACAACAAGTATTATTATAATAATGATAATAATAATAGATGGTGATATAATAACACATAAGCAATATTATTGTACAGCACGAGCACACTTGCAGTCCGGATCTCACCTTTTTGGGGCATCCTGCGTTGTTGTCAAAGTCCTCGTCAACTATAGGCTGAAGCCCCGTTTTCCACGCGCAGAAAGAGAGAAAAAAGCCGACCCGGGATCAGCCTCTCTCGGGGAGTTTCAGAGGAAAAATTAGTTTCCAGTGGTCTTCGGCGGAGACGGAGGGGATATCCCTGCGAAGGGGACAGAGATTGACAGTGAACTCAGATGTCAGGACGCACGGAGTTTGGCGAGGATGTGCGCTGGCGTGTGAGAGAGCGAATGAGAGAGTCAGAAAGAGAGAGAGTAGGGAAGAGAAAGAGAGAGGGGGGAGGGAGGGGGGAGGAGGGAGGGAGGGAGGATGGTGGTAGTGGTAGAAGGAGGTGGGGGTAAAGAGAATGAACACACCTATGCTGATTGGTGATGGAACAAGTGTATTAATGTAGGCCTGTGTTCCTGGTCCGCTGTGTGCGCCTCGTCTCTCCTCCCTCCGCCGCTCTTCACTGGCCCATTAGCGCGACCCGACCTCTGTCATCATCCCCCATATAAACACTTCCCCCCACGCCGCATTCAAAGCGGGAAACGGGGCCGAGCCGCAGCGAGCGAGAGAGAGAGAGGGAGAGGGAGAGGGAGAGGGAGAGAGAGAGAGCCTCGTCTTCCCAGCCCACTAATCAGCCCACGCATGCAAATACCCTGCGCTCACTTGCTGAATATTGCCCTATTGCAAAGCAACTGCCTCGGAAAATGCCCATTGGTCGGGAGGCTCTATTCTTCAGGCTGAATCGGGAATCTGAGGCATGCTCGGCTCCAACCTGAGGCCAACTTTGCTGCGGGGAGGACGGAGCGGAGCAGCAGCAGCACACGTGAGCGCTGCAGCTCACAAGACTCCATGAACGCGACGAAGAGCATGGAACAGCCGATGCCCTACATATAATAACAGTTCCATAACGCGCCTGTTATCGTGTAATATTCATGAATGATAATTTAAAAAGTTTGCACACATGTTGCACTTGTAGTTCCTGCATCCACGTGTCAATGTAGACCTGCAGGACTGAAGCAGCAGCTTTTATTTTACTTTTATGAATTTAAGGCACAGACTTAAATCATCTCATCACATATTAATTAACATATTAAATGAGGAATGTGAAAACACTCAAAAACAAGCCCGAGTGGAGACCTCTGGTGCATTTGAACACGGCATAACGCCCTCCACTAAAAAAAAAACAATCCAAAACGTTCACCACGTGCTTTTGTTGATTCGTTTTGGGTATCGCCTTCCCCCCGAATACCCCCCCCCCCCCCCCCCCCCTGTCAACACGGACGCCATGCGTAAAGAGCGCGGCCTTTAGGCAAGCTCCGGTGCTTTTTATGGACACATTTGCAGGCGCGGCTACGTCACTCCTCCGACCTGACAGCAAATAACACGCGTAAACGAAGTAAAGCAAATGAGTGTGCAGCCATGGCCACACGCTCCCAAACCGCGCTGGTTGAATGGCTGGCTATTAATGCACACCTCAGCGCACCCAAAAGCAACCCCTCTGCGCCCGTGTGTGAGCATACACCCGGGGCTCCGGGCAGCACCAGTCCCCGCACTGAGGAGCCCCGCCGCTTCCTCCAAAAGGAGGAGAACCGAGGGGAGAGAATGAGGCTTGTATGGATGTGGAAGCCAAACCAAAGCAGAACAGGGGGTGCATGAAAGGGCAGAGAGAGAGAGAGGGGAGAGGGACAGGCATAAGCAGGGGGAGGGGAGAGAAATTGTTTTTTTTTTTGGATGGGAGGCCGTGAAATGAAGTCATGGAGACCTACACTTGACTTTCTTTGACATGTGAAAAAGTGGGAGAAGTCAGAGCTCATCAATAAAACACTTCGGAGGTGAAAAAGGGCCCTAACAACCATCGCATTCCTGACTGTGGGTTCAATGAGTAGACAAACGACGCTGCCAGCGAGAGAGGGGGAGAGAGAGAGAGAGGCAGGGAGGGAGGAAGGGGGAGAGAGAGTGGGACTGCCCGGCTTGAATGGGGCCTCAGTGGGCCGGCGAGATAATGAGCTGAGAGGACCGGCTCAAACTGTCACCGAGGGTCCCGTGGTGAGGAACAACACTTCGGCCAATACTCTTTCATCAAACAAGCCGTAAACTAAACGAGCACATTCATCTGTTTCTCCTTGCTGCATTGTTTCTCCTCACTTAGACTGGTGGCTCAGCCTGCAGGCCTACCGCGGATGGCTTATATCAGCTAATGGTGGTGGCGGTGGTGGTGGTGGTGGTGGTGTGGGGGGGTCCCCCAAACATTTTCACGTCAAGGACCCCCCTATTAGACATGCATTAGACCACAAACACCTCTCCACAAACCGCTGCAGGAGCGTGCGTAACGAGGAGACCTCGTTGTGGTTATGATTTACTGTACGACTGAAGGTGGAGTTTAAACTTCCAAACTTTCCAGAACGTACTTTTTATGGTTCATAAAAACCTCCGAGGTGGTGTCGGCCCACTTTAATGTAAGTTAGAGACACGGTGGAAACACAGCGGAAGTACAATAGAGCGTTGATTGCGGACAAAAGAGGAGTCTGAACTCCTGCAGTGTTCAGTGGAGCGCGTGCTCGTGTCGGTCAGCCGCGTGCGTGTTAGACAGCTGCGTGGCACTTAAACCAACTGTTTCTAGCATTTAAACTCAGCTGTAATAAAACATGGAACGTCCAGTTCAATGTGATCTCAATGCAAAAACTAAAAAACAAAAAACAGCTCGTCTATTAAAATGCTTCCGGTTATGGTTTATAGCTTTGTAGTGCAAATGTTATTCCTCACTTGTCACAGAATTCTCACCACCAACCCAAAAAAAAACAGATTCCCCGATGAGTGTGTCGAGGAGTTTTCTTTGGAAACAATACCTCCATAGGTTATTGATTTCTCTGGTTAAGCTGTAAATCCGCTCCAAGAGCTAATTCGTTGTCTCCACTCTCGAGAGATTTCAGGTTTCTCCTCCCAACCTTCACCGGCATGCCAAGTCCTTCATCTCCATCTCAACAACATGTGGAAGTATATCTCCTATATGTCCTATATGTCGTATTTCTAATCGCTGTGGAAGTCGGGAAAGAAAAACGGGAGGCTGATGTTGGGAAAGCAATTAGCCCGATTCGGATTAGCAGCAACTAATGCCTTGAAAAGAAGCCTAATCTGGTTTTCCCTGAGGCAGAATGCTGTTTGGACGAGAAACTTTAAAATGCAAAAAAAAAAAAAAAAAAACATAAAGGGAAGGAGCTGCAGCGAAAACAGTGACATTGTTTTTGGACAGGGAGAGGGATGTAGTGCAGGGTAAGCCCCCTAATTTAGTTCTTATTCGGGATTACAGTTTACCATTTACAGGCTGATACACGTTTATACGCGATTTACATTCATACGTGTGAAACTGTGGAAATGGGCCCAGTGCTTCCAATTAGTTTTGTCTTTGTGAAAACCTGTTGTTTTTTTTATTTTTTTATTCATTAATCTTGTTTGCCTTTGTGATGATCCCCCCTGGAGGTCATAGTTCACTCACCTTTTATATAGCACGACATCTGGGGAGGTCTATTAGAAAATGTCACAAGATTGTTTCAAGATTGTTTATCATGAATAAAAGATGGATGAGCTCAATCCCTCAGATTTATTTAGATAAAGATCATATCTATATATTTTATTCTAGGTTAGTTTCTTCAGAAATAAAAAAAAAAACTATTGTTTTGTTTCACACCTGCTTTATGCACCGTTGAGCAAAATAGTCAATCCGATATTATAAAATCATGAGCAATATTATTTGTACTATTTTTTATTTCCACTATTATTATTGTTGATGATGAGGATGATTATTAATAATTTGCTGTTCGTCCAATTATACGTCTTGCATGAGACCAGGTTGTTCTGATTATATATGATGGACTGAAAAATACATTTATGGATAAAATGTAATTAGATTTCTCAAATAAAAATGATCCGTATATGATTATTATTATTATAATTATTGTTATTTTAATTATTATTACTATTTTTATTATTATGATTATTATTATTATTATTATTATTATTATTATTATTAGCTGGTGTTGTTCACGTAATCACAACGTCGACCTGAATGAAGTATTGTTGAGAGCTGTCATTCATCAAACAGCCTCGGACTGAATTAAAGACATTCATGAGGACTTCGCTTTATTTGCATAAATTATTTGCACTTTTACAATGTGCAGTTGTTTCTACCAACAATTGTAAATTAATCACATTTGTGTTGTTCTTTAATCTGTTTTTAATAAAGCGAACACGAAGCGCGCGCAGAGCAGAACATTGGAAACACATGAAGTAAACATAACAGAACTTAATTTTATTTATATTTATTTTGCTGATGGTCCTTATTCTATTTTTCTAAATGCACAACAGTCGTCTGCTTTAGAGGCGCCTTTTAAAACCTTTATCCGTCACAATAAAAGGCATAAATACTGGATTTTGTTCTATTTGATTAGCGTTGAGGGATGTTGGTGTAAATGTAGTTTTTAAGTGAACTAAAGCATTATTAATCTGTGAAGTGTGTGGAGGGACAGGGCGAGGAGGAGGAGGATGCAGCCCGCAGGAGGCGTGCAGTCCACCGCAGCCCTCTCCTGGCAAAAGGCTGAAGGCTGGGACCAACACCCGGGCTAATGGTGTCAGGCTGCTCGGCGAGCGTGACAGCAAGCAACAACACTGGAGCCAGAGTCCCCAGCTCCTGTCTGGGAATATGATGTGGGACTAAGAATAAAAAAAAATCCCTGTAAATCTAAAACATGTATAAAGATTAGGCCCAAGCCTTTTACTGGAATAAACCCTCAGGGGTGTCATGTCCCTGCATGCATGCTCACTCTTACTTGGAAGCTTGACGCGTATTTTTCCTCCAAATTGCAGTGAAATGTATTTTACAGCAGGAGCAATAACTTCTCAAAAACACAACATCTTAACATCTAAATGTAAAGTTGTTTCTCCAAAAGTCACACGTGGGTTTTATATGGAGCCAAGAAACTCGGACAGCGTGGTTTCCAGCGCGCTGATGGATGGAGCAGAGCTCATACATCCTCATACACTCCACTGTACATGTTGGAGCTTTGCATTTACACCGTAAAGCGCACACTAATTGGCTTTCCCCCCTTTTTTAGGGACTAATTAATGAATTGCTCGGTTAGGAATCCGTCACGTCTGCGTAATAGATGACAACACAAACAAAGTGCCGGGTTCAACTTTGAGCAGGTGTACACACCTTCTGTAGGCTGAAACGTGAATTAACCCGCAATTCCACCCTAATCTTGCCCATGCAATCACGCGCAGATTCGTGCAAGTTCCTGCACAAATGCGCACATTTTCAGTTTTTAAATATTCTCCAAAAAAAGGAGAATTTCCAAACGTTTCGGCGCCTATAAATCAAATTAATTCACACGCAGTCCGTGCAGACTCACCGGGTGAAGGCAGCCGCTGCGGTGCTCCGGTATCCGTATAAACGCGCTCGTCCTTCCCCGGATCTCTCCTCCGTGTCGCGGCCACACAAAGTTATAGGTCCCGATTAAAAAAATCTATCTACCTTTGGATCCGTCGTGGAGTTGAAATGTCAATGAGAGAGAAAAAATGTGCGGCTCTTACCAGCAACTTTCCCCTTCAGCATCAGCCCGGAGTTGGCATGTGATTGGCTGGAGCGACGGGCCGACGTCACACCTTGGACAGGACGCGGCACAGAACAGGGAAGTGCGCGAGGCAGCGTACATGTGGAGCTCACACCGGCCTGTTTACTGTCCCGGTGAGTGCGGAGGGGCTGACAGTGAACGCACCACCGTGTGTTATCCTTTCATTTCATCTTCTTGTCCACTGTGGCAGATTAAAGGATGACATGTCGTCACAACAACACAGAGTGACATCACAGGGATTTAAGAATAACATGAAATATTCTCTGAATAGTTTATCCTGAAACTGAAAATGAGTGAAATACAATGTAACGTGGATGCTGTAGGGGGGCAGTTGTTTGAGTTTTAAGAGATGAGATATTTTCACAAGATATAAGTCAGAAAACTGAACCAAACGATGGGTTTTGAAAGATGTATTTCCACTATCAGCTTCTGTTTTACCAGTTCGGCTACTGGGGAGACAAGTTACTGACTGTAAGGGTAGTTTGTAGTTTAGTATCTGAGCATGCTCAGTGTGCAACAGGTGGGCAGAAACAGGTGCAGGCAGGTCTAGTCCTGAATGCCTCATGATGTATTTGGGCAGCAGTCCGAGAAAGTTCCCTAAACTCTACACTAATCTCTGTTCCAGCGACACACAATAGGAATCACATACATGCTGAGTTACGTGAGACAAGCCAGCGTGGAAAACGTTTTAGTTCTACAGCCCTATAAAGTCTCCGTAATGGGGCTGTAGCTTCCCTTTTACTCAGGCGGCCTAAAAGCCTCCAATCCCATTTCACAACCTCTGATGTTTGTGTCAATTTGAACAAGACGGTGAGTAAATGGGCAACCGCGCCGCCGCCTGTCTCCCAGGAAGAGACCGGGGCAGCGCAGGTACGGGCCGGTCAGGACCGGCTGCGTTCGGGCCATTATTTGGAGGGACGGCCATTAAGAGGCCTCGATACTGTGCAACGCAGCAGGGTGCTCGACATGCGCGCTGGAAACCGCACGGCTTGGGTCCCTGCTTATCAGGCTGTCAATAAAACGAGATGGGATACAGCGGCCGAGCCAGGTGCTTCCTTTCCCTTCCACACGGCGCGGCTCTCCAGAAGCAGATCAGGCGGAAACGCAAATCTGTCCAGCCGGTTCTCCCTCTGCCGTCACCACGCTGCTGCACGACGCCACCTCTCCCTCCCTCTCCAACACACACACACACAGAGAGAGACACACACACACACAGAGAGACACACACACACACACACACAGAGAGAGAGAGAGAGACACACACACACACACACACACACACACAAAACCCCCTGACAGTTGTTTCAGATTTTCTTTTATGAATATATGGAAACTATTTTGCAACTGAAATACTCGTGATTATAAATATCAGGCTACATTTGCATGTAATCTCAATGTTCCCGGATGTTAATGTTTATTTAGCAACAGTACATTTCAGTTAGAGTTAAACATTATTCAGTGACATGGACTTATAACATTTAGGGGAGAATATTACAAACCTATGGGATCCCTTTCCAGAGATATGCCAATCTCTGCTCGCTCCGACTGATCAAATTTGAAACAAATTGTGTAATGATCGACCTCCCCTCTCTAACCATGCAGAACATTATGCTGCCATAGCCTACGCCTCATGAGCTTATTGTTTACTGCCACTGTAGCAGACAGAGAAAATGTCCAGGGGACCGAGCACGTTAGCAGAAAGCAGAGGGCGCAGGCAGAGTTGATGCTGCGTTCAAGGGGGCTCCTCATCCATCTAAATTAGGATTTATTGCAATGGAGACAAGGAGGTAAGTTTGATCTGAACTTCAAGTTTAAACTGGCTGTGAAATAGGCCCTTCCTATTTGAAGCTTGTAAGTCGCTGGTTTTTAATTGCATTTGGAGTTTTTTTTACGCACCAGACTTTATAGAAGAGTTTAGTCGAAATTCTGTTAGAAAAAAAAAAAAGAAGAAGAAAGTTAGTCCAACTGAAGCTGATCAGGCAGGAGAGGAGGAACGAGTCAGGCCTGTTCCCGCTGACTCTGCCACTCAAACAGCAGGAAGACGTGTGCACATGTGTTTAGAATGGTCATCTGATATTTTCAATTTACGTTACAGTGTCCAAAGATAATATAACCTAATTACCCCCCTAACACACACACACTCTCCTCGTCTCTCTCCCCCCTGTGTGAAATGTTTTAATAAGCCCTACACGCTCTGTGTGCAGTTTGATTTGTTTTCTCTCCATGCTCCCCGGCCCTGGATCGAGACATTAGCCGAATTCCCCCGGGGTGATTGGATGCAATTTGTCCGGAGTAGACAGGCACGTCCTGGATGTTAGGAATTCACTTCGGCTCAACGTGACAAGTCTGACTTCGATCTACAATTGCATCTGAAAGTGCAGCGAGCGGAAAGATCCCATGCCATTAAGTGTTCCTCTCCCCCCCCCCCCCCCCCCCCATTTTTTTTGGTGCAAAAAATAACGAGATCCTTCATTTGCTCACAAATATTCATAACGGTTCCATTTGCGACACCTCTGATGTGAGGGAGGCCCGTGAGCAGCGCTGATGCGGGCAGTGGTCAGTAGGATGCCCTCAGATCTATGACCCTTTAAATTAGATTAAAGATCGACAGTGGGCTGGATCTAAACATAACAAAAAAACGCAAGAGTGACACCTGCCACGCAGACTCGCCTGTGATTGATTGTGATGCTTCGTGCTGGCAACAATAACGCTGCAGCGTTGCGGTGCAGGGCTGAGTAGGCGCGTTTATCACCCGCTTGC
This sequence comes from Eutrigla gurnardus, assembly GCF_963514095.1. Classification (NCBI taxonomy): domain Eukaryota; kingdom Metazoa; phylum Chordata; class Actinopteri; order Perciformes; family Triglidae; genus Eutrigla; species Eutrigla gurnardus. The sequence goes on along the minus strand of NC_139915.1, from coordinate 3,108,315 downwards.
CAGGAGTGGCTGAAGTCAGTGTCCGTGTCGCGCTGTGAGCTGACAGGGGAAAATGGGAGCTAACGAGCTTGTCAGATGTCCTGACAAGACAAATGAGAGCTCGTCACTCCCTGCGCTTTAATAACGTTTAATGGAAACGTATTGCACCGTTCAAAATAAAGTGTTACACATACACGGGGTCTGCCGGCGACGCAGTTAATTACGCACGGCGAGGTAAATTACGCATCAGCTAAAGGGTGTTGGCCTGGATTCAGCACCACCAACGAGGACTGCTATCTATATAATACCTATGATTTCACAGGCTCGACCTTGGACTGTGTGTTGGTTCTTTCAACGAGCAATTAGACTGAAGTTGAGTAACAAATGATTAAAGCAAAATGGACTTTCCAACGTGTGGTCAGTTTGGTCGCCATTTGTTCCAGAATATACATTTGTCACATCTTTGGAACAGCTGGAAGGTTTGACGTAAATCTCCTCACCGTTTATTTGGCTCAGATCACAAACTAATCCAAGATCTGCATTTATCAGAATAGCTGTTTCTTCATTCTGACTTAATACTTTTAGTTGAGAGTTTATACATCCAGTGACTAAATGATGTCAAAGGTCAGGGGTTCAAATCCAGCTGGAACAAATCCAGGCCCTTAAAAAAAACAACAAAAAACAATATTTTCCAAGTGTTTCCGAGATGGAATAGAAGTGTTATCTGCCACAACCTCTGCACCGAAAGGGCTCCACTGGTGTTGTGACCCCAGTGATGTTGTTGAATGACGTTGCGCGTTGAGGCTGTGCATTCTCCTGTGTAATTCTTGGTGTGCGATATAGCCAACACACGGTACGGTTGTTATGGCCATGATACATAATCCCCAGGGCAGGGCTGAAGCTGGCTCCAACTAAACCGTGCCGCTTTAAATACACTCTCTCGCAGCTGTATTAGATACTTCCAACCTTATCTTATCTGATCGCATCTATTTGCATATTAAACTGCTGTATTCCGCCCTAGGGACACTCATGATGATCTATTTGTTTTTTTAGGAAAAATAAATCAGCAAACGCGTTTAAATGAGATGACACAAATTAAGACATTTGGTTTGACCTGAATATTATACTGCAGACAACCAGCGCAGTATGAAATATTTTCCTCACGATCAAAAGTATAAGTACTGCGGTATTTGACGTATATGTCTTGACACTACTGTGTCAGCCTAAACGCGAGTATTCCGAATCCTTACTTTACGCACGGAGAGTGACGGCAGGTGAGGGGATGGCATTCATAAAGACCTTACTCGGTTCCTGCTCCTTTCTCTCCCGGTGGAGGGGGGGGGGGGGGGGGGGAGGTGTGCGTAAAAATAGACATCATTTCACTAATGCCATCACCTGGCCTCTGGCACTTCTCTGTGCAGGGTCTGAGACTGAGAGGCCGGAGCACCTGCTGCACGAGGAGAGGTAATTACCCTGTCGGCACCGTCATCACATACTGAACGACGTTTAGATAGGTGGAGACACGCAGCATTACGTGTGCAAAACCGCATAACATGTCCGCATAAATGCGCGCCTGCACCGGGTCCGGGTCCGGGAGGAACCTTCTCCCAACGAGCCTGCAGCTCGAAGAGAGTGGAGACGGGAACGTAAAGCACCGAATGTGACAAACTCAACGCGGATATGTGTGATACGTACAAATGGATGCAGCGGCGGAGCGCTGTACGTGAAGTCACACAGATGATGGGCTATGTAAAACAACACACACTAAATCAGGCAATAACGACGACAAACCGTCTGGAAAATGGACGCACATAGTGCTGCAAGAAATCACGGCGCGCTCCCTCCTCCTCCTCCCCGCGTCTGGATGACAAATCCCATCCTGGAGTAAATATTTTGAGGATAATTGAACTGATTGTTATTTGCAAGTTTCTCCGTGGTGAATATAAAAGCGTGGCTGCGCGCTCATAATGACTTTCAGACCATTGGCGAGATATATTCATAATGTGGGAATCTTAAATCGCTAATATGCAATTCTGTGGAACATGTCAGGATGCATTATTGATTTGGCCTTTTGTTTTTTTTCCACCCCCCCTCACAAATATTCTTTTAACACTGACAATGTGAGCTAGATGCGGATCCAGAAGCTCTCAAAGTCCCGAGGAGGCGTCGTTAAAATGAAGCTGACCTCTCCGGCGCCGTTCAGAGAGCTCCTAAATGAACCAAACTCTTAAAAGGAAGCGCGAGAATAAATGTGCAACAATAATAATGACGCACACAAAGGGCGAGAAAGGAAAGCGAATATTGTGACTCACTCTTGTTGTACCTTGAACATATAGATTATTGGGGACTTCTGTGAGAAAAATAAAGATAACTTTCGGGTCAGCGCCTCACTATTGATCTTATTCACTCCGTTTCTTATAGGCCGGTTATTCAGCAGCACCCCGCTGTGGATACACACTACATTTCAGACTATACAGTGTTAAGCCCGCGTACTGGCAACAGAAAGCCTCTGTATAGACCACGGAACCTTTCTAAATCTAATCACAAACGAACCGTAATTAGACAAGTAATTACCGGCGTAATTAACAGCCTCTTTCTGCACGCTGTGCTTTGATATGGACGGGCGGCGCGCTGCGCTTTATGGCGCACAGGCAGCGGCTGCAGCGGATAAAGTCTTTATTATTATTGCTGGAAACCCATCTGGTAATAGTCTTGGCCGAGACCTCCTCCCCCCTAATCAAGGATTTAATTAAAGACGGTTGAGGGCCATGGAGAACATGAAGGCCAGTAATTAAGGCTAACATTGGACCCTAACAGATGCAACCCTCCTCCTGCGTCGGTGCAGAAACGTGAAGCTCTCAAACCAAGACGCGCAGTCGCTGCTGATGCATTAGGTGCAAAACGCAGTAATGATGGTTGAACTGTGGTAGCCAATCATAGCGCAGCGACACGAAATATAAACAGGAAAACAATTATTAGTATTATTTGGTCTGGGTGTTTGTTTCCATATTTGTTCCATACATGTATGGATTTGAGCCCCCCCTCCCCCCCGTCACACCGCATTAGTCTGATGCCTGGGCACTACAGCCGTCATCTGACGGTCTAAACGGGATGGAGGCTGGAAATGATCGTACTATCTCACTCTCACACACGCGCGCACGAGCGAGGTTGAACGCGCGCGTAAAAGTTGGTATTTAGGCCTCCATCTTATTCCACTTACTAATAATTAATAAAGTAATTTTTTTTCCAGATATATATTTCTCCGAGGTAAAGATTATCAAAGGAAACTTTCACAACAAATTGTCTCTTAACACAAAATATACACTCACAGGCTAAAGTAATTGCTCACACATGAATGATCCAATATAAAATAAAGTGTCATAGGCACAACAATAATAATAATAAAGCAGTTAATTATCTTAATTGCTAATCCAAACCTGCTAAAATGGGGGTTTATTTGCATATTATTTTGCATATGTTGTGCGTAAACCTGCACCTGGAATCAATTAAGCAGCCCACGTTATGGAAAAATACAATAAAACTGTGTCATGTTATGAATATTCATCCCCTTCCTCTCCTCCGGACGCACCCGCGCGTTTCACACACTAAGAGAGATTCCTATGTTCGTTGCATTGTGGAAGTTAAAGAGTTGCACCTCTTCAGATGGGCCAGCAGATGGGCGGACGTTTAGCCAAAAACCCCCCCGCAAAGTCGCCCCTGCCTGCGCAGCCACCGCTGGATGGGGTCTGGAGGGAAGCTGAACTCTGACTTCTCGACCTCGTCTCATCTCCCTGAACAAATGGCAGCCTGAAAACGTTATCAGGTGGACCTAAAACACACGAGGGGAACCAGCACGGAGGCAAGAACATCAGACTCAAGAAGAAATAGTCCGTATACTCCTAAACATCAATATAACAGCTGTGAACGAAAATATGGTTCATAATTAAGAATTCATATAAGGTGACCTCTGCGTAATTAATGGGTTGATTGTTTGAATTAACTGTTAATTATGAAAGCAACAAAATCAATTATGTTTCAAGCTCTTAATGCAAACCAAAACACAAATCTTACAAAACCCTCTTCAGATTCTAACAGAGGGAACAAACTTGGCCCGTGTGCTCGCCTCGTCGCCACTTGTGGAGCTTTTCTGCCCCCTAGCGGCCGACTCGAGATCCACAAGACGTGAGTGATGATGATGTCGAGTTAAATATGAAACATGATGCCGGTTCATTTGCGCTCTGCTGGACAAAGGTGACACTGTTTGTTCACATTTTGAGGATCCAGTTTTAATACTTATCATAACCTATATTTTTTTATTTATTATTATTTATTTGTTTTTTTTTTTATCTAAACTTCTCTTTTCCATTTAGTCTCTCATCATAAATCACAGCTGTTACCTGATTCATCGGGTTCTCTGAGTTACACATCGGAGCTGTTTAATACAAATATATGGGTTTATGCAAACGTTAACATGTTAACGGCTGCCGACACATATTGATGTTTTCACAGTCATTGTCACACATTGCTCATCGATGCAGTTAATGTATGTATGTCCTTCCCTGTGTGTCAATAGAGATGACCTCCCATATCACTGGATGCATCCATCTATTATCAAGCTTCTAACATCCCACAGTATGTGGCATTAAATATGGTATAACATCCAACACATCAGATAAAAAAGAGTAAAGATGTGTTCAAACCATTTCTATATTTACAGTAAGTTTTATTCATTTATTAAGATTATTTTGAGCATAATGGAAGGAAGAAAAATAAAAAATATTTATATTTTATCAGTGGATACATGAATCACAATTCTCATGACGTGTGACATAATAGTCATTTTAAAAAGCAATAATATATAACTAGTGTATAATAAACATTTGAATTAAAAAAATCCTTTCAACACACATTTTGAATTTGCCTTTCAGTGTTTTTGTCGGTGATGTATAACAAAGTTTTCCAATCAAAATTTGACCAAATCTTAAAAATGTAAGTTTGTGTGGGATTTTACACAAATCCATGTGTGAAATTATAATTGAGTTGTCCTTTTATTTGTGGTAGTTTTCTTCTTAAACTAGAGGTTTAACTATAAGCGGCCTTTTCTACATCACTGCTTACAGCAGAGCAGCCAGCTTTCTGCTTCAGGTACAAGAGGAGGATGCAGCCAATTATCCCCAATATCCAGTAATGTTAAAAGAATGACGCCTAATTTTCCATCTGGTTGCATGGAGAGAAATGTCAAACGTACTGGATTGAGACCATCGTTTTAATAATTAAGGAAGCACAGCGAAGGCTAAAGAATAGCTATTGCAGTTTTGCTGCTCATGCATAATTTAGCCTATTGATCAGGTGAGTCTGGAGGCATATAAACAAGTTTTTGGCTTCTTGGTTCATTTGTGAATCTATTAAAGTGAAACTATACTTTAATATCCTGAAGGTCATAACATCCGAGAACACACCGCATCCTTTGATGAAAACATAACGATGAATGCCATCTTAGTTTGAGGAATAACTCTTAAAATAAGCCAACAGTGTGGCATCTACAACAGACACGTTGTGTACGTGTGCTGCAGGATTTTGTCTTGAAATGGAAATGTGTTTCCCTTCGAGGATCTCGATCTCTCCCTCTCTTTCTCTCTCTATGCATGGAGGGAGGGTTGGCATTTACTTGACAATTTCTGCCTTTAAGTGCAGACTTTAAGTGCAGTGTTTTTATCTACACCTAAGATAGCTGCGGACCAGGACAATTTAACAGGCAATTTAACTGACCGTGTGTTAGTGAAGCTGTCTGAGTTCCACTCTCTGCCAGAGCGCCATGGCATGATGGATGTAGGCAGTCTGGGCTAGGTGAAGACACACACACACAAACACACACTCCTATTGAATACAAAGACACACAGACGTGCCGCCCTGCCATATTTTCCCAATACAAACGCATATGGGCCAATCCACAGCCAACCCCCTTCCATTAAGTCAACATCTTGTGCTGGCGGTTGGAACAGTGCGGGGCTGGAGTCAGGTCGTCCAAATCCGTCAGTAAGAGGAGGCAGAGGCGTTTGTCATCCTCCTCTCTGGGCACCATCCTCCTGGAAGAGAGAAAGGGGGGACAGAGGGTGGTGGAGCTACGTAGCATCTGGCTCTGGTAGCTCCAGCTGCAGGGAGAGAAGGGGACAGGAGCTGTGCTGCAGCCCAGGGGAGACACTCTTTCTGCAGCCAAAACGGCTCCAGCACCATCCTACTGCTGGATGGAGGAGCTGGGAAAGAAGTTAGACGTTACAGAGGAAGAGTATCCAGGTGTTTCTAGAATTACTTACAGCACAGAGAAGAGAAGGTGTCTTGATTACCGTTTCATTTGAATTATCATGCCCATTTTGCATTGATCCGACGTTGATCTCTTGACGCGGTACTCTGAGAAGAATTAGGGTCATTAGAATGGAGACAAACCTCTTTTACATCACACAGGATGAAGGTCTTTGTGGCCTCCGTCACACGACAATCCTGCAGCGATCGCACAAAGGCTGGAAACAGCACACTTTGAGTTTGACCACAGTGCAGAGAAGGTGTAGAGAAAGTATCTCGACTGGAATGCCGTACCAGAGGACAACGTCACCCAAATGATGACCCATAAATCACAGGCCAGAGTCATGCAGCCAAGGCCTCCAGACAGTCATCTAACGTCAACGCACAAATGACGTTTAGCCAGCGGCGGACATTTAGCACCAGACTCCATCGCCTCTGCAGCCACTTTGTCACAGATCTATGGATGATTCAAAGCCTGGGGACGGCATTTAGTATTAGCCCTTAATGTGTTCCAGGGTTTGTTCTTAGGCAATGTAGTTATGCTGATTGAAGGAAGCCGATCAAATGAGATGTTTTGAGGGAGAGGATGAGAAGTACTCAGAGGGGCAACACATGCATCGTCTTATTGTGAAGCATGACCTTTATTGGGGGGGAAGAGCCCCTCTCCTCAATCTGAGATGTCCTCTGGGATTAATTAACCCCATTCTCCCATTAGGCCTCTAGGATTTGCATTGCTTAAATTGGTTTAGTCTACATGGGAGCCTATATGCACTGTTCTTCGGATCTCTGCCAGGTGTGTGCCCGCCCTGTTCAGTTTTAAAGATATCAAACCCTCCGTAATGTGTCAGTGTATTGTCTAATCTTTGAGTTTTTTGCAGGTCATGGTTTTTGTATGCCTTACATGAAGGAGTGTATTTCATTCCAGATGCTGCAAGCCACAAAATTTAACCTGAGAAGGCGAACGAGCACCAAATATCAAACCAGGAAACATAATCTTACAGTTCTTCCTTAGATGCAACGCAGGCCTTTGCCACACTGTACCACTGTTGTGGTTAGTCAGAGAAGCTAATGAAATTAGCGGCACAGATCACAAGCATCTGTTTGATGTCACTAATGATGTGTCAAGGGGGCTGCCATGTGCTATTGTTCCGATAGCCTATAGACGCATGTCTGTGTAATGTGATAAATGTCATATTCTCAACAGAGAGAACACAAATTTACCATTCTTTCCGAAAACCGGACCATTAATGTCAATCATGTGGACGGCTACAGAAAGCCAGGGGGGTGCCAGCTCACACAACAAGCGCTGGTCCCTCCAGTCTCATGATGACGGTCCCCAGACGCTCCGCGGAACAGCTCCAGCTAATCTTCTTTTCATGGTCTTCATTACGACCTGTCAGGACATAAATTGACAGTAAATTGCCATGTTTATTAACACAGCACTAAAACAGCATCCTTAACTGTTCTGCCCCCTCGTGCAAATGTTAACGTTTAACAGTGACCAATGGGATCAATTAAGGAGCGGCATAAAATGATGCTGCGCCCAAACAAATCCCCTGGAACACACACACAGGGCCTCGCATTCACAATTCCACCTTAATATGCCTCCTCAAACATTATGTCCTCTGTTGATGACCCTCTTTGAAGACCTATTCAGACAGACACTTGCTCCCCACATATTTGCAGCTCGAGTAACGATGGGAAGGCTATGCTTCACGGAGCACTGCATCAACAGAGTCTTGAGTCTGAGACTTGCTGCGGCCTTTGCCATATAACACAGTAATTACTAGATCAAATCTGTTCAAATTGAGGCAACGCTGTTCTGTGATCCCTCCTATACTAATCAGCACGCTGAGGTATGGCTCTGCGACTATAAATTGCTGACTTAATTAAAACCAGGACCTCTCTGTCATCTAATTACAGGGAGAAAAGGTTATTGCTTCAATGCAATTTTCCAAATATGATTCCTTCACAGTTATTAAAGGCTCGGGCGTCGTTTATTGTTTCAGATTTTTCAATATGGAAATGGCCCCGGTGACAGACGTAATGACTCGGGGAAAACGCTTCATCTCGATAGTGGCCTGGCACGGTCATTTGTCTAAGATAAGTGGAGCGGACAGGAACGGGGAAATGTCATGGGAGGCATCCCATGATTGCCTCCACTTTACAGTTGTCATTAAACAGAGCAAAGGTTTCTTTTCTCCTATGTGGCAGCAATGAGAAGTTTATTAATCTATCCAGAATCGTATGGCTAGTGAGTTATTACAAGTATGAACATTCACAAGGGGGGAGGGAAACTGTGGAGAGTAATTGTGTGATGAGACTCTATAGTCCTTGTTATTGTTCAGTCAAATCAATATATACTTCAACTCGTCCACAAACCAACTAAAACCGGATGGAAAATCGGTGATTCTTTAAGAACAGCACTGAAATCCCCAGAACACACTGCAACACTGTTAAAAACAGTGACTTTGGTGTGATTACAGTTGAAAATAATACAGAATTATATTGTAGTTTCAAACTCCAATCAATGTACAAAAATATCTCTCCTACAAGGATGATGTAGAGGATAAATCAGTTATAATACACGCTTTCATTGTTTGTCAGCCAGTGATGTTCAAGCTTGATCTTATGTTGATCTATACTTTCCAAAACCCAGATATTCAGTCTACTAATATGATTAAAAAGCATAAACATCTCACATCTGAGTAGAACCAAGGAATTTTTGTCAAAACAGTTGCAGGTCAGTCAACAAATTAATCTGATTGAATTGGAATATGGGACTTCTCTGGGTACGAACACATTTCAGAACAAATTAAACTTTATTTTAAAATCATAATCCTGGTTTTGGGCATAACCATCTCTGCAGGGTCTCATTTAAACATTATACACATTCAAATCTGGCTTTAAAATACACCCGAAACACACGTACACTTGTTCAAAAAGCTACTTACCACCAGTAAGCACAGTTTTTATTTTTAAAAAACGCTGTGAATTTTCTTTGTTACAGTCAAATGCACTTCCATAAATTAGTGTGAAGACCTCAGTTATTCATAAGCACTTAAATATTCACAAGTTCAGATGCATTTTTCAGGAATAAACAAACCACAAAGCTTCCGTTGCACAAAAGCAGCAAATAAAAAAAAAACACAGTCTGATTGTGGGGCAGGAAAAGGCCACAACAGGACTGTACATCCCGGACACTAATGCTCTGTGTCTCCCACCATAGGGTTTCTTAATTACATTAACCAAATGCCTTGTGCAGTGTGTGTAATCTCATGGTTAACTGAACACCCCTGTAGCTGCGACCCCCTCTCCGTTCCATTCCCCGGTGAAATATTCATGTTGAAAGCCACTCTTCTCCTTCCTCTCTCCAGCACGTTAATGCCTGCAGTTGTTCAGCCACGCTACTATTGTTTAAGATAAATCCCAAATTCCCAATAACCCTCCACACGTCAGGCTATGACATCATCCACTGTCATCTGGGAGCAGATTATATACGAACTCAAGTGAGTTGCGTGCCGTTGCTGAAGTTTAAACATCAACAAAGAATTGCTCTTAGATCAAGCTTGTGAGATCTATGTCTAATGCCAATAAGTATTTCTATTTGAGTATAGCTCAGACTTTATAAAGTTTGGATTTACATTTTTTCGTAGATTTCAGAGATGCATCTCACTGGGAAAAACACATTTGTATTTCTTCATGTCTGCCCAACACACTGATTCAAATTGACCAGGCAGGACTAATTTAAATACATTAACTATTCATTAATTGAATAAAGAGGCTAGTTAGCCCCAGGGCCCCTTTATAATCATAAACTGGGGTGTACTATTTATGCAAAACAGCAAAGTGCCATGTGCTGGCTTATTATGCTCCTGATTAAAGGCAAAGTACATGTTTCTCCTGCCCACGAAGGAGGATTAGGCACGGCAGTGTCAGCAACTTGTTTCCAGGGTACAGAGTCTGTTCCTCCCTATTACAGCATGTTGAGATGCGTCTGAGTAATGTGATTCTTCTAGTCATCTTCACCCCCCCCCCTCTGCATGCAAATTATTTCTGCGTCTTTCTCAAAAGATTACGTCGCAAGCACGGAGTTAGCTAAACGGGGACACCTCAGCACTCTCACAGAAACACGGACGAATGTTAATGTTGCTGACTGGCGCTGGTTAAATACCCGGACGCACCTATGAAACTTCAACTCATCCTTTCCCTGATTCTAGTATTTGTTGTATTGGTTCGATGGTAACGTGATATCTCTCAGCCACCTGGACTCCTGCATGTTTTCTCTCTCTATATCGAAGACATGCCGTGTTTTCCAGGTTCCTGGTGGGAGGACCTTAAGGCCAGCTCGGTACACCGGGGCCTGGAGGCTCACCGGGGCCTGGAGGCTCACTCTACAAAGCCTTGGCTGCTTCTTCTTAATTAGTAAGCTGCTAATTGTTTTATCTACATACCAACAAGCTGGTACTTAACACATGCAGCAGGTTTCACCGACGTTTACACTCAAATACTTTAAGTACCTCCTCAGTTTGCTTCATTTCAGTTGCTTTGCTTTGAAATAAAAATATTTTTGGTCAAATTAAACTTGGTGCATGTCCCTTCTGTGCCTTGTGGACTTTATTTTGCCACCCATGACATTTAACAGGACGTTTATGAGATTGGGAGCGTTTCTATTGCCTCCCAACATGGCAACTGCTTGGATGAGGCTTGCAGCTAACAGTGCAAACCAAGCTAACAATGCTAACTGGGGCCAGCATGCTCATAGAGCTCAGTGTTTTTTATTTAACCTTTATTTATACAGGTTGTGTCATTGAGACATTGGCAAGAGAGACCTGTGGGACACTCCCTAGTAATTGTCCCACAGTCCCTAACTACTACAGGTCAGCAACTGTGAAACCAAACAAGGCCTCAAGCCTGAAAACCAACATTAAGCTACCATTTAAAAAGAGCATGAAACTCCCTCATTAGTTCAGTAGGCCTGTAGTAGTATTTCATTACCATGTACTCAGTATTCACTTCATTCTGGTCAACAGAAATGGCGACATAACACTCATAATGAATGGACATGGGTGCAGGGGCCTTTCTTTGGGACACCTAAACGGGCTTTAACCCTGTGTTGTACTGTACATACCTGTAGGCCGGACACGTTCACACAGCCACACCACGTCACGGCCGGTGGAAGCATGACTACGGTACTGAAGCAGCTCCGAGGGTCGGAGAACCGCGACATTGCCGTGTTTCCCTCCCTGGTTTTCAAACTGGCTCATGCCGGCTCCAGGGAGCCGAGCTGCGGCGTGCAACGTGGCGTCTCAATCCGTCTCGCGTTACCGACATCCCGTGGACCAATGGCAGAAGTGCTGCCAGCAGCGAGGCGGGGCTCCGGCTCGAACGGACCCTCTGATTGGCTGTACGTAAGGTGGCAGAAAATCACAGTTTGGTTGCATCCCTCCTTTTAGGAAAAAAAAAAAAAAAGAGGGGGGGACAGGATTGCCAAATCTGGTTTGAGTGAGACCTGTAGGTGTTGTCGTGGACCTGTCTGTCGCCCCAGCCGGCCCTCCTGCAGGCTTTGGTTGTCGCGCAGCAGCAACATTGTTGCGCAGCCCGCCGCTGAAGAAGGAAGCCGCTACAAAGGAGCCGCTACACGGCCGCTGGCTTCAGCATCAGTCGGGCCTGTTTGGGGAAACGACCGAGCTCCCTGCAGCTGCATCCCCGCGGTGTGATGGACGTCCTCGGCTTCGTGTGCGCGGCGCTCCTGTGCGCGGTCCTGGGCCACAGCAAGCCGACGTTAAGGAAGGACCGGGTCCTGCACGAGCCGGAGCTGGTCCGACCGGCCAACGAAGACAACAACAGCTTCCAGTTCGACCACGAGGCCTTTCTTGGCAAAGAGGAGGCCAGGTCGTTTGACCAGCTCAGCCCCGAAGAGAGCAAGGACAGGCTGGGGTAAGGACGCATCATTACTCGTGACACGTGAGCTGATTGTGTTTGATACCCAGCTTGTAAATCACGTACACTCACTTGGGTTGCGTGTAAGTGTTCGGGCTTAGGGGACATGAATCTTTAACAACACGAGCTCAAGTGCCTGAGAAAAGATGTGCATGCCAGCAAATCTACGAGACTGGATAAAACGCTGCATTATGGTCTCTCTCACACACACACACACACACACACACACACACACACACACACACACACCCCTATAGCGTTAATTGCTCAGCCGAAATCTTAATTATACATCGTCATTAAAGAACCATCTAGGTGGTGGAGTTGTGTGGCAGTAGACAGTCTAATGTCACTTCCCGCAGTGTGTAGTGTGCTTCCATGTAGGCTCATGTTTCTGGGCTTTTTCTCGCCTCTGCCTTGTTGACAACTTGGCAGCACCGAACACACGTTGGCGGAATGGGCTTCCCCTCCCAGGAAACTCTTTCCTGGGGTGTTGGGAGAGGGAGGACTCTGCAACACCACAACGTGGCAACCCACGTCTAAGAATACCACTGCATTCTTCACTAAAAAGGGGGTTTGTCTGCTACTTCCTGCCTGAGTAGTCTCACTGAAGCCACGTCCCCTTATAGTACAAGTGGAGTTATCAACTATTTGGTTTTCTCTCCCGCCGACGGTAAGTATTGATGAGGTGACGGCACATGAATGGTGCGTGTCCCGTTCTATCCGACAATGAGATGAAGTCCCTGTTTTTGGAGGGATTCGCATTAAAAGCTGCTTCCTGTCTTTGTTCTCTCTCACCTTGCAGTAAAATAGTGGACCGGATAGACACGGACGCCGATGGCTTCATCACCACGGCCGAGCTCAAGGCCTGGATCAAACGCGTGCAGAAGCGTTACGTTTACGAGAACGTGGCGAAGGTGTGGACCGACTACGACCTGAACAAGGACAGCAAGATTTCATGGGATGAGTACAAGCAAGCCACATACGGATACTACCTCTGTAAGTGTGGTCATTACTACGTCATGTATTTATTGGACATGCAGGAACAAAGTAAAGTATCTGTAACCCCCCCCCCTCTTTAGCCAACCCGGAGGAGTTTGAGGAAGCCACGGACCAGTTCAGCTTCAAGAAGATGCTCCCTCGTGATGAGAGGAGGTTCGAAAAGGCCGATCTGAACGGGGACCTGGCAGCCGACAGAGAAGAGTTCACATCCTTCCTCCACCCCGAGGAGTTTGAACACATGAGGGACATTGTGATCCTGGTAAGCCCCCCCGTAACCATGGTAACACATGGCAGCTACAAATTCCCACAGTCTGGATGTGGGAACATTTAGCTTTGATTTTCTATTTCACGTCTTTTAATCTGATGGGCCACTTGGATGAATGTGCCACATTTGGCTAATTCCTTGATGAAATTTGAACTGGGCCAGGAAATGATCGACTTCCTGTATATATATTTTTTTGGAACAGGCCCAGTGGGATGGACCGACTGTCCCATTTAAGACTCCATCTTTAAATATAAATTTGGGCTTCGTGGAACCGTTGCGTGGCAAGTGTTAGCAGTGATGCGCTTTGCTGCTCTGTTCATGAAAGTTGTACCACCCATTTGACAGAGTTAATTATTAATCTCCATTTTTTGTGACATCATCGAATGTTACCAACTGTTCAGCCAGTATCGTCTTCGCTGATTGGGGGGAATCTCACATGGTTTCTCATAATATTAACAGGCTGGCCTCCTTTTTTTAAACAATACATACATTTCACAAAAGCAAGGAAAGAAAGGCACTTTACAGCCTGACAAAGGACATGTTGTAGGTTAGTAGGACAGGTCACTAATGGAGCTGGTAGTTCAGGTTCAGGCAGGACCAGGAAGTCACCTGACTGAGGGCCAGCTATGCACCTACACACTCATTCACATAACGGAGCCCTGTTTAAAAGTGTGGCTTCATATCTTCCTTCTGGAATCTGCCTCTGTTGCTGCCATCTTCTTCCAGAGGCCAGATGCCTCCTTTTCATGTCTGCTTTTGATCCACGATGTTACGAAGAGCTCACAAGCTAGTCGTTAACATTTGTGCACCATTCTTAATCAAACATTTTGATATTTCTAATCCTAATTTCCTTTTAAGGTCAAATGTAAGATAGGCGCTGGTTATTATCATTTAAAATCTATATCCCAACACATCCTCACATTGATCTCAACAAGGATTAATGTGTTTTTTGAATGCAACATGTTTGTCCAGGTTAATTATAGCATGTGAGCTGATTGGTTGGTTGAACATGTGGTTGTTACGCCCCATTCCTGGTTTAATCTGGTATGAGTGTGATTGTAGTGTGCCTCTCACATGCATACGTATTTAACATATATTTATTTTCTTGTTTAAATGCAACCATTCACAGGTAAAGGGGGATTAAAAATAGGTGGATGTTTGTTATTAGTGTGTTCACTGAAGAGCTCAGCCTGCAGGCCAGCCCTGACTGACCCTCGGCCCTCCACTTGTCTTGCCTGAGGCGACACGTTCTTCTTTTATTACTCAAAGGGAAAGTTCCACGATCGTTGACCCCTGTGTCTCCTTTTTTATGGTATCATTAACGTATTGTGACTGCAGGAAACCCTGGAGGACATTGACAAGAACGGTGATGGACATGTGGATGAAGATGAGTATATTGGTACGTTTTTTAGCATACATTTACATTTAATTAGGTCAAATGAATTAACAGCTTAGCAACCATTCAGTTCAACATTGTAGCACAAACTGATAAATGAGCATTTAGCCAATTTAGTGAATTCTTTTAACCTCCTACACAGAGAAAAGAGCAGCAGCAGGCCAGTTGTTAGAGTCACGGGACAATACAGTTGGGTGTAATTATAATAGCTGCTAATAGTGCTTGTTTATGGTAAAATCATTACCTTTCTTTAATTTCCCCACTTTAAGGTGTGAATGTGAGCCTTAGGTTTTAATTTATGGTTTTCCTCTCCAGCTGAATAGTTTTCGGGTGTTTTGTGTCGATGTGATGAGGGATCAAAGCCGTGTTTGTTTGAATGTATTTTAAGTTTTCCACCTCCAACATGAACTCACACTGAAGTTTTCGACCTCCACTGCCTTTGGCTGTTTCAGCTGACATGTTTGCCCACGAGGAAGGGGGTCCAGAGCCGGACTGGGTCAAGACCGAGAGGGAGCAGTTCTCTGACTTCCGAGACCTGAACAAAGATGGTAAAATGGACCAGGATGAAATCCGCCACTGGATTATGCCACAAGACTATGACCACGCCCAAGCCGAGGCCAGACATCTGGTGTACGAGTCGGACCAGGACAAGGTGTGTTCTTTCTGCCGCATCAGCATGAAATAAACATGCAATAATGCGAGTGAGACTATCTGTATTATTCTGAAAGGTGAAAAAATAAACACGTTTACTCTATGAGAAAAGTAGTCATGCATAATATTTTATGCTGAATACAAAAATGTAATTAAACATTGCTCAGTTATTTTGAACATTTTTCAATCGGCTACATGCTGGCAGTCTTAAAAGTCTTAAAACATTAATCATAATTAAGAATTCATAAGATTTAACGTATTTATATCAATTATCGGTGAAGCCAAAGCGATTCATTCTATTTATTTATTCTAGCACATCGATTTTAGTTGAATTGATCGCTGCATCCAACAATAAGGCTTAATTCCCTCGTCTTCTCTCCTCAGGACCAAATGCTGACCAAAGAGGAGGTCCTTGAAAACTGGAACATGTTTGTGGGAAGTCAGGCCACCAACTACGGAGAGGACCTCACCAAGAACCACGACGAGCTCTAAGCGTGCGTGTGTGTGTGTGAGAGGAGGGTTAGTGAACATCTTGGTCTCCAAAGACCTCCACAGACTGTTGCACCTCCTCCCACCACTGCAGCCACCACTCCTTCCTGTCCTTCCGTGTGTTGGATTGTGAGTCAACACTGTAGATGTCAAACACAGGAGGAGGGATACGTGGCGGTCCAACCGGTAACACTGAGGGTCCATCTATGTTTCTGACATTCAGGAGCTGAGCCAGACCCGTGGACTTCCTTTACATCCATGGTGCCTTCCAGCCGCATCACCGGCTTCACTGCCTCAGAGATCTTTAAAAAACCACCCGTCAAAGCTTCAGGTGGAATGTGAGACGAGGGTTACAGGTTCTGATCGCCCTGTTGATGTGAAACTACAGCGCAGAACATTATTCAGATTTTATTTATTGATCAGATCTCTTCTGAACGTTAGGTTTGAGAGGAACACAGTGTTAAACTAGAGGTCACAGCATTCACAAACTGTTTTTTTGTTTACAGTTTTCCTGGTCACGTGATTTTAATGATTTTGTTTTTATTAGATAAGCGCTTTAAGAACTGTTAATTAACTGATGTTTAATTGCATGGTTTTTGCACGCGTTTGGTTTTAGTGTAGCCTGTGAAATATTTTTTCTTCATAATTGGTTTGTAATGTATTTATTGGTATACTTCAGTCAATAGTATGCTCCATATTAGATTTGTATTGACCTTGAGCCTTGCCCTTTTACAACGGTCTAATTTAATTAAGGTTTTTTTTTTGTGCTGTACTGGTTTGAATACATGACTCCACATTCTCCTGCTTCTTTCACTCCGAGGTCGTCGTCTTGTATTAATGTTCAGAATCTCTTTCTATATGACGTTGTATTAACAATTATAAACCTGGTGTTTTTGCGACATCATAAATGAATCTATTGTCTTCTGTATGTCTTTTATTCACATTTTCTGTATTAATAATGGCTATGGTTTGTATTTGAACGTTTTTAATTCAGATTTAATAAACTTTATTTGTATAGCACTTAGATTTAATGCAACAAAGGGAACAAAACTCAACAGAAAAAGGTGAAAAAAGGCAAGTGACGTTGTCCACCTCACACCTGGACTCAAACACATCATCTCCTCGTCCAGAGACAATATGTCTGGCAGCTTAAAGGGATATTAAAAGGGATAATAACAACAACAATAACAGTTAAAATGCTGCTGTCTGGCCTTCCTTGTCTCCCTGAGAATGTAATTCCAGGTGAACACGATACTTTTAAAGCCATTCAGGCCTTCAGGTCACCTCGCTGCTCTCACAAAGCTCCTGCTGTTAATACTCACTCATGCTGCCCGCGCTCACTTGCAAAGGACGGTATTTCAAGACACCAGACTCTCACTTTGTCGTGCATTTAGGTCGTCTCACTCTTTTGGTTCCTCTAGAACACGTGCTTAAAGTTTCACATAGATGTACTGCATATCTCTTCAAGCTATATCAGGGTTAGCCCGTTTGAATGTTCATGTCTCCATAGACTTTTGACTCAGTGAACACCAGGAACAAGCAGATGCTGTTAACACTTCTCATGACTAATTGCAGTCTTCACACGCGCACACACACACACACACACACACGCACACACACACACACACACACACACACACACACACACACACACACACACACACACAGAGAGAGCAGAGATGGAGTTGAGCTGACTTGCTGTTGCTGCTGGCTGTTGCAGTAAAACTCCGATGTAACTGAGAAAGCAGCTCTGCCACCCAGCCTGTCCCCTCTGCCTGCTCATGTGGAACATATGGATATATGTGTGCCAGTTAGCAAGACAAGTCAAGCGGGACCAATGCGATAAAGCTCATTAGGAACAAGGGACAGGGCGATGTATGTGTGGGCTGTTACTGTGTTGTGATGCAGGACCATCCTTTAACACTCTTAAACTGCAAACAGCCACGAATATCTGGACAAGCATTCAGGTCCGACTTGAATACGCTTCTATGACGTTTTCTGCCTTTAGATGACTTTGTGAGAGGGCGACATGACAATAACAATGATTAATTCATAAAGATTCTGGCGCGGCTCCACTTGTACCGCTTTGTCCAAGAATGCAGATTTCTTCTCAGTTCGAGTTCCTTCTGTTCGTCTGACTAAAGAGCTCCAGGCCTGAGGGACGGTCAACGTTGAGGTGTCGCCTGTGGTGTTGGATGTTTTTTGAGTTTGGGTCTTTAAAATGTCCGTTGGATAATCTGACGGTTGCTCCGTTGCCTTTCTAAAGAGTGTGGGCTCAGTCTTGCGTCGTGCATTTGAATAATTGGGAGGCCTAAAACACTAAGTAGTTCAAAGTACTTCCACCAAATAGCATATGAGGTTTGTCATGTGTCAGGCTGCATCTGTGTGTTTGGGCCCAGTGTGTGTGTGTGAGAAGGTGGATGACTATTAGTGGTGCACGGAGATGTAAAAGAACCACATTTGCCTGAGATGGGGACTTGGACTGTGCCGCCTGCCTGGCGGTCATGTTTAACAGCCGGCCCCTCCTGTTTGTGATAGGTTCCTAATCATTCACACTGGGGGAGTGTGTGTACAGTAATGCCTTCAGACAGCCCTCATATGAGTGTCTGCGTGGATCAACCCCTCTCCACTGATAATAATGAGCCCTCTGGGTGAGAACAGTGGAAACAGTAGAGGAGGGTCATAAAGTAGAATATTAATTTCCAAGACTATAAGCACCCAGTATCATTTTCACTCATCCACCGACAGCCTCCTTTTAAATGGCTTTTTTCCACACGACACTGACATTTCCATCAGCAATTAACAGCAGCAAACCCAAGATGAGTAGTTAAACTGCCTGCATAACAAACTACCCCCCCCCCCCCCCCCCCCCCAACTCCCCTGCTTCTCCCTGACTCTTATCATCGCTGCCCTATTTTTAATCCCAACGTATCCGCGCTCCCTCATCTTTGTCTTTTATCTCTTGTGTGTGTTCTTGTGCCCCGGGGATCCGCAGGCCACTGTGTTGTTTGTAACGATCTTTGGGACATCTGAACCATCTTTGGCTCAAGCTTTCATAACAGGCATTCGGTCCATTATATAACACATAATAGCCAAACCACAGTACGACCTCGGTTCATTATCGAGCTGTTTAGTCCAAACATTTGATATTTGCTAAGTAGGAACTTTATATGATTGCCTGAACATGACAGCTCATAGGCTTTCCCTTTTTCCCTTTGTCTTCTCATTGGTGGTCAGATTAGAGTTTTATATATATATATATATATATATATATATATTAGAACAGAATAGCATTGTTATTGCTGCTATTGCCATTACCATCAGATAAGTAGCATTATTTACTACTTTAAAGTTATATGAGGTCATTTTTCGGTGAATTTAATAGTTTTACAAGCCCAAAGGGACATTTCATACCCAAAACCATGGAGGGGATTCAAGTTCCTCATGTTCCTCAAAGACAACAAAAAGAAAACACTTCAGACATAAACTCAACCTTTTAAATCACATTTAAAACAAAGAACTTTATCTCCCGTCTCAGGCTTTTCAAGTCAAATCTGCCATAAAAAGTGTTTTGCGTCATTCATCCAGCACATTGCTAAAACGTGTGGCTCTGAAGTTGTTTATCTTCAAACTAATTTAAATCACATAACAAAGTTGTTGATTTAAAGGTTCAATATGATGACATGTGACTATTTAAGGGCAATAAACTACTTTTACTGTTACTATTATTAAATATTCAGGATTTCTCCACCAGGAAAGTATTTAATTTTTATCGTGTAGAAAATTAAAATGTAAAATGGAACAAATAAGTGAATAAATCAAAAAAATTCCAAATGATGTGAAAGCCTTTTCCTGGTGTGGTGGAGGAACCTCAGCTCCTCTAAATGCTGGAGTCCTGATGCTAGACCATTCCTTCGTTGTGCAGGCGTGTGATTGTGTGTGCGTGTCATGTGAATGTAGGCTAATTCGGCGCCTCGCATGTTTCTACTTCTGGACAGTGAAGCTTGAAGGAACCCATCAATCTTTCATGGAAGCTCAGAGAACGTGGTTTCTTCCGATCACAGGACTCTACTCCTCCTAGTGGCGATGAGGCAAAACAAGAGGCAACTTCCTTCCTTCTCATTTTAACAACTGCACTTGTGCTCGTCTATCATCGTGAGTTTTTATGTGCCCATCAACGTAGAGAAGATAGGGAATCGGCCTTTAATGACTACACAATTAGAGGGAAGGTTTAAAGAGCCATACATTTCAATTTAGGAACCATAAACCTAGTGAGTTGGTAACTAATTGTAAGTGCCTCCAGAGTAATGGGAGCCCTTTGGACTGAGGTCAGGATGACTCAAAATCTGTTTCAAACAGCTTTTATGCAGCCGCTTTGCTGCTTTAGTCGCCCACTCATTCTAATGATGGCTATCCAGAGAGAGAACTTTAGGAGTTTTAATTCAAAGATGGTCGTCGGTGGTCGAGGGTGGAGACAATGCTATTCCAGCGAGACCGATATCTTTGGACAAAACACTTCTCTCGCTCCATTTGTCAACATTTGCCTCTTTCCTGCCTCTGGTCCTCTCTCCCTATATGCCCCGGCATCTGGATACCTTTAGGATGGAGGGGAGACGAGGCCTTCTTTTCCTCCGTCCCATCCCGCTGCTCCCCAGGGGGGCCGGGGGGTTGGATGTGTGATCTAGTGTCTCACATGATAGAGACACATCTAATCCTGTTAATATCCTCCAGCGGAATAGAGGAGACAGAGGTGGGGGGGGGACAGGAGAAGATGAAAGACGTTGGTTGGCCCATATTTTGGTTTTGGGTGAGAGTATAGAACATACATGTGTGTATTTGTGTGTCTATCCTCTTGGGATCTTCCCGGCTGCTGCCTGCGTTTCTGACACACACCTCTCAAGGTGTTTTCCCCTCGCTGTCTTTCTGTATTTGCTCCATCTCTGCTCCCTGTGTGAGAAAGTTTACCCTCTAGGCCCCATCTGAGCTCCAGGCCCCCCAAGGCCTCTGCATTCCCAAAGCTCCTGCACACCGGAGCCCATCAGGCTCCCTGCTGTACCACAGGGAATACCCCCCAAGAACCTCTAGGCCCCTCAGACTGCGTGGAGCAGCAGCTCTGCACAAGAGAGCCAGCCCGAGGGGAGGGGGGGATGCTGTCTGGGAATACAACTAAGAACATGCTTCACTTAACATTTGCACCGTCCCTGACAGCGCCTCCTGTTGGTGCAGCATTGTTTTTGCATGCGGGCCTCCTTGTAGCCCCATTCCGTTTCCTCTCTGGGGCCTTGACCTTGTTAACAATCCCTCGGGGCTCATAGAGGCCTCTGTGTGCTACATGTGCATTGACCTTTCCTGCTCCCGGAGGTTAAATAATGTCTTTTTTGGCCTCAAGAAACACAGCCGGAGCTTTAACATGATGTTCGATCCACCTGGGATTGCACTGAACGACATATTGATAAATAATACCACTCTTTATCAGACCAAGTTAATAAAAAGACTGATTCATGTTCAGAAAGTAAAGGTAACTTGCATATATGATGTGGGTTTGTTTTTCTGGCTTTCATTATGACAGTGAGGTTAAATCACACTTGTATTCAAGAATAAATCTTTATGGGGGGGTTTGCACGTGGATACGGAGGCTGTGAAGCTAGCAGGCCTGCTGTCCTACAGATGTCTTGGGCTGTGCTTTACCAGGTGTACGTCACCTGAGATTACCCACGCTAACACCCCTTAAAGGCAAACAGCCAGCAGTACAGCTGAGGGGGCATCTGGTGGCGTGTGTGTGTGCGTGTATAGGTGTGTGTTCATGCATTCAGATCGGTGGTAACGTTTGGCAGAATGGGCCCGAGTGCAGACGTTTGTGGTGTATCAGATACTTCCTCCCACTATCTCCGATCCGGAAAACAACCCACTGAAGGAATGTGGATGGGAAGATCAATGTCGGCTCGATGTCTACGAGTGTGTGTGATAATGATGGTCGTAATTATTGAGCGTTGATTCCTAACGCACCGCACAGCACCCTGGACGTCTCCAGTTAAGAGCAAACTGGAGTAAAAATGTTCAACTCCTCTGATCTTCCTCGGCTTCCTGCAGAGAGAGAACAAAGGGAAGCACTTCTTCATCTTTGGATTAAGAAGCTGACAAATAACAGAACATCACAAAGAGACTATTTCATGACCACTAAATGGACTGGAAAACAACCAGAATCCCCCACATCATATGAGTGACCTTTGACCCTGAAATAGGAGAACAGGCATTTGAATCTCTCTGCTTGCGTCAGGGTCTGCAGCGGACATGCGAGCAGCGACGCAGCAGCAGATGTGTGTTTGTGACGCCTGCAGTGGATGCGTGAACATGCAGCCAGCAGCTAAATATACCGTGTGCGTGTTTACATTGCGTTTCCAGGTAGACATCATTAGCCCACATGCAGCTGCTCCGTTCTTCCCACATGCAGTCATATTTTATTAACATACCTGCTGTAGCTGAATCATCTCATCTCTCACAGGCCTGACACACAACTCCGTCGCCATCATGTATATTTGATGGGCCAGGCCATGCCGCCATCCTGCCTCGCTCTTTCTCAATTTCCTTGATTTTAACATATTTATTGAGGCCATTCGGGGTAAGGTTGGAGTGGACATGTGCGATATGAAGACCTAAGTGTTAACGTATAAGCAGTATCATTCACGCTCAAGCACTCAAGTCCCAGCACATGGACTGAAAAGGCTGATACTGCCATCATGTGGCTCGATGGGGTAAAGTTCTATTATTTACAATAGGGACTGAGTGTGTGTGTGTGTGTGTGTGTGTGTGTTGGGGCCCAGCAGTCAGTGAAGTACAGCCAGCTGACACTGAGGTATGTGTCTTTTCTAATGAGATTTACCGGCCTCCAGATGTTCCGAGTTATGAAGATGTGTGTGAGAGATTTAGGAGGGTGAGACCTGCACCCTGTCAGCGTCACAGAGGGGTGCTGCTTTACTGTCTGTCACCCACCTCATCCCCCCCACCACTCATAGGTGGCCTCTTAACCTGACAACACCAGCACTACTTCTCTCTCTCTCACACACACACACACACACACACACACACACACACACATAAACACTCGTACCCCTGACAACAATGTGAATCAACATTTTATAAACTTAGAAAAACACAGAAAATACAAAAGGAATGTCAATAAAGGTAAGCAAATATACCACATATATACAAAGACATGTAAAGAGTATACTGTAGAATATAAAGATGTTCACATTCCCCAAAGCAAAAAAAACTTAATGGACAAAAAAAAAAAGACACATTGTCCATTTCCTAAATCCAGTTAATATTGTCCAGCACATTTTCAAGGTGACACAAGTTTAACGAATAAAAAAGGAAGCCAGTGCAAGTGTACTAAAATATCCAGATAGTGTGTCAACATTTTCCTTATCCTCACATAAGAACATCGTCTTGGTTTGGCTCAGGATCACTGTGGTGTCGTACCCTCTCAGGCCCGGGTTTGCATGTCAAACACCCAGATGGAGTTCGAGTTGAGGTGCATCTCGAGGATCTCAGGGTTCATCAGAGTCTCTTGACATTTGCTGGCAGAGGGAGGCATCAGCTGGGCTCATCACTTCAGCGAGTCTGGCAAGAAACCATAACCGCTGACCAGGCAGCACCACATACTGTCACCTTCCTCCTCCTCGTCGTCCTCCTCCTCCTCCCCTCGCGGCTCAGATGGCCGGCTGCAGCTTGGTCAGGTTCCTCTGGTGCATGCTGTGGTGGCGCACCAGCTCGTCAGAGCGGGCAAACTTCTTCTGACAGTTGGACCAGCGGCAGGTAAAGGGTTTCTCACCTGACAAACGAAACCAGAGAAAGCGTTGCTTTAGAGTGAATTCAGCTCTTGGAATGCAAAAAAAATCTCACTGGGAAAGAATGGAGAGGTAGAAAATAAAGGTATACGCACTTGTTTTACCTGTATGAGTCCGAGTGTGTGTCTTAAGATGATCTGACCGTGAAAACTTTCTCTGACACGTCTCGCACTGAAAGGGCTTCACTCCTGCACAGAGGTGCAAATGGTTGTCACGGCGACGGGGGACAGAAATGAGAAGAGGGTCAAAAGGTTAAATATACAATTAAATAGTGTGGTGTTGGAAGCATTACAAATGAAAACAGTTCAGGGAGATTTTATATTATTATATATTGTGTTTAGTGAAATCGCTTTTTAAATTGAAATCTTTTAGAATTCTCACATAATGTTTGATGGAATATTGCAACAACGCCCAGATTTATAGAGAAATTAGTAGTAGAAGTGTTGTACTGCTGGTTTGTAACAATGAAGTCGTGATTCCAAAAAGCCATGCAACATTTTTTTTTTATCAGACATTAAAAAAATGAAATCATTAAATTGTTTTGAGAATTTGGATTTGTCATATATTATTAATTTAGTTAACTGTTACATTTTACATCACAGCCAGGAATACTAGTATGGTGGCAAAATACTAAATCTGTGAAGTATTTATTTATTAATTTATGTATAAAGCCTTAAAGTAGTCAAATTTAAATATACAGAGTATACAATGCCCTCCTTGTGTTTTATTTTATTTTTTATTGAGGAATGCGAACCCATGTTTGTACATTAACCTCCAGATAAATGAATGGTGAGGTCATGACCTCCGTGTCCTACAGAGTATTAACGAGTGTACCTGTGTGTCGGCGCTGGTGTCTCTTCAGCTGATCTGAGCGAGAGAATCTGCGGCCGCAGTCTGTGAAATCACACTGATACGGCTTCTCTCCTGCAAAACACAACAGTCCACAGCTTCATCAACCTGCTTTTCACACAGATACACACATCAAACCTGCTTCTCCCAGAGGACACACCCTGTTCAACCTTAACTTCAACAGTCTGTATGCATTTCTCATTTTACTTTACAAAATAAAAGAAGTGGGATACGTGGAATGCTCTCACCTGTGTGTTTGCGGCCGTGCATCTGCAGATGTGACAGCTTGAAGTATCTCTTGCTGCAGCCAGGATAAGCACACACAAATGGACGCTTTTCGTTGACCTCGGTTGACCTCACAACTGGCGGAGCGATGCCAGCTACGCGTCGCACGTCCTTTTAGAAGCAGAAGAGGAGGGTTTTGAATTTCACTTGTGTTTATTGGGTGTATAGCCGTGTGCTTATTGCATGTTCTTGAACTCTGACTGACCTGAAGTCCTCTGAAGACACCATGTGTGTGTATGTGGTATTGGGCACTGACCAGCATGGGTGGAGGTGGGACTATGGGGTCACTCTCATAGCTGGGTGCATGGCCACTGCTGGGCAGGAGTAAAAATTACATCCAGGAATTAGTTAGAACGATGAAAATCTGAGAGTTTTAGTGAAGCAAATAACGTAGATCAGTCACACACTTTATAATCACAGAGCTAGAAAGCTATCATGGTTTAACTCTAAAAGCAGAGTTTTTCTAAAATGTGTCTTTATAACATTCAATAGAAGCACCCAAACACACACATATACAGACACACACACACACACACACACACACACACACACACACACACACACACACACACACACACACACACACACACTCATCTCCTGATTTCCACACTAAAGAATAAAAAGGCTCACCTCTTAATGGAAGACGCCAGGTTGTTCATCTGGTTCCATGTTACACAATCAAGCTGAGATGCCATTTGGTACAGGTTGTCACTGAGAAACACACACACAAAAAAAAGATTTTCACTCTTTTTAATATCATTCAGCTCTGAGGTTATGAATGATGAAGGTATGAAGGGTTAAGGTGAAAATGTATGTTTTAGTTTTCTTTCTTTATTCGTTTTTTTCTTCTCAAAGGAAATCCTGAAATAAAACAATGACAACATTCATGTCACTGTGCATTCTTCCTGTATATTCTCTTCCCTTGTATGGATAATGAAGATATCTCCCTTATTAACACATCCTGTCCACCCAGCACACTCCTCTCTGGCTTCATTAAAAAACATGGGCTCTGAGCCATTCTTTACTTTGGCAGAACACACTACTGCACACACACTCACACACTCACACACACACACACACTGTAAAATGCCAGTTGTGCACTCTGCGGGGGTGAGTGCCTCCGTGCCTAGTACACCACGGACCAGGCATGACATCACTCTGTCCTCGGTATCATTGAAGGCGGGAACCAGTTTTGGGGGAATTCTGGACGGCATTCCTCCAAGAAGTCCTTGAGGGAAGGATCGCGATGGCTCGCTAATCAGCTCTGAGCTATGTTCAAACTGTGGAAAGACTCACGGATATCTGACATGTATCGCCGGTGTGTGCGGGAGAGCGCGTGCGTGTGCACGTCTCTGTGTTTGTTTGAGGATTTCCAGTTCATGCCAGAAGCCCTAACAAACAGCAAAGTCTTCCTTCCTCTTATCAACTTCTGTTCCACTATTTGGGTTGCACATGTTCCTTTTCTCAAACAACATCGCAGGGCGGCATGCAAAGAATTTTATCCCAGTGATAAATGAAGGGTTGACGTTTGAGATGAAGTTGGAGGAGCATTCAGAGGTTAAAATCAGCAGATTCCCAGCCTTAACGACCACCCCCACACTTAACTTTCACTTTCACTGAACTTGTCTCTTTTACTTTTCCCCTCCGGGTGGACTCACACACATCAGCAGTAGATCACTCAGTGTTTGTGTTGGCCTGCTGAGCACCAGTGGGCAGCACTTAACCTCTGGACAAATTAAGATTGGGGATCTGGACTCAGACGCAGGGGGCTTTACGGAGGATCAGGAAGAGTTCACACTTCTAGAAGTGACCAGGTGTCGGTGGAAAGAAGCTGACATTCATTGTTGGGTGAGGAGTGTGAAAGCGTTTGGGGGAAGAGTGGAACTGAACCAAGAGCAGGAGTCAAATAAAGCAAAGAAGGTGCAGGAAGACGTGGTCGTACCTGTTGTAGTTTCTCAGCAGCAGAGCTTGGCTGCTTGGACAGGACTCAGAAGGGTTGTGGCAGCCAAACATGGGAGGAGGAGCTGGGTACTGCTGCTCAACTGAAAAACACAATCACAAAAGTTGCTTATTGAATAATTGCGTAGTCTCTAAAATGTGTTTTATTAGAGCAGACATGAAAGAGAACACACTTTTGTCTGCCTGGCTCGTCTTTTCAAAGAGAGAGCAGCTCATTCAGAAACAGTGGTCCTTTTCAGGTTCAGATGGTATATTGGTCCCCAGACACTTTTTGACATTCCAGCAGCGTCACATAAAGCTGTTTCCTCAAGTTATCGTTTCCAGAGTCATTAACCACACATATGCTTAAAGAGCGAGAGGGAGGCTGTGTTTATGTATGCCTGCGTATATGGATGTGTGTGCGGACGGAGACGGGGAAAGATGAAGGAAAAATGGGCGACCGCAATTCTGTTGTGATATGAAAAATGATGGGTTACTTATATAACCTTGCCGTGACACGACGTTCTTCCAGTCTGCGAGTCAATTAAGTGGCGAGGCGTTGGATGTAGATGTTACCTATGCTGTTTGGCGGTGACAGGGTGTCCTCGTGTTTGAAGGACAGGCTGGAGAGCTGAGGGCTGTGGTGAGACGGGGTGTGACCATAACTGGGGTTGCTGTCTAAACCCACTGCACCGTAGCCTAAAAGGAGGAAACACAACAAGAAGCAACGGAAAGTTAAAATCTCAGTTGTGAGATTAGCATCTCGCAGATGAAGCTTGCAGAGGCTCCAGTATCTGGTCACTTATCTGAATCCCCCTGGTAATAGCTCTTAGTCCTTGGCAGGGTTACTACATAGACATTCATCAAACCACTAAATCCTCTGTTACCCCCCCATTTATCTTTGGCCTTGCGGTTCCAATATTTATGGCAGGTGGAAAAAGAAATTTGGCAAAGACAGCACAGACAGAGATGAGCTGTCGAATACACGCTGAAAAAAAAACAAGGTTGAGAAGGAATGAATTTAACGAACGCTATATGAATTCATTCATTCCCGTTCCATGACTGCAGGGTTCTTTGACATCCACGTCCAGCGTAGACAGGCTGCTTTAGTCAGCAGTCAGGTCCAAGAAGGATGTGACAAGTTTCTAAGAAAGATGACTCACAAACTCTTACTGAAATTCCTGCAGCCTGCCGAGCACTTCGCCGAGTGTATTCCCACTTCATGAAAAATGACGAAAGTCACATCAGCAAACACACACACACACACACACACGTCGTGAGGTCAACAGACAAGCAGTGTGTTAGTTTCAGACGTTGTTGAGAGGACACAGAATTAAAGTTTCCAGATTAAGGTTCCACATGAATAATAGTTTAACTCTCTCTGAACTGTTTTGTGCACGGCCTACTGGGAGTGAAAAGAATCCCAGAACTCCCAGAGTAGTAAATCAAGTTTGAGTTTTACAGTTTGTTGCTTCAAAATGTTCCACTTAATTCATTTCCTTTTGGGAATAGAATACTTCTTCCTACTTGAAGGTCTTAACCCAATACTTTTAAATACATGTTTGATTTTTAAAGCGGGGGAAGTTGATGAGCTCAACACAATCAGTGAGAGTAAAGTTTTTTAAGTATCCGTGTAAAACAAATTCACACTTTTCAATGCCGATAAAATCAAAACTTTGAAATGAAAAACTTCATAATTTATTCACAATCAGCTGATGAGCGTATTTAGTGTCCTTGGCTAATTTGAATTCACTGGATGAATTAAGTTTCGTCCCTACAGTTACAACTAATGAAATATACTCTGCGGCTGCTCAGCAGCTCATTACTTATTTCTTATATCTGTATTTATATTAACTCGGATGCTGCGTATGCGATACTGGATGACCACAACCAAGGGTTTCTTTGACTCAGTGCTAGTGATCCTTTTATATTATTGCTGTTACACAATAACAATAATAATAATAGCACATTTCATTTATATGCGCCTTTCTTCATACCGTACAATACATTACAATCATAGAGATAAAAACAAGATAATAATAATAATAATAATACAAATCTTTTGTTGGTTGTACGAAACGCTGTGTATGACATTCTAAACTGCAAAGGCTTAGTTAGGCTTAACCATCGTAACATATTTGAAACTACAAACCTGCGCTTTATATGGATGCATGAGAGTTATCATTTGAAAGTTTATGACTTTAGAGTTTGCATTTGGCAAATGGAAGACAAGCGATGCAGCAATAAGACCTGGTGAAACCTCACGAATCATCTGCCTACGTACATTTCTACTGATGCCCTCATGTTTCTTCCTGAAAAGTGCATAGAAACATAACCAGGAAGCTGCCACACTTATTCCTGGCATGGGACAGAATGACCCAGTACAACATCCTGCTAAGCAGGAGTTACATCATGAACACATGCAGCAGGACATGTAGAGAAAGAAAGACTTTATTGATTAGTGTGTGAAAACAACAGCTCCTGGTGTTTCACAGCGATCGCATTCAGTCAATGAGAGGAGACGGCTGTGGGACTGGGAGTGTGCAGGCTTACCCTGGTTCCTGGCTGCAGGAGGACTGTCCATGCAGCCGGGCAGGTAGGTCCCGTTAGGAAACATCCTCGTTTGACCCGCAGGCGGCTCTCCGAAGGCCCCGACGCGACAGGGGCCCGAGCCTGTAAACTGGCCTGAGAAGTGCACGGTGAAGGCCCCGAGTCCACAGTGAGGGTCCTCTATGGGATCGGTGGTCGCCCACCCCGGCTCCTGCTTGATGAGGGAGTGGTGGGAGGGCAGGGAGCCGTAGGGAGAGCTGGGGTGGAGGTCCAGCAGTTGTGTCCACTGGCCACCACCGACGGACATTCCACAGCCGCCACCAGCGGCTGGTAAGGACGGCAGAGGGGGCGCGGGGGGCAAGAGGGTCAGATCTCGAACATCTGACCCCATGGACATGGCTCCGCACGGCTCGGTCAACATCGCTGGAGGCAGGTCGAGGCTGTCCGGAGGAGACGAGGAGCGGCGGTAGTCCAGTGGAAGACACAGCTGGAGATTTATACAGTCACACCTGAGAGTTTAACAAAAAAAAACACCTCAAAAGAAAAAGGACCTGAAGAAACTAAACGGCCTCAACACACTATGGAGCCATCGTTCCTGCCATAAGTCATGAATAGATATGAATTAACGACGGTGAAGATGTGCATGCCAAATCTCAGACTCCCTGGGTGTCTGCAGTGGAGTGGGTTAGGGTAACAGTTAACCCTCTGGCTCTATAATGTCTGACTTTACTCTCCTGAAGGCTCAAATACTGCACAAGTCATTGGACAGGGGGAGGAGCGAGGGAGGCTGTGGAGAAGATCACTCCCTCGTCTTGGCCCGGTCAGCACAGACTGCACCTCTGAGTAGATTCTGACTAACGCAGATAATGCATGAGCGGGTGTTGGTCTTCATTCTTGTTCACTCTGTTCAAGTTCAAACGTTCAAGCTCATATCGGATGTTTGTGTGAGCGTGTATTAATAAGTGCGTGAAGCCTTTCTGTTCGACTGAATTTAAAGGAGCTTATTAGAGAGGATTAGTTAGCGTGTAAAACAGTAGTCGGTCCAAAGTTTGCGTTCAAATTGTAATTCATTGTTTTTATGTCTCAGAGATTTGTAAAAAAGAGTCGGATTATGTGTTACATTAGACATCTTTAACTGTATTAAAAGTCAATGAAAAAGCTTCTAAAAATGCAGAATCAGCATTTTCTCATATGTACACTATTGACCTGATCCATTCTCACTATTAATCATCATTTCTGACACATCTGTTCAAACAAGTTACCAAAGGAGGAGTTTGTTATGTCAAGTGTTGTGTCTTTTACTTTTGCTTATGTGGTAATTCCTGTGTTTATGTTTACATATTAAACGTTTTTATTCCAAATATCTCGGATGATATTTATCAGATTAGATTAAAAAAACGCTAAAACTCTGAATTTTCCCATTTTGGAAAAGTACTCTTTTGCTCAAAGTAACATTCATAAGCTGCATGGCCTTGGAGCGAAGCCACATCACACAAAAGCATAATTATTTATTAGTCGAGCAGAGGGGGAGTGTGTGTGTGTGTGTGTGTGTGTGTGTGAGTGTTTGAGAGACGGAGAGAGAGAGAATGAGAGAGAGTGAGTGTGAGTATAAGAGATAGAGGTTTTGACCTTAACTCAATGTGGAACTACACAGGAATGCAGTAAGTTGAAATATACCTATAAATTCAAGACAGCTGCTGTGGATCTTTTAACATTATAATATTTGTCAGATCAGCCGTCGGGTTCCTCCTCTCCTCGAAAGCTTGAAACAGTGACAAAAACTATAACGTGCTACATCCAGCGTAGCAGAGCAGTCGCCTATAGTCGACCACAGCACTCGTGAAACTCATAAGATTCAAAAAGTGATTTGATACAATGGATTACTATAGATTATGAAACGATCGATAAATGGTTGTATGACAGAAAAAAGAACCAAAGCAAAAGTAAGCCTCGAGCCATCTGTCAATTCAAATTATTTTCTTTACCCCTGACCTAATGGCTCACTGGACACCTTCACCATTTAGACCTCGGGATGATGGATCATGATAAATTAGCCACCAGTGAATTCGTTTTTTTACAAAGTGACTCCCTTCAATATCACACACTCCTCATTTTGAAACTACATTAAAAAGAAATCCCCTGTAAATGTGTGATAAAGGCTGGCATGGTGCTGTGAGGTGAATAGTGTTAGCCAGTTGCTGTCACCACCATCTGGAATATGAGTCTGGGATTCCAGTGAACGTCGGTGACCCCTGATTCAACTTAATGAGAAGTGGTGGCTGGGGGGGGGGAGCTACACTAGAAATAGGCAAAGAAAAGGCAGAAAACATACAAAAGGAAAGAGAGAAGTCAAAGTACGAGTGATGAAATTAGCTGGCAAACTGCTGAGGTGAAGATGATTATTGCACAAAGGCAGTGATTTATCTGTTCTTAATTCCAGTGTGATTCTCTCGGATGCTACAGTATTAAATGCATTGATTATTGAATATGCAACATCTTAACCAGCGGTGACAGCGATAGGTCAAAGACTAACCCCACAAAGAAGAGACATAGTTTAAACCTTCTGAGACTAACAGATTCTATTTCCCCAGTTATTGCAAAACAAGGGAATATATGACAATCTCACAATTGGAGTGTATCTGATTACAACGGTAAGACCCTTACTAATGCTCCTAAAAGCCAAACACATATTCATCTGGGTATTTGTGGCCGTAGAGAAGATAAAGTGCTCTCTGACATGCTCTATTCTGGGAAATAAACGAGTGCAAAGGCAGAACCATACCCCTGAGGAACAACGAGACATTCGGAGGATGTCCACGGAGCGGACTTTAAAATAGCAGCAAAGGAAATTAATTTCTCCCAAAACAATTTGGGAAAAAAAAAAACACCCCTCATGTGGTCCACCCACTACAAACAAACAGCAAACTAAGTAATGTTCGGCATGTACAAAAGGTTGTGGCGCAATTAAAAAACATTTCTGCAGAGCGGGAGAGAAAGTGCAGCTCCTCTGAGCCAAGGCAAACGCTGCCGTGCCTTCCCCAGCGGACTCTCGGTGCAGGGATTCATCAACGGTGACGGGGCCAGGAGAAAACAACCCTTCCAGCCCCGCTGACGGATGGCAGTCCCCAAAATACACCCATTCTTCAGATCAATCTCTGGTTTACTCAGGGTTTAAAACAACAGCACTGTCCACAGGAAGGGAGATGGTCAATACTGCCTCTGACCCTCCACGAGACATCAAATTGAAACTTACTACAGCGTGAGGAGGAAGAGGGGTTTGTTTTAGCCGGAAAGAAGTATGATGAACTATGCAGATATATGACCCGGCAGAGAAAAAACATATTTCCATTTTAATAAACATCTGTATTAATCAGATAGATGAACAGAGTATAAAGCTTTTAAACATGAATCATCTCTATATAAACGGCTGTGAAATGCCGAAGAGCAGCAGGTGTTATTTTGTTGTTAGTGGCTTAAAAGAAAGGCCCTTCACTTCTCTGTGAGGGCCTGGAAATGAACTGATAAAGAAGCAACAGCAGTGCGTTGTAACGTTTCATCACTTCCCTCCTATCGGCCTGTGGCCTCCAGGAAATGTTACTTTTAAAACAAAATGCAGGCGGAACAATTATTCCTCTGTCTTCCCTCTACTTTCTCACAGCGCTAGTTGGGAGTTCTTTGAGATAACAAAACGTGAACTGGCCATCGTCACACATTTAAGGACACGTTTAGGAAACATTCACATTATACCTAAAATCCATCACGCTGGAAGACTACGTCCACCCGGCTTTAGACTTCGTTCCTCTCCCTATGACCCGCGTGAAAGACAACAATGGTCAGTTTTTTAATTCTCTCCCGTATCATCTCTTCAAAGCGTTGCATATCAGCCCCGAGATAAGAAGCAGAGAAGGGAGATCTGTGGGAGCGCAGGCATTTTCATGGTTCATGTGTCAGACACAACACTGGTCCAGTGATCTGTTGCACACCCGCTCTCTGCTCTTGTTGTTGAGGATCACCTTTCCCCTCCATCACCAAACTCCAGATTGCCCCGCTCTGCTTTTGTTCAGATGCATTCTGGATTAAATGCAAGAGGAAAACCCGAGGAATATTAAAGAAGCAGGTTCAACTACAGAAAGGAAAAGGCTGGCGACATTCTAAATCCTTGATGGTGTCAACAAATACCGTCCCGTTTAAAAATGCAAAGACAGCTGGGCAGTAAACCATATTGAATTAAACTGAGACTATTTTCAGCTGCGGATTCAGACACTTTTGGTGAGGTTGTGATTATTTACGTGGGATGGACTGAAAACTACAGTGTCCATCCTCGTAGGATCAATTCAGTGTCAGCTTTTGTTTTTTAATAAGGTTTATTGAGAATAAGGAAAGCAATATTGAACATTAAACATCTAATCATGAGGACAACTGCTGGATTTTTAAAAAAATGAAGGCGATGTTGACCATTTGCACATCTAAGATAAACAAGATAAGACCTTGTCTTTTAAATACCTGCATAAATGACTTGATCTCTCTCTGGATTTAGCTGTAAATTCAACAGTGGATGGTTTATACATTCTAAGGAAACACATGTCATGTCAGCGCTGTTGAAAGTGTGTTGTTTCATTTCGCTGTACAAACCTATGTCTCATCCCAGCAGGTGCCCGTGTGTCAGCATCAAGGCCGGCCTTTATCAGTGCGTTACAGTAAACCACAGCCTCTTCCCTGCTGTCACACCCGGCAGCTGCGGCCGGGCGGACGCACTCATCAGAAAACAGCGCCATATCTCTCGCGGTTACGGTCTGTTGTCATCCCCTTGTGCCTCCTTCTGAGAGTAGACGAGCAAACGTTCACGTGATGACTCAGAGTGTGCACAATGACGGGGAAATATGCGACTATAGGGAAAAGCCACTTTACTGCAACTCTCCTAATCCCAGGAAGACGATAAATGTTGATTTTTGTATTGAAATGCATTGCTGAGAATAATTGATTAGTAAACATCAAGATAAAAATAATAATACAAATATTTTTTTGTGAGAAACAAATGACATCAGACTTTTTTTTCTAAGCAAATAAATTCATCATTGAGAAGGTTTTAATGGTCGTTTGTTCTCGGTCTTCGGGATCATATTTAGCAGCATTAATAAATCTCAAAAACAAAAGGGTCACACAGTTTAACACGTCTCTAATTAGTATCTGAGATGGGGCTTGTATGGCCTCGGGCCCGATTGAAACAAACTTGATTCTTTGTTTGACTGTGCCTTTCCAAGTCGTATTGCTGCTCCTCGCCTGTGAGTGTGTGTAATATAAACAGTCTCTGATGACAAGAGAGCACTCCATCACGTACAGAGCCCCGGTTCCACTGCGGTGACTCGGTCTCTCCAGACAGGAATGTCAGTATTCCTGGAACACTGCAGCTTTTTTTTTTCTTTCGCTGCTGCCATTAGGTTGAAACGGAGCACACACATTCCACATCGGGGGGATTAACGACCTCAGATAGCTCAACACCACAAATGCAAACTCACTTTGATTGATTGCTGCGTCGTTTGGTGTGATATGAAGCTGGTCATTAAGTGATATGGGAAGATAACGGGAGCAGTCCCCGGACCAACCTTCCCTTTCTGGTTGGATGGTACCGACAAGGCAGTAGCATCTAGGAGGCAGATAGAAGAACAATAAAAAAAGCATTAGGAGCACTGAGTCTACCCGGTTGTTGAAGTGGGAGCTGGACTGAGAACTTTCCAACAAAAATATCATCATGTGCATTTTATGTTTACCTATTCAATTCAATTAGGAAAATATACTGGATATTAAGCAAAAAATAATAATGTTAAGCCTCTTTTTAGAGACGTTAAACACTGAATGGGGTCAAATTGACCCATAACAGGAGGGTTAAGAGATATTTAGGGATGCAACAATGGATCATAATCGATTAATATGCTCATTATTTTCTCAATTCACAAATTAATCAACTGGTCCATATGATGTTAGAAAGTATTTTTTCCAATTTGCTCAATTTCTCAACAATTAATTGATTATCAAAATAGCTGCCAATAATTGTTCCGCCTCTTTACAAATACATGAATCAATTCCTCGTTTCAGCTGCAGGATTATCCCTTTGATGGTGAAAAATATAGAAGAAAAAGAGGGAAAGATGACAACGGGAGAGAGCAGAGTGGATTATAAGGGCAAGAATCACAGCAACGGCATCGTTTTTCAGCATGACCTCAACAGTTTATTGCCCAGTGATGGCTCACTGGCTCAAATGTAAATGTATACGAGAAGTGAGCTGGGATATTGCAGTCCAAGTAATTAAAAGAAGAGAACTGCCCAGTGCTCTCTTTAACCATTTCAGATGTTGGATCCGAGCCACGCATATTAAAATATCAAAGCTGGTTTATCTCTCTGCAGACATAAAAGTCCATCAGGAGGCCCCGTGGGATTTTGCGTCCGTCTTGAAGCATTGTGGACTCTGGACTCACTTCTGTTTAACACTGAGGGTTTGTTTGTTTATTTGTTTCTGGTATTTGTGTGTGTGTGTGTGTGTGTGTGTGGGGAGGCTGGGTCAGCTAATAAGTCATTAACAGGCGATCGGCTCCACCTAGGAAAGCAGGGAAGTTACTCATGCGATGCACACTGACAAGGTCACAGGCTGATAGATGAGCCTGAGCAAGGGGATTTTTCAGAGATTGTGAAGGCAGGCAGAACTGTGGGAACCAGACAATTAGTGGGTGGAAGGTAGGCGGCCATGTTGGATGATGACCATGAGACGGGCTTACATGGATACTCAGCGCTTGGCTGGCTGACAGGGAGAAAGCAGACACCTGGGCTCAACTAACTCTGACACACAGTCATTTATCTTTGAGGAGGCTGAGCAGGCGATTTGCCAGCCGTTTAGGAAGAGCATGTGCTATTTCCAATCAAACAGACATGGATGAGGTCAATATGGACAGATCGGGAACATAAATATTTCAAACCATAAACACATAAACATGAATAGACTTTCATTTTGGATTACCTGCAGTCTTATGTGTATAAATAATATGATCTAATGATATATTCTAACAAATAGAGAGGTGGGATCACACAGCAACGCATGTGCTGGTAAACATAGTGTTAAACCTGTACTGCATGAATGTTTCACGATAAGAAACCACAGAAACAAGTTTTTATCTTGTCCCTTCCTCAATTTTAATGACGACGCAAACCGTAAAAAGAAAAATGTTCAGCATTCAAAGTCAGATGAGACGATCTGTCACAGCAAACCTAACAAATTCATAGATTTGTTAGACAAAGAAAGAACATTTTTTCCTGCAAAGGTAATATTAATTATATTTTGCAATACCACTAAGGACATCACACCCACCAGGAACTTATGACTTGCACACTGCGTGAGAAGCAGAATGACCAACTCTCTTCCACTGAATTCTGTACACACCAACGCAACAGCCTATCAGACATCAGTGAACGACAGAAAACATGAGCAACGCCTGCTGCTACGGAGTACATCCACCACGCTGCCACGTTTGATTTAGAATGACATAAAACCCACTTAATCCTAGTTTAATACATGTACCAGGTACAGTCTCTTACTGTAGTCAAACATCGATGCTATTTTCAAGACTCTCTGCCACAAATATTATGAAGGCTATGGAGCATCATAACACTTTGTGGCATTTTAAAGACCTTTTAAAGATGACAAAAACAACGTCTCACATGCACCTGGAGCTTCAAAGCCTCCAGAACTCGTATTCTGGACTTGAAATACACCAGACACTTGACAACAGCTGTTAATCAGATAATGAAAGCCTCGCAGTTACACAAGCACACTTGTGGAGAAGCGGCTATAAATTCTTTGCCATGACAGCATACGAGGGCAGGGAGAGAGGAAGGGTGGGATTTGGTACCAGGCACTTGCCTTCCCAACACAATGACGCACCAAACCAGCACTATGGTGAAACACACGTCGGCCAGTTCCCCTTAGCACACTATTTTAAGCAATTAATCCTGCAGAAAGCAGCGGAGTGCAGGCCCTTTGCTGGAATATGACAAGCAGACTTTCGAGAAATGATGTGTCTCCTCATCTATGAATCCCCCGAAATCGGCAACGCATATTTTGGTGACAGTTAAAGTGTGAGCTGCAGTGTTTCCTCGAAATGGACAACACTCCGCAGTGTCTTCACCCTGGGACACGGCCTGCTAAAAGATGTTGGTAACCTGACTGCATAGTTTTAGGGTGAACTCCTGCTCCACTTACCCTCTTCACCTCGCTCACCTTAATCACCAAGCGAGCTGCCATGGTAACAATACACAGGATCCCACAGCGGCCCATAAAGCACACCGACAGGTCAGCGGGTGTATGGCAGAAGAGCCTTGCCCTTTGGCTCCGAACGTTTCCGAGTTCGAAAGCTCGGGTCCGGGATTGCCATGGTGGTCCGCACGGACGGACGGCAGCTCAATCAGATAACCT
Source organism: Eutrigla gurnardus (assembly GCF_963514095.1). Taxonomy (NCBI): domain Eukaryota; kingdom Metazoa; phylum Chordata; class Actinopteri; order Perciformes; family Triglidae; genus Eutrigla; species Eutrigla gurnardus. The sequence goes on along the minus strand of NC_139915.1, from coordinate 3,070,363 downwards.
CTCCCAGGGATCAGGTTCACCTCTGCGAGGCTCATCCAAGACATCCAGGGTCACACTCCCAGAGTGGAGATTGATATCTGGATAAGAAAGAATGAAAGATTAGGATATGTTGGTGGAAGCCTGGGTGACTATTACAATTTAGGAGGTCGTCTGACCTCTGAAGGAAGAGGTTGCACAAGCTGAAGCTGTGCTGCACTGACAGGGTTTATATATATATATATTTATTGAGTATATATATATATATATATATATATATATATATATATACTCAATAAATATATATATATATATATATATTATATAACAGTCGCCCACATATCATTTTCAAAGCGACGCATTTTGACGTCGTGAGGCTTCGTGTTACTGTGCCTTTAACAGCACGACCCGGAAGCGGAAGAGTTTCGCATGCACTGTTGCCTTTTCTTTTCCGGTCAGGTCTCGGCAGTCGTGGGAGCGTGGATTTACTCAAGGCTCACGGAATCCAACAACAATGAGCGTCCCGGCATTTATCGACATTACGGAGGAGGACCAGGTCAGACCCGCGTCTCACACACTCGTGTTGCGGCGTCCCGCCCGTCGACGAGTCGCTGAATGGGAACCATCCAGCTGGCTAACTTAGCATGCTAGCCAGCTAGGATGCTAACCGCTGCTGACAGGGACATGCTGATTGTTAGCTAGCCACCGGTACATGCTGCGTATAATTACACCTCTAAGCTCGCCGTTGGGGTAGTTTTTATATAAATACCTGGATGATGTATTCATTTTCTTTGTATTTGCGGGTGACGCTGTCACAGATGTCATCAACGCTGTTACGATAGCATGGTGGTGAATGCTAGCTGCTTAGCCATGCCGTCACATCTATATAAACAAAAGGCATTTAAAACGACTCCCAAAGCTGCTTGTTAGACGAACATGGCTGATAACTCAACCTACACATAAACACGTAGTCTTTGTGATTAAAAACACACGCGATTTAATGTACCAAAGACAAACACTAATGCATTTCAACGTACAGTTGGATAATTGGAGAAATTATGGCATGGAACAAGTTGCCAACTATCCTAACTACAATAAATAGCAATTAACTTTCAAAAAACATGTGAAAAAGCATCTTGGCTAATCTTACATCAAGGAAGTAGCCTAAGCCAGAGGCAAACATCCCCAGAGATCTATAATATTTTAGGTTTAAAGAGTATTTTCAATGTACCTTTTAAATTAAACTCTTGTAAATTCATTTTGTAATTGATTTTTGATTAAATTAATGTATAGATTTTTAACTGTATCTAATTTTTTTTTACTGCTGGACCCCAGGAAGAATAGCTGGGTCTGCGCCCCAACTAATGGGGATCCTAATAAACTAAACTAAACATGGAAATTAAAAATGACATTATGCTAAACGGCTGTATTTGGATTACATTCCAGACACATACTATGCTACTTTAGATATTAAACACTAATTATACACTAATACGACTTGTTTACAGGCCTCAGAGCTGAGGGCCTACATGAAGGCCAAGGGAGCTGAAATATCAGAGGAGAACTCCGAAGGTGGACTTCACGTAGATCTGGCTCAGATCATCGAGGCGTGTGATGTTTGCCTGAAGGACGATGACAAAGGTGAGTTAAAGCAGTTAACCCTTTTCACGAGTAGATGTTTTTGACATGCGTTTCCAGGATGAGCACAGATCATGTTTTTTTTACGACCTAAATGCGGTGACGTATCCTCTGAAGCTAGTCTTGATGTCCGTGTGTCATCACGTGTGTCCCTGCAGATGTGGAGAGTGTGATGAACAGCATCGTGTCTCTGCTGCTGATCCTGGAGACGGAGAAGCAGGAAGCTCTCATCGAAAGTCTATGTGAGAAACTGTTGAAGTCCCGTGAAGGAGAGAGACCTTCCCTCCGGATGCAGCTGTGGGTCCTTCCTGCTTCTTTCACTTAAATCTATTCACAGCATTGCATCATCGTTTTTATCGCTTTATTGTCATTATTCCACATGCATGAACTAAGCAGGCCATTTTTTTAAATGTTAATATGAAACTGCTGGATTTGCAAGCTTAGCATAATGATAGTGTTGACAACATCAACAGGCAGTAGAGCTGTTAAAAACTCAGTTCAGACGGTTACTATTCTTTCATGTTTTAATATTACAGGCTGAGTAACCTGTTCCATGGCATGGATGAGAACACCACAGTGAGATACACGGTCTTCTGTGGCCTCATCAAGGTGGCTGCCACGTGTAATGCCATCGCCTTCATCCCCACTGACCTTGATCAGGTATATCTGTCCACCATGATCAGCTGTGATAACTGACCAGAAACACTTGTCAGGCTTTCTCAAATCTCCACGGGCTGTATTTATGATACCCGTTTGTGCTTCTGAGCAGGTCCGCAAGTGGATCACTGACTGGAACCTGACCACAGAGAAGAAGCACGTCCTCTTGAGGCTGGTGTATGAAGCGTTGGTTGACTGCAAAAAAAGGTGATTCAGATTTGCGAAATTAATGTTGTCGTATGCACAAACGCAGAAGTATGAATTCACAGAATTTTGTTTTTCTAAACTCCTATATGTTTGTTAATGCATATACATGCTCCTCGGTGTAAGACTGAAATAGCGTGCTATCCTTCGAGCAAAGTATGTCGGTACAAGATGGTTTTCAATGATGTATCTATCTCCTCATTTCACAGCGACGCTGCAGCAAAAGTGATGGTTGAGCTGTTGGGAAGTTACACAGAGGACAATGCTTCACAAGCACGTGTTGATGCCCACAGGTAATATATCTATCTAATCTATAATAATAATGTTTATTTGATATAGCACCTTTTACAGACGTCACAAAGTGCTTCACGTGATAAAAATAGTTGAAGACCCAAACAGCCTAGCGTTTGTCATTAAGCCCACTGTAACGTACATCCCTCATACATACATCTATTGCTGTACCTCATCTTTAGATGCATCGTCCGTGCTCTTAAAGACCCCAACACCTTCCTGATTGACCACCTGCTCACCCTGAAACCTGTTCGCTTCCTGGAGGGAGAACTCATCCATGATGTGAGTACTGTAGGATGTGCAATGTTTTGTGGTCTAATGTATGTCCCTGTCAATCTTGTATGTGTAGAATGCCCACGTAGGTCGTGTGAATAGAGTGATAAGATAGATAGATAGATAGTTACTTTATTCAGAGTCCAAGTAGCTCAAGACGGATATCACACATAGCATACACATACACTCTATTAAGAAACAAGTAATAAAATACACACTTTTAAAAGGGTTGTTAAGAAGAGAGATCCACATGATCAGTAAAGTGCAAGTATGTATGTAAGGTGCACTTTGAGAGTGACGGTGGTGCAACAAGGTAAGACAATACAGTGCAGGTATAGTCAAGAGACCAGTAATAAATAATAAATATGGCTAAGTAAGGAAATATGTAAATATGTAGGCCTGATAGAAAACAGATTCGGCGGCGCAGGTTTTGAGCAGTCTGGGTCTCACGGTCACCCCATCTGGGCCTGAAGCTTTCCTGGAATTGAGTCTCCTCAGCTCAGCTCTTACTTGGTCTGCTGTGATGGTAGGGGGGAACTATTTGTTCCACAGTGTGTCTGCAGCCGGTGGCTGATGGCTGGTGATAGAGGTCGGGGACACCTTTGATTGTGGGGGGCTGGATGGGGTGTGAGGGAGGGGGGAGAGGACGGTCATTCACACCAACAGAAACCACTCCTGGGCAGGGGTAGGACAATCGTTGGACAGTCAAATCTGTTATTTAACTGATTGGCCCGGTACGCTCTACCTTCCTTCTGTAATTCTCCCTTGCCTCCTTCAGTTTGATTTTGAGTTCCCCTTGCACGTGCTTCAGCTTTGCCTGATCCCCCTCCTTGAACGCCCTCTTTTTCCTATTGAGGATGGCCTTGACATTGCTGGTTATCCAATGCTTGTTATTAGAAAGCAACGCACAGTTTTGGTGGGAACAACAATATCCTCACAGAAGTTTAAGTAGTCTAATGATTGTTGATTAATGGAAAGCATTCCAGTCTGTTGTGCCTATGCAGTCTCTCAAGGCTTCATCCGCTTTTTGACTGTACGCGTTGTGGTTGGTTCTCTCCGGACACGTGGAATGTACAGTGGTTGTAGGACGACCAGGTTGTGATCTGATTTCCCCAGTGGTGGTAGTGACATGGCTGTGTAGGCATCCTTAATATTGGCGTAGAGGAGATCAATTGTTCTGTTCTGTTGTGTGGGGATGTTGACAAACTGATGAAAAGCAGGCAGAGTTGAGTCCGGTGTGGTTAAAGTCGCCTGATATCGCAATGAATGCCTCTGGGTGTTGGGTTTGCAGCCTCGCGATGGCAGAGTGAACAGATCACACGCAACTTCTGCCCTACCACTCGGCGGGACGTAAACAATGAGAACGATAACATGTGAGAACTCCCTGGGTATGTAGTATGGTCTGAGGCTAACCGCTAGCAGCTCAATGTCTGGGCAGCACGTTACCTCTTTCACTGTCACATGTCCTGGGTTACACCATTTGTTGTTGATGTACAGCGCCAGGCCCCCTCCTCTCTCCTTACGGCTGCGCTCCTTGTCCCGGTCCGCTTGGACAATGGTGAACCCTGCTAGCTCCACGTTAGCATTCGGAATCTTTCCATTCAGCCACGTCTCCGTGAAACACATAAGGCTGCATTCCTTGTACCACCTCACGTTCTTCACAAGCGCAGCTAACTCGTCCATTTTCTTGAACAGCGAGTTAACATTCCCCATCACGCACGACGGAATAGATGGTTTAAACCTCCACCGCTTCTTCAGTTGCCCAGCCCTCCTGCTAGCTCCGGCTCTTACTCCACGGTAGGGTCACTTGATTTCCTCCGGGATTGGGTGTATGCACCCAACTCGACCCATTGTCCGAAGTTCCAATAGTTGATCCCTCGAGTAAACAAAGTTCTTCTTGCCGTTACCTGTCCCGATAGTAGCCATATCTATAGGATAGAATAATAAACTTGGGCGTGTCAAAAAAATAAGAAAGTAAGGTCGTAGAAAAAAAGTTTAAAACACCAAAAACAGACACTTAGCGAGAGAGCTACTGTGGAGGCTGCCACTCGCTCGGGCGCCGGAGTGATTGACGCACACTGGGTGTTTTTACATAGACATGAGTATCCCTGTTACTGATAACTACATTATCTATTTGTGCAGACGCCTGTGAGGTTTACAAAAACTGACCAACTTTACTTCCTGCTTAATTTCTCTTTCTACTGAGCTATTCCTGAAAGTGGCTACGCTAGTCGTATAACAAGCAACTTAATTGGATAACTGTCCTCCATACTGGCCAGCCCAGCCATTACCACCAGCCAAACTGTCTTTATTGCTCTAAAGTGAATGCCTTTGTTGCCGCCATTGAAGCCTTCTGAAAAGTCGCTCCTCGACTGTATTCTACATGGTTATTGGGTGCATTTTTTATATGTAGTCTCAGTCAGAGTACATCACAACCCAATATTTAAATGCTAACCAGTTATAAGGGTTGGGTGTTGATAAACGGGTGTTTTTACATTACCAGTTTATCAGAAGTTTTAGTGGGTCAACAGGCATTTCTAAATGTATTAATAGCCCAATGTTCTTCAAGAATCAAATGTCTTTGTTGGAGTGATGTGTCTCCATAATCTGGTATCATTACAGTTTCAGTCTGTATAATACAACGATGATGTGACTGTTTCTAGGGTCTTATAACTGCATTTCTCCCTCTTCTGTCTCAATTTACAGCTATTAACCATCTTTGTGAGCGGAAAACTAGCAGCATATGTAAAGTTTTACCAGAGTAACAAAGACTTCATTGACTCTCTTGGTAAGTAGTAACAAACACAAGACCATGTTTAAAAATACAGTATACAGGTTAATAAATGAGGTAAAATGTGCATGTGCTGCGAGGCTCTGGTTACCTTAAAAACTCAGTGCAGTATTGACATATTTTAACATTATGACTCAATATGTTTAATGAGAAACCTGTTTTGTAATATAATGCTGTCACTTTAAGAGTGTAAAGAGGGAGTACCATCTTATACTGCTGATGCTATGATAACATATCTAAATGTCTTTAAGAGGGAGAATAATCTTGGGATTTAATGACACATTTGATTCCTTCGTTTATGAATACCTCTCTGCAGTACAAAAGTACAATGTCCTGTTTTCTCTGCTTCTAAGGTAACGGTGACAACCCTAAGCAACTCAATTTGCCATTTACTTTTAGCTTTTGGATACAGGGTAATTTGGTCTCTTTTAATGACACCCAGCCCTCGTTCATACTGAGCCTGTGTCTCTGTTGACACAGTACAGGAATGTGTGCGTGTCAGCAGTGTCTCTTCCTCAGTACCAAAGGCTTTGGTTTAATTACAAGCATGTGTAGGATGGACTTTCACAACAGACACTGTGGAGTGGTGTTTGTTTTAATGAGTAGATTCCCTGACTGCACCTAGATGTAGAAACCATTATCATAGGGGAAACTCCTGCCCTCTTGACTTACACTCATGAGTAATCGACTGTGACCGTTTCGTGCTTAATGATGCTTTGCTCTCTAGGCCTGCCTCACGAGCAAAACATGTCCAAGATGCGTCTGTTGACATTCATGGGCATGGCTGTGGAATTCAAGGAGATCTCCTTCGACACCATGCAACAGGAGCTGCAGATTGGAGCGGAAGACGTTGAGGCTTTTGTCATTGACGGTACGAGCAATGTCAAATGAGTCCTTGTTAAATGTGTTGTTATTTTCTCACAGGCGGCTGATTTATGTCTCCCTCCTGTAAATAAAGAATGCAGTGGTGATCATGGGGTTTTTACAATGACAAAATGGCATAGAACAAAGAATAGCACTTTTAGTGTTTTGTGACTTGGATTAGCTTCTTCTCCAATTTCATTTTCTAAGTGCAGTCTCTCAAAGCTTTATTTTTTTTTTTATTGCTGTCTGTCGGAGCGTTTGCTGCCTATTTATGCCCTCCCTCCCTCCCTGTCTTTTCTTTCTAGCTGTTCGGACCAAGATGGTCTACTGCAAAATTGACCAGACACAGCGAAAAGTTGTTGTTAGGTAAGTACGTGAATACAGATCTGTATTAGAGGGGCAGTTATGGCAAATGTGTAATCAAGACCTGATGTATCAGAAGACAGGGTCCGGTCCTTTTTGAACAGTCCTATAGTGATGTTGCCACCATCTATTTAGTGTGGTGAGACTGCACTACAGTCTGTACTTTATTATCTTTGTCATATTTTCCCCAACAAAATTATATTAATGTACAGTACAGCTGAAATTCTGTTGATGTGAAAACAACTTAAGTTTCAGATTCCGGAGGGTTTCTTTCTTCCGTTTGATTAATCCTTAATTTAAGGTCTTTAATATGGACAATGTCATGTGTTTTGTCAAAGCAACATTTACTATAGCTCTGTATGTTTTCCCCCTCAGTGTTGTGAAGTGTGACCTTGGTCTGTGTTTGTGTGCGTTCAGACTGTGTTCGTGTGGGTAAATTTGAACATTCTTGTGTTTCTGTTTTCCACTTAATCAGCCACAGCACACACCGCACCTTTGGCAAGCAGCAGTGGCAGCAGCTGCACGACAGCCTCACCTCCTGGAAGGCCAACCTAGCAGCCGTCAAGACCAGTCTGCAAGCCCTGTCACCTTCTGCTTAATTCCACCGTAACCCAACCGTCTAGACTGCCTGGCCCTCTATTCTTTTCCGCTTTCCAAATCTCCACACTGAATTGATCAGTTTTTATAATAATCCAATAAAAGAACAGTGGATATCACATGTGCTACTTTCTTTCTTTTTCTCTTACATAGATGTATAGTGCACAAGGAACTTGAAGTTGATAGACAACTTTGAAAAAAAAAATGTTTGAAGCAGCAAAAGGTTTTACTGTCCATTAATGGATAATACATATAACTACAACTACCCCTCTAGTTGCCTTATGATCTTTTCAGAAAGCCATACAGTGACATTAATGGGGACTTGTTCTCCAGCGGCTCTCATCGTCTGGTTTATATTAAAGGATGACATGGCAGTATTGGCTGAGCTGTGCCCTGGGGGTGAGAAATGGCCTGCAAGTAGAGGGTCACATGTCTGGGAAGGCATGAGAGGTGACAATAGTGAATGAACTTAAGATGACTGTCTGCCGGTTCAGAGCTTGTAGGCCGATTCACTGCCACTATAAATATCTGTCCACCAGGTTAAAAGATACCGTTCAGCAGTAGTCGGGATGACTCACCGCCTTTTGATGCGTCTGAAAATTAGAAAAAAAACAAGGACTTCGAAAATTTCAGTTTTCTGTTTATCTTTCCACGGCCCATTGATGTGAAATTAAGTGCCGTTTTTCCCGCAGAGATCTGTTCTCTGGCACCGAGCCAGAGCATTAGGATGTGAACTCTAATGATATATGAGCCAGGCATTAGGTGTAAAAGGGGTCTGCTGGAGTTCTTTCCCTCTGGGGCTGTGATGAAATCAGCATAAACTGACAAAGTACAGACTACTGACATTGCACTCTTGAAATCCCTACCCCCGCCCCCCCAAATACATTTGATTTTTCTTTGACTAATAAAGCCACAGCTCAAACTGTTTACTTTGACTTTTAGTGGTGTGTCACTCCTCATTCTGTACCGATTAAAGTCGTAATCTGATTATTTCGGCCCTGTCACTAAAATATTTTCACTCGGGTGAAATGGGCATTAAGAGGTACACATGTTGCTGCAGTGTGTTCTTTATCCTATCATAGCGGAGGTCTGCAGAGGCTCACCGCTCACTTCTGTCCAGTTGTCCACAGGGAGCAAGCATCTTTGACTCTTATCAGCGGGTGTAAATCACGGAACACATTCTCGGGAGCATAACCTCATCACAGCCACCTGCGAGGTCGGGTGTAGAGCAGATAGAAATGAATGTTACTGGGGCTTAACACAATGTTTGCAAAGCCTTATATCTTGATTCTGATCGCTCAGCATATGCTCCTTTTCTCCCCTTGTCAGCTACTTTTCTTGTTCCATAAAAATGTGATCTCTCTCTATTCTTGTCTCTAATTTGTTTCGCTGGCTTTAAGTAACTGTTTTGTGGACGTTCTGTCAAGTGAGATGTCCCAGATGCAGACACTGTGCGCTGTGGTTGGTTTATCTGGTGCAAGCCTCACAGCCCCTCCTTATCATGGTCAGATAGAAGTAGTTCTGCATAATTCAGTGATGAAAAGTAAATGAGTTGATATTCCATTTGGAAGTTGAGCTGCCAAACGGGCCTCTCTTGCAGCTCAGATTATCTGCAGATGAGTAACCAGGGGCATTTACTCCCTTCAGGCACTTGTATTTCCATTTTCTGCAAATCTATACGTCCCCTCACATTATTGGAGGCTACATTTGAACTCCACACTATTTATTTTACAACTTTAGATAATGGCTAGATTAAAATATAGATAATTGACATGTTTCAAATGTCTACATTACGCCAAAGATTTCCTCTCTAAATTGAATTTAAATAACGGTTCTCCAGTGGTGTTGAAATCAACAATATTTCACACAAAAAAACAGGAAGTCAGGACTTTTCTTCTTTTTTACTCACATGTCACAACCCCTCATATATATTTTGGGACTCGTTGGATGGAACCTGATGCTTGATTGGGAAAAAGAGGATTAAACTAACTGTATATAAAGTAGTGAAAAGTAGTTCCTCCTCAACCAGCTACACCAGTAAAGGGCATCCCCATCAATTGATACAATACTTGACCACTGGTCACATTTTACTGGTCACATTTTTGAGCAATAAGATATACCATTCGTCATTATAACAGTGATACGGCATTATCATCTGACATCATCACACATTAGTTAAGTCTGGAATGTTCCTCAGCCCTTTTCTTCATATCAACATTCCTGTGGGTGAAACTAAGACTCAGATGGTATCCCGACACATAGCCAAGTATGAGAGAAGGGCTCTCACTGCCCTTCAATTAGCACCAGTAGTCCGCCAGATCATGTTCAATCGCATCCTATCTCCGCTTTACATAAACACTGGCCAAGAGGCTCAGAGCCAGATGTATGAAATGTGAAACATAAACACTCTTATGGAGTTTTTCAGCCAGAAAGGGAAAGGGTATCTTCTCTGTGTTGTTTCATGTCTTGCTGTGTCTCTAAAGTTGTGACGGTTCGTTTTGGTGGAGACGAAATGCATTTTAATGCAGATGCCTGTTTATGAGAGTAGAACACCACCTTTTCACCATACAAGGCCTGTGCATAGTAGTGCAGTCACCTGATCCCAGCGAGAGACCTTGAGCGAGGAGGGGCAGTGCTTTTAAAAGGGTCCTGATGCAAGAAGATCCCGTAAGATAGCAGTGTTATGTGTATGATAAATCTCACTTGGGAAGATCAACCAGCGGTTGGTTGGTAAGGACTCACTGTTCTATTTATCACGGCTTTACATATTCAATGGTAGCCCCTTTTAAGATAAGTATTAAAGTGTGTCCCTGGTTTAGCAGCATTAAACTCATGCTGCTGGCTTTAAGATTTAATAAATAAAAAATTAACAAACAACCTTTTGGTTTGTCATTTTAAGGATAAAGTCATATTTCTTCCTCGCCTTTTAATTTTAGACGAAGCTGCTGATCTTTTGAAGGAGCTTAAAAAAGAATCAATGCTTAATGTGATCACGAGGCCTAAAATAAGTTGTGGTTAGGAGGAACAGGCCTCCAGGTTTGCTGAATGAAGGCTATACTTTCACTTTCCGAAAATATGCAATGAAACTATTCGAAAAATACACTCTGCGAGAAAAGCCCTAGCTAACTTTTAATTTATTCCTAAATTTTATTTATTTATTTTATTTTTTATTTTATTAGATTTGATTTATTTCTTGTGTGTTTTATGTTCTCATGTAGTCTCTATTCTGCATCCCTCTATGCACCTGCTCCTTTTGAATGCAAAAAAAATGTAAGCCATGTTGTTTGTACATGATTTTGTCAATAAAAAAAACTAAAAAAAAAACTTTCACTTTCCGTGGTTTCAACCGCCATCTAGCGCCCGCTGGTGTTTCCATACGTGATCTGGTGCATCCAGGTGGACGCGATCGATTGGTTGAGTCTGCGCAGGTAGTTCAGGAGCAGCAGGGGCCACACTTGTAGGGAGAAAACAAAAGCTTGTTTTCCTCTCGTAGTCAGGAACTGTGTTGCGTTCCCGGACTGTTACTTTTAAACTTTTAAACTTTTAATGAGCCTGCTGAACTCGTTACCGTCGCTCAACGTTTCCGGACTCGTCTTATCGCACACGGATCCTACCTGTCTGTCTGCCTGTCTGTCTGTCTGTCTGCCGCACCGCGAGCCAGGTTTCATTTCGTCGCCGGTGAACTCTGCCCTCCATTATGTGACACTTAAATCACAGGTAAGGAGCGTGAAGGTAGGCCAGGTGTCCGTACAGGGGGCTCGTTTGAAGTGTGTGCCGCCCCGCCCGGTGTCCTCGCGCAGCTGCACGCGGGACCATGTTGTTTGTTCTGTTCGTCCTCCTCCAACTGGTGTCGGGAGGAGATCCGGCCTGTGTGAGGAGGCTGCTGTCAAAGCACGAAGACCAAGCAGGTGAGATATTATCGGAATAAACGCACGCGTCGTCCGGTCGGAGCGGCTCCTGTTAATCACTTCCCCCTGTTTGGACATCCCAGTGTTTGTGGACGAGGGGGATGCAAATTCGTTCCTGGGTCGCCATCTGCTGTTCAACCGGTTTGACTTCGAGATTCTTGTTCCTGGAAATCTGGAGAGGGAGTGTTATGAAGAAGTGTGCAACTACGAGGAAGCCAGGGAGGTGTTTGAGAACATCCCGGCTACAGTTAAGTGATGCCGGCTGCCTGCTGACGTCATTTCACGTGGATGGAGACATGTACTAATGGTGCTTTGTTTTGCAGGAAGATTTTTGGAAGAAATACACCGCAGGTAAGAGAGACACCTCCATGCGTCAAGTAGATAACGTGTATTACATGCAGGTTATGTTATAACTATGTAATGTGTATTTTATCTGGCCTTGCCTGTAGCGAGCACAACAACAAACCTGTTAAACCACTTGTTCCACAGCCGTAAATCACTTTGGAAGTTATCAGCAACTCAATGTGTCAGTCAAATTCCAATTTTGAGTCATGAGTTAATTCCGCAACTCCCTCTTTGTTTTGCATTCGTGATGACTGCACTCTGAATAGATCCAATAAATGTGTCTGCTTCTGTAGAAATTCAAACTATGGACACCACTACTCCCAAACCAATATAATCAATATGAAATGAATAATAATTACATAGTAACACTGTCCAGTTACTGACTGCTGTGTGACGGTCCACAGATAAGGACAAACGCCCCTCACGGGTTGATGTGACGTCTCTGGTGGTGGGCTTGATTGCTGGTGGAGTGACCCTCGTCATCGTTTGCCTCCTGGTTTGGTATTTCTGTCAAGGCAAATGCAAGAGCCTCAGCCGTGCAAAGTAAGTGAGAGAGTCTTTTTAATGACTGTGAACGGCAGCTACATTGTCCCTGCACCAGCATTACTGCCTTCCTCTAGCTGCACTACCTCCAAGGTTATACACACGTGTACAACTCCAGTTTGTACTAGTACAACTCTGTTGTACCAGAAATCTAGGTACTTGAACAGGTTTGGACATTTTCACATGCACACAGATGTTTACAGTATAATTAAATGTTGCTGTTGTCCATTATCGGTTTGTTAATCTGTTCTTACCTTACAATTATTTTCATTCTCGGTCAACCTGTTGGTCTTTGTTTCGATTCATCTATTTGTCAATAAAATGTAAATAGTGGAAAACGTCACACACACAATTTACTGGAACCAGTGAGTTATTTATTTATTTTGCTTGGAAATTGAAATAAATCATGAATTAATTATCAAAATAGTTAGAAATGGAACAATTTTCAGTTAATTGTTTAAGCTCTATACCGGTTCAAACTATGTGTCCCTGCTTCTCGCCACCGAGATGAAACCATACTTGTGGTCACATATGATTGACGATGATATGTGTGTCTACACTCCTCTCACAGCACTGTCCGGGTACGACCGAGGAGGAGTAATGCTACTCTAATCATGCGACGGCTGGAGGAGGTGTCCCTACAACCTGTCCTCCCAACTACACTCCCACCCCTTATGGAGGACCTGAACCCCGTGGGGTTGCCTTCTTACGAGCAGGCAGTCGCAAGAAGTGGGCCGTACGATGCCCCGCCTCCTCCCTATCCTGGGTATGTGCATCTGTTTTTTAACAGTTCTGTCTTAAATCACTTTTCAAGTTTTTTTTTTTTTAAATAACATTTTCTCTTTATTTTTGGTTTTAGCTCACGACCTGGAAGTGTGCGACGGTAGTATCTCCCGGACAACACACCTACATGTCTGCCAACGCTAAGCAGACAATTTCCAACTTACATTTACAATGTGCTGCTCTACTTACCATTCTATACCAATGTTTCATCATCACAGGATTTAAAACACTTGTTATGTCTTCTGTTTATTGCTCTGATTATCTTTCCCCCACTCATACAGTTGTACTCTTATTGGCCTGTTGGTTCACCTTTCCCTTGGTGGTATAATCCCCTTCTTAACTTGCTTGTGCCAAATGTAGTTTCTACTAACTATTCCCCCAGGTCTAAACCTGAACAAGCTTTATAATACATTTATCCATGTTGCTGCTTTTTGTCTAAATGAAAATGAAGAATCAATAATGTATTGGAGAGTTGGCTTTTAAGGAGCAGTCGCTTTAGACACAGCATGCATAGACGAGCTGAGAGCAAGATTAGGATTAAGTTTCATTACATAATAAGTATTAATTGCAATTAAAGAGAGACAGACTGATTTGTGGATTCACACATCTGTTTGTCTCCTTCAGAAGGAAAAATAAGCAAGAATAAGTTCAATAGCATGATTGTATTATATGTAATATTGCCATAAAGAAACTGCTTTTAAGGATTTTACAAGTGATTTTGATGTAGGCCTTTTGATCCAGGCTTCGTAAAAATGCACGGTGTACTTCCAGCTGTATATCATCATCTATTACTTTTTTATTTAAAAAAAAATATATATATATTTCCATAGTTTATACCTTTCTGTTGTGTCAGGAAATGTTCGTTTGAGTCACCAGCTAATTAGAATGTTCTTCTTGTATGTGAAGTCATGTTTACTTTCAGTATATACACTGTGGTTAATTATTAAATGTACTATAAATAGATGGAGGTGGAAGCTCTTTAAAGGCAGTTTTACAAATATTTCACATTTAAATACAACATTTTACAGTTCTACAAAAAAATATATAGCTGTGATTAATGTAATAATATTTCCAAAGAAAAGTCACTTAACTGTTATTTCTATGCATATTTTTAACATGTTGGGTGCTCGTGTCTCATTCAGGTGATGCAGAAATACAAGGGTTAAGAAGTTTTATATATGCCTGTAAATTCCCATTACAACAGCTTGGTGACATTATGAGAATTAATTTAAGGGTTGCCTTATTCAAGCCTTAACTACTTGAAATGAAAATCTTTTATAGATATTTAAAATAAAATGGATATTTTAATTATTTTGTGTCTCATCTTTCATCTGTGTGTGAGGGTGTGTATGTGTGCAATATGACTGTAGTGTACTCATTACGTGTCAAAACGTGGTATGTTCTTTAATTTACACAACCTTGGGAATTATTGAAAACAAAGTCAACGTACTGTTTGACATCCTGTGAATACTAAGAAGTTGGGATTGTTTACCTTTAAATGTATTGTATTCATGTAAAATGCAGCCAATATAATTAAATTATTTGGAAAATACAGCTAAGGACTCAAAGATACCATTTCTTTAAAGATATCAAATGGCATATTTCCAGAATAACAATGGTTATCAATAAGGGTGCTGATAAAAGCACAAAGGGTATTTCAACAAAACTGTCAATCCTCAACAGGAGGTCTTTTTTTCAATGTATTATTCTTTAATTCACTGAGTTATTATATATATTTATATATTATATTATATATATTTATATAATAACTCCAATACAGCCAGTGGCAGGCGATGACGTATGACTTCATACGTGGATTGTGGGGTGACTAGGAAAAAAACACGTTTTTATATCATGTCAATAATAAATTGAAACTTGGCGCTCAACTTCTGGGTGAAGTAAGGAAAACTACAAAACTTCCAGCGAAAGTGTGCGGTGCATCCTGGGAAATCAACTAACATGGGTACGTGAAACCATGCAGGGCTTGCAGCGCTCTCCGTGACGGGAGATGAGCAGACATTAACGAATCCCCCCCAGACGGCTTGAAGGTCCACTTTGATCCGGGATCCAGCGCGACTTCACGGCGGCTCCGCGGGGACTGCGCGGGTCTCTGACCGGCCTGCCTGCCCTGGTCGGCCGGACGCTCGGTGGGTTGGACCCCGGGCTGCGACGATGTGCGTCTGCTGCTCCACGAAGCTCCGTCGGGGAAGTGAATCTTTCACCGGATGATGGACAGGAACTACCCGACCTCCAGCTTCGCGGACGCGCTGGCTCCACCAGCACAGACCGCAGCTTCTTGGGCCTATGACCGCAGCACAGCGAGTGTCAAGCCAAGGTAAAGCGGGTGAAGGAGAGGGCACCTTCCGAAGGAAACGCCGCTGCTGGAGGGCCTAGCGTTGCTGTCGGAGGACAGCGCAGAGGTGCTGGGGGGTTTCGGCGCCACCGGAGGAATTAGGGGAATATCGGAATTTGAGTTGTGGAGGGTTCGAGTTGTCAGCGGCTCATTAGCCGTTTGTTTCCCACCTTGCTAGGTCTCGCTAGCACACCGCCTCTTCGTGCACATTCACAGCCGTGGTGCCGACCAGAGGGGGGGATTTCATTACCCGAATGATTTGCTAGCCAGCCGGCTTAAACGAGCTTGTTCTCGGCCTGTTTTCGTGTCCCACAGGTGCTCGCCAAAGCCAAAACAAGATGGGTAACTAGCCGCCGATGCTAGCCATGTCAGTTAGTGCACCTTAAGTCAGTGGTGCAGCTATGTGTTACCTCAGAGCTACGTGTCGACATCTGTTATACCAGGACTCAGTTAGAGCTCCATTGCTGTCTTATTATCTTTTACTTTATTAATATGTTTGTTTAACAGACAAGTCAGTCCACAAAACCTGCCAAAGTTTGAGAGCTCTCACCTGGTCAAAGACTGTACTTCATATTTTAATAATGAATGGTAAACTTGTAGTATCTGCTGCAGATAAGTAGGAAACAAAATAAATAGCACTTCAGCTATTTACTTGCAGAGAGGGGCCAGCAGAATGGATAAGGTGATCCACTAGATCAGACTACAGAAATGATTACTTAATAGATTTGTTGCATGAGGAATCGATTTTTATGCTTGGCTCACCAGTACACTATTATGAAAGGAAACACTTGTGTTTCATTGAAACAATCTGGTAACTAACTGATTCACTCAGCGGCCACTTTATTAGCGTCACATGCAAAAAATCTAATGCTATTCAAGGCAACAACTCCATAATTTCCACATTTACGAAGATGATAATGTGATGTTGTTGAGGTTGCAGTTTCCAGTTGTGTTGCACGGGATTGCGTTACGTTGAGCGGTGTTCCAAATGCCCAACCCAATTTACTCACATGAAGGGGGAAGAATATTAGAAACACATTTCAAAAATAATGCAGTCCAGTACAGCACCACCACTAACCGTGACCTCAATAAGAAACATTCTGTTTTAATTAACACCCCTTTTGTCAGTGTCAACAAAAACTGAACATTTTAATCTTCAGTAATGTAGACTATGTGGCAGATCGTTTGTGGCGGACTGCATTAATTGGCCGTGACTATATGTTGCTTTATAGTTAAATAGCCGAGAAGAGTTGCATAACGATGATTGCTTGTGTGTTTGTCTGTGGAAGGGACCAGAAAAAGAGGCTGATGACTCCCTTTCAGCGCTATGTCCCTCCACAGATGTTTACCTTCTGGCTAACTTAGGATCAGCCTGGCTGCACCAGATTGTCTCTAAATTTATATGCATTTCCTATGATTTTTCTGTGTCAGACATTACACTTCCCTTTTTTCCTTATTGGCTCAGGCAAACATAATCAGTGTTCCTCACACCAAGCAGAGCAATCCGCTTTTATTTATTTTTTGGTCAACAACAGACACTGGTGAATTCTACATTTCACAAACTTCACTTTCCATTTTAACGGACATTTTACAAGTGAGAGGTTTGGGCATCTTATCTGTTGCTGGATTATTTCCTCTCAGCATAATAATGGCAAAATGTTGATAGTCTATATGATGTTTATGACCAACACCAATGGGTTAACTTTGTTTTTTGAAGAATTGATGATTTGTGGCAGCCTTAAAGACGTATGTTTTATTTTAATAACTTGCATTTTATGACTGAATTCTTTCTGTGATAGTCCAATACTAGTATGTAATTAGCACAGTTTTTCAAAGAATGCATCATATTAACTGTCATTGCATTTTCTGGAGGGTGTTTGTCACTCGGTAGACAGCCAAGACTTTACAGACTGCTGGGTGTCAAGAGCGTCCATTTACTTAGTTGCTGCTGGTGTCGATGAAAGCGTTCATGAACATGTTTGTGTGTTGATGCAGTTCCAGTTATGGTGCAGCACACCTTGATGCAGAGCTCCTTCAGCGGCAAAGCTACACTTCCACCCACCAGCTTCCCACCTACACTACATCACACCTTCCTGCAGCAGCAGGTGAGTTACGAATGCTATAAACAGTTGTTAAAGGGTCAGTTCACCATCTATTTGTGCAGGTGTATTTGTTTGAGGTATGATATCACCTTGTGATGCATGTGCCACCGATCAAAATGGTGACTGTAAAGGAAATCTAATTTGAGGTACTCAAAACAAGGAAAAAATACATTTTAAAACAGCATTGCGGACCCAATTTTACATTTTTAATGCAAAAAACTTTCTTCTCCTCTTTTGACCATCAGGAGCACTTGACTCGAGCAGTAATTCTTCTGAGACCTCAATCATGAGCTTCCTGTCGGCCATGGAATCTAGAAGCCTTCAGGCTGGACCTGTTAGTGCCTCACTGCTTCCTCCCTTTAGACCCGCATCATGGCCTACTGGTGAGAAAACATCCACTCATTCTGTGTTGTTACTAGGGTGGTTAAATGGATCTCATGTATAAAACAGTAGGATCACCACTAAATGTTTGCCTATGTAGAAATAAGGAAATGTACATATGCCAAAAAAAAGTCAGATTACGTACACCTGTCAGTGCACGATTTACTTTTATACATCCCAAATCAACTTGGACATGTACGCACATGGATCAGCCCGGCCCTCTCCTCTATGCCCCACGGTGCATATTATCTGATGAAAGATTGCTATACATGTTCTAAATCATTGAAGCGGAAAAAGTATACCTCTCAAAAGTACTTGGGTGCCATTATTTCCACATTTTGGTTAATCACACTTTTATCTAACGTGTACATGGGTTTAATCTGTTATGCGTGGATGATATCTCTTAATGTTCCCTGTTCTGTCCTTATGTTGTCTATTCTGTGCTATGCAGGTAACAACTCCTCCACCACAGAGCTGTATTTGACTGGTGCCCTGCCTTCTGCTGCCACTTTCCCCTCTCCTGCTGCTCTGTCGTCCTATCAGCACACTGGTGCCTACCCTTCCAGGAGTTACGCTACCAACCCATCCTTGGCTCTCCAGGATCCTGCCTTCAGCACTTCCACCAATGGCCTGTTTTCTCACCATGACCCCCTCCTCCATCTCAAGTCAAGCCAGACTGTGCTTCCAACTGCACTGGCCTTCAATCATCTCTCTTCCCCAGCTTTGGGCTCGACTCTGCCTGTGCAGTCCTCGACGTACCGATCAGCCCAAGAGTCAGCCCCCCACCTCCTACAGCCCCAGTTCAGCCTGCTTTCCTCTACCCTGCCTACCCCTCATGGTGCCCCACAACCCTACGGGGCCACCGTTTTCTCGGGCTCTATTGAAAGAGCTCTTCAGCGTGAATGTAGTGTGATCAAACACCACCAGAGGCCTTCCAGCACCCATGCGGCCTCAGAGCATTTGCCCAATGCAGAGCACTCCTTACAGGGGTACTTTGGTTCTGTCAGTGAAGCGGATGTGTCCTACCAGCAGGACCCGTCCCGTCAGACCCCTGTGTCCTGCAGCACTTCCACTGGAGCAGATTCCTCCCAAGTGGTCAATCATGCTCCACAACACAAAACAGACTCAGTAACTCAAGCTTATTCATCCACTTCTGTGCCGAAGGCTAAAGACTGCTCTTCCAAACTAGCTCCACACCCCGCTGGTGGTGATGAGAGTCATGAGCACTCTCAGAACCTGACTGGAGGGTCTCCAGACCGTTACTCCTCCCCAGGACAGAAGCAGAACTCAGTGATTGCTAATCAGCAGTCGGTCCAGATATCCAGCCTAATGTCCAGTAGTCTGTCTCAAACCTATATCACCCCCCACACCCAGTCACAGCCCTCCCATTCCACCTCGGACAAACACTCCCCCGTTTACAAGACTCTGCCTTCCCTGTCAGTAAGCCAGTCTGACAATGTGGCATCGGTTAGTCAGGCTCTTGTTTACTCCACCAGTCCTGGGCTGAGTCAGGAGCAGGAGATCCAGTATGGAGCCCAGGTCCAGAGCTTGTGTCAGGGGAATCTCTCTGAGAGCTATCCCACAAGCCACTCTCAGGGTGCCCCAAATGTGACTTTCACATCTCAGTCACAGGGGCAATCTTCGGTGACTCAGAGTTATGCCACAGGACAATCACTTAACCTCAACTCCTCTTACCCATCCACGGGTCTTACCGCATCAAATTCTTCACAGGACTACAACCTCCTGCAAGCCTCAGTGGGAGGTAAAACGCATGACACACTGTCCCAGCAGCAGACACAGCCCCATAAATATATTTTGTCTGCACCATTGCCTACCTACTCTTCGACTGCTCAAGCCTTACAAAATAACATCAGATCCTCAATACAGGACATAAAGCCAACATATGGCAAACAGAAACTGGGAGAGCTTCCTATCCAGGACATAGATGCTCTCCAGCAGGCATCAATGGAAGCCTCTGCTGTGGCTAGTAATATGTCTGCTAACAACAATGTCATCTATGTTGTTTCAAAAATGGATGATCATCACAAAACGCAAAGCGTCATCCGAAGTTTTTCCCGTTCTGACGACCAGCTAATGGGACTAGGTCATACAAACGCAGCACAGATAAAGGATGAAAGGCTGGGTTCTCTAAGCCAACAGCACATTCATCTAAGTAGCACCAATGGCCAGGAAACCTCCAGCACCAAAACTACAAATTCCAGCATCATATCTTCACATGTGCCCCTCAGCTCAGAGCAGCTCAAGCAGCACTCTCTTCAACTGAAATCTCCTGAGCTACATCCACAAAACCACCAGAATCATATCCAGTCCCAGAGCCACACCGCTGCAGCCCACACCCAATTCATCACCGTCCCCAGCACGCAGGTTCTCCTCGAACCCAACCAAATGATTCTACTTCAGCAGCCCCTTGTCCCCCATGGTCAAAACACTTCAAAGGTGGTATCTGTGCAAGGTATCCAACAAGCCCAAGATCTGGGCCCTATTCATGTCCAGTATCTTCAGATGGGCAGGGAACTCCTGGGCCCCAGTGTCCCTGAAACCCAGAGACAGCAGGGCACAGTTGTGTCTGAACAGAGCTCAGGATGCCCCGATTCCTCTAAACACCACTACAGCCAGTCGGCAAATCAGCAAACAAATGATGCCAAGAACCACTTTGCTCTCAACTCCATTTGCTTCCCCGACTCCATGCTGCTTGCAGATGACAGAAATATTTTGTCGAATGTCGATGACATCCTGGCTGCCACGGTTGCAGCCTGTGGCGTGACACCACAAGACTTTGTCAAAGCTACATCCTCTGCCGAGGCTGAAATGGCAGTGATGGCGAGCCCTGTTGATTCTAAAGGTCACTTCCAGACTGTGGATATAAGGCACATGTCACCGAGTTTCTCCACAGCACAACAGTCCGCCATGACCAACACTAACTCCCACAGCATGACCATGACTCTAAATGATGTTCAGATGGCAACAGACTGCCAGGGTCAGCCTGTTCACCACAACAACAACAACGAGCTCGACACAAATGGAGACGGCGGAAGCTCTGAGAACGACTATCACTTAGCCGGGCAGGTGTATGACCTCCCAGCTCTCCATAGTCGAGTCAAGGGCAGTGCAAAGTGTATTAAAACAGAGGACGGCCTCATGCAATACCAAGGCGGTGAAGACTTTCCCAAAAAGAAGGCTCGCTCTAAGTCCTTGACCAAACCAGGTGGTCCTGAGGAGGATGGTGGACAGGCCAGACCGGCCAAGCGCGGCGGGCAGGCAAAGCGGCAAAACTCCAGGGGTAGTGAGGTCAGCTCGCCGTCTGCCTCCCACGGTGTTTATGATGGCTGCCCGCAGCAGGAGAGGATCAGACAAAAGATCCGTGAAGTGGAAGAGAAACAGCCTGAAGTCAAAACTGGCTTCATCGGCTCCTTCCTTGACTTCATCAAATCTGGGCCCAAACAGCAATACTCTCCAAGTCCTACACGAACCATTAGTCGCCAGAGGAAGCCCTGCACCACCTCCAAACCACCGCCATGTTCTTTGCCTTCTTTGCCGCCCAAGCTGCAGACTCTGGCCGGGCCCTTGATTCCCCAGGAGAGCCATGGAGTGAGCTCCCAACAGAAGCGCCTGGACGAAGATCTGCAAAAGAACCTGGAGACTCTGCCGTCGTTCAGCTCGGATGAGGAGGAGAACACTGGGAAGAACCAGGCCCTGCGGAACAGCATCAGCTCAGCGCTTTCAGCTCTGGATGAGTCGTCAGATCGGAAAACTAGGCCAGGTAATAATACACTTGTCAAGAGTCGCTAATAATATCATGAGCATCAACCTACAGGCTTTTATATTATTGTCATCTTTTGTTTGTGTTTTCCAATATAATCTTTGGAACCTTTATCGTAGGCAACTGGAAATGCTTTGTTTTTGAGCCTCTTGCAAGTCTAGTTTACTACGTTTAAGCTTTTAAGGATTTTTCTAATACAGTCATGTATTTTTCTCCAGATAACCAGCCCCCCGGTTCGATGATGAAGCCTGACCAGGTTCCCACCATGCCCCACATTGTCACCGAGACCTGTTTGTCACGGGTAGCCACTCCGATACAGACGGCGAGCGCCGTCTCATTAGGGACTGTGTTTGCTGCCAAAGAGGAGCCTAAAGAGACCCCACCAGGCCAGTTGGCTGTGCAGTTGACGAGCGTGGCCATCGAGGGCCTGACTGACGAGGAGCTGTCGGACAGCGGAGGCGAGGGAATGTACAGGGAGAGGGACGAGTTTGTCGTCAGGAATGAAGATATCGAAAACTTAAAGGTGCGGCCTTTCTGTCAGATCTCAGCCGTTACATCAGATCTTGTCGTAGAACATTCACCGTTTTACTTTTCCCCTACTGTGACTTTTCCTGCTTAATGAAGCCGGCTGGTGTCTTGTGCATGTGTCTAGGTGACAATGAGAGCAGGCAGTGAGCCTCCAGCCATCTGGAAAGTGCAGAAGGCTCTGCTGCAGAAATTTGTTCCTGAGTTGAGAGATGGAAAGAGAGTCTTCTCAGCCACCAACAGTGTAAGTCAAACAGGACACAGCAATAGTCATGTATGCATGTAAGAATATTTAATCATTCAAATGATGTTCTCTGTGTACGTGTAGTATCTCGGATACTTCGGTGATGCCAAGACCATGTACCAGCGGGTGTATGTGAAGTTCTTGGACACGGTAAACAAAAGGGAGTATGTACGCGTTTGTCGTAGGAAGCCACGCTGCAAGCCGATGAACTCGCTGAGGTACGCTCAGACTGATGGAATGACTTTTTCTCTGACACACGGTTCTTCAGTGCTGTAACTTGCTTTGTTCCGACACCCAGGGGCGTCCAGGTGAAAACTCTGCTGGGCTTGACGGCCGCTCCTTCCTCAGTCTTCCAAAGTCAAAAGCCTCGACCCAAACCAGTCAAGCCCAGAGCAGAGCCCCCACCGAAGAAGAGGAGGAAATGGAAGGAGTTCTCACCCACCGCCTCGGGGTCATCTGCAGATGAAGGTGGTGAAGATGACGGTGAAGAAGCTTTTTTTTGATGTCTTTAAATTGAGTGTGCATATACGATTGGATTGTAGTTTAAATATCTTTTTACCGCCTCTTCATGATATTTGATTTCAAACCCTCTTAGATCTAAACCCTCCAGTACCATTTGCTTCACGGTTACTCAACACACGGACCATGAAGGAGACGTTCAGGAGCTTTGTGGAACTGCTCATCAGCATTGCCTTAGACGAAGATGTGATGACAGCACTCGAGAGGGCAAATGGTGAGGAAATGGACTTTTTACTATCTGCTTTATTGTAGGCCATGAACTGAATGGAAAAGAAGAATGAAACTCTGTTGACTTGTCCCATTTCAGATGAGTTTCTGCTGCCACATATGAAAAGAGTGGATGGGATGATCACCGACAACACCAAACGCCTGCTTCACAAACTGCATGTAGGGCAGGTCCTAAAGGTGGGTGTGATGTTGTCATCTTGTTTGTTTAAAAGGCGACCTTACAAACCTGGAACTGTTTTGATGAAAAAGTGAAAAGCAAAGGTATCTGTAATAAGACTGGATTTGATCACAGTGCATATTTCCACACAAAAACCACGTGTGATGAACACCATGTCACCACAGTACAACTGAAGCATCTCTCCTGTGTTTTTTCAGACGGCTCTGGACAGCTTCCCGGAGATCTCAGTGGTGACTGAACTGAAGAAGGACGGAGAAACCCCGGCCTTTAAAGTGCGACTCAGCGGGAAGGCCTACAACAGGAAAAACATGAAACCGCACAAGATGCCCAACAAAGTGCCACAGGTAATACGAGATGATGTTTTTGGTCAAATGCACTGTGCTTTCAATATATGTCCAGCAGAGGGAGTCATTTATTCTGTTGATCCCTGAAGCCACTGTTCATGATGTTGCTTATGAAATAAATATCAGGCATCAAAGGTAGCATCTTGAGCAGCATTGCCCTTGCTTGTCCCTTTCCAGGAGTACACAGTGGACCAGCAGAAAACCCAGTGGTTCTCTCTGTACCACTCTTTGCAGCATTACAAGTACCACACGTACCTCATGTGTAAGGACGAGGTGAGTACATGTGGATGCTTGCTGTTCCAGCTTGTGTTGAATTGGATGAGCTGTTTACTTTCCTTTGCCAAGCTCTTCCAGAAGGTTTTTTATGTGTTTTTCCTGCCCTGTAGATCGCATCCCTGCGGGTGCAGACGGGGGACCTGGGGCAGGACGAGACGGTGCAGAAGTGTCTGCAGAACGGAGCTTGGGTAGAGGGGCTCTTTGATCGCTTCGGAGAGTTAATCAATCAAGTGCAGCAGGCCTGCCGGTGATCCAGCCTTGATGGGTTTGAATAAGCAAATGAGGATGCCTCCAGCTCAGAATGGCAGCAGAAAAGAGTGGCGTGAGTCTCTCCTTCCAGATGATTTGAATCAGGGGGCTTGTCAGCTGACTGGCCTGAAAGACGTTTGGGGGGTCTGTGGCCTAAAAGGGGCTGCAGGTGAACAGTGGGACAGCAGGAAAGTGAATAGTCTGCATCACTGCATCCCAGCAGAAAGCAGTAACTTGATCACCAGAGGACAAGGACTTCAGTTTTGGGAGCATTTTTGGAAGACTTCCGTTTAATTCTTCTCCTAGTCTTTGTAAGTTTTTGTAGTTACAAGCTCACTTTTTATGGGCCTTTCATAGATTTATAATAGTTTTTTATCCTTTTTTTTTTTATAGTTAAATGCCAGATTATAACCAGTGAGTATGCACTAGATGGACAACAATTGGCATAGGAATTAGAACACAGCTAATAAAAATGCAGAAATCTGATTGCCTACAGTTATAACAAGCCTTCGTCAATCATTTGATATCCAGGCTCACATACTGAGAATTGATTTATTGTAAAAAAAATATATATATTATGTATAACTGTAGTTATATACTGTTTGTAAAACATAAATTTTGTAACGGAGCGCCTACTTATATATAATGTACATTTTGTATAAAAGAACATGGAGGTGGGAACTTCAGCGATTCTCTTCAGGAGGAGTTTAGTACGTATATACTGTGTCTATATTGGTTTAACTTTTGTGCTTCAAACGCCCGTTTTCTTATAAGATGCAAGTCAGTGCTGTTCCAGGACTGCTTTTTATCAATTTAGTTAATCAAATATTATGACCTTAATTTACCAGAGGGTAAAATGAATTAAATAAGTTGTCTTTATACTCCTTTACAGACATAGCCCACATTTTATGACAAATAGATATATATTTTTCACAGAAGTAAATATTGTTCTAAGACACTTTTTCCAATGTTTTTTTTCACAGTTTTCCAAAATGGACACTTTATAAGTCAATTATCAATTTTATGCTACAAAAAAAACATTGTTCTTTACAGGTGCAGTTTGTAAATAAAGTGCAGCATGTATTAGAGGTTTGCTTTGGTATGTTTGAGGAGTTTCACATCTTCCACATTATCTGGGGCTTGTGTGTGACGTGTATATATATATATTTAAAAAATGCTGTAGCAGCATGAAAGTCTTAGCTCAGGGAGTTATTATACTTGGAGCTTTACATTTTTTTAACAGGAGGTTCTAAGTTCAGTCTATATGATGATTCCTCTGCCTTTACTTGAAGGCAGTTTGGGGTTTTCGAGCTGCATGCCGAGGCTGTTTAACACGTGAAACGGCACCTGCTTGTTGGAGTGTGCAGTTAATTAAACTTGCTCGTATGAATCGAGGGGAGAGGACACGGCTCACCATGCTCTCATGACCAAACTATTCCCTCTGAATGGGTGGCTGACTTTGTGTCGTCTGAGGGGGTCTTGAGCCCGTTGAATAAAATATGATTGTCCCGCCACAATGCAAAATGACTGGCAAGCCCCGAACAACAGAAGCGTCTCTGTGCTGCAGCGCCGGCTCTGTGAGGAAAGCCACTGTCCTCTGGCCTTTGGAGTTGCGGAGGACGGCCGGTCAGGCTCAAGCGTTTGAGATTCCAGTACGGGCAAACCGATGGAGACGATACTGGACGTCTGCTGTCCGAGAGAGAAGCACATGCATTTTAATGCGCTGCATTGTTCCATGTGTGGGAGACGGCATGAGAGGAGCCTTCAGGCAGCATGAGAATGTGACGAGGATCAGTAACTGGAGTTGAGTGTAACACACATCAGTAAAGAGGTGTAGTACAGTCATGTACGGTGTAGTTGGTTTAGACCAGTAACATCTGTGCATTTGGCAGTGATGGAAAGGTACTTCTACTTCACTGAGCTGTTTAATTCTGTTAAGTTCAGTGATGGAAAGGTACTTATACTTCACTGAGCTGTTTAATTCTGTTAAGTTCTACAGCGTTTCATATTTCAACTTTTACATGAACAGACGTTATGATGTTTCTAACGTTGTGGCTTGTGTTTCTTTAAAAAAAATGTGATCCTCTTGTCAGGTTTCAGATGTCTACAGGTTCTACCACTCTTCCCCTCTGAACTTCTCACATGGTTTCATTAAAATTACAGTTTCAGGCCAAACTCAAATATTTCTCAAAAAAAGCAAAACAATGGACTAAACTATCCAGATGCATATAGAGCAGTTAAAAAATCACCTAAACACCTAATAATTAATAATATTTTATCAGTCACAAGGTCCAATTTTCTGCAAGAGTACTTTTACTTTGGATACTTTAAAGTGCATTTTCATCCAAATAGGATTTGAAAGGACTTGTAATAGAATAGTTATAATAAAAAGTACATTTGGGGTATTTTTTCCACGTTAAGTTAGATCCCTGAACAGAAACTTGCATGTATGTTTCTTTTTTTTTTTTCTTTTTTTTTAACTACCGCCTCCTGAGGAAATGTCTTCACCGGCAATCTAACTTGACTAATGACTGATAAGTTTGAAGGGGAAAGAAAGGGAAGTATGCAGACCTTCCAGGCAGAGGCAGGGGAGCAAATATTGCTTTGACCTTCAGTGGACGAGAGTTTATCATGTATTTACTGAGTCTCTCTCTGTGTGTTGGTGTTAAACCTGTTCCACTTACAGCACTTCAGTCATCTTTGTCATAAGTTTACAAAACACAGAGTTGTTAAACCAGTTTGGCTCTTAACCAAAAATGTCTCACTCCCGCTGAATTCCAGGTATTCAGTATTTCCTTTCCTTCTCTTTGTTTGTTTGTATGAACATAATGTCTTCATCATCTACAGCGACAGAAAGGCTCACATACACATACAGTACATAGAAGATACAACATGAAGCATCTCGAGTGTCCTGGGCTGCTGTGAATTCAGAGCTCACATCGTTCTGATAATGCTTATGAGTCATAGCTCATTGTGTTTACAGTCAATGTCGAAGGTTATGTTAAACTCTTTCATATCACGGGACTTTTGTGACGGAATGCAAACAAGATAAAACGCTGATGTGTTTCATTCTGATGGCTTTGTTTTTGCAATCATTGTTTAATGTGACTTGTTCCTGCTTTGAGGCATTCAGGTAAACGGTGATGAATTAAAACTATTCTGGAGGCGATTTAAACGTCATTATAGACGTCACAGGCAGACTTATATTCATAAAGCAGTTTAGCACCACATCCCTGAAGATATCCTGACATGTACTTGGCTCCGGTTCTAACAACACGGGATCCTTCATCCCCATAATGCACCCTTCACTCACTTAGCCCCCACACTTTTCCACTTTACAGTATAGCTACTTCCAAGGTCACACATGTGCACACCTCACACCTCCAGCATATTTCTGCAGCGACGAGGTAAACAAACCGGTTTGCACGCCTCACCCCGTTGGTGACACTTTTCCCGTCTCCCTATCTGAGAGTGACCGATGTTAGGTTGTTGACTTGTTCCGTTGTCAGATTACACCTCCAGAAATAAAACCTCATTCTGGGAAGTCTACATCTCCATTGTGTTTCACCCTGAGGTGAGCACCGGCCCGTACAGATGATCCCAGACCAGCTGCAATAGCATCAGGGCCCCTTTGACACCCAGAGTTTCCCCCCAAACATCCCCATCCTCACTGTTTTGAGTGTTGATGTCCTTTAAACAGCCTCTCCTCCTCCTCCTCCTCCTCCTCTCTGTTTAATACTGTGGTTCTTTATTATCAGATCTGCTTCCAGTGTAGGCTTTCAGGGTGTGACTCTGTGTGAATTCATAGTCTCTGATTTCCTCTTGCACCGGACCCATGCGTGTGTGAAACCAGCAGGAAGACCGCGGCCGTGATTGTGTCATGAATAATGCATGGCGGTGGGAGGGGCCGGTTTCGGGCTCGACCGGAGTCGGTGGTGTGTGTGCGTCACGGCGCCAGTTGGAGAGCAGGGACATGGCCTGAATGGCTGTACGCACAGACACTGGAGGACGTTTCCATGCACCGAACACCAGGTAGGCGCACGCTTCATTCCCTTCTGCTGTCAGAATGAAAAGTGCTCATGTCTGCCGGGTTGGTTCAGTCAGACAATGTGCTGATGATGGTGGGATGTTTGAAGAAACATCTGGATTTGACTGACATTCTAGTAGACATTTAACGTGCCAACGCCTCCTCGTGTGTTTGGACTATTTATGCTGCTATTTCTAATGGGATATTTTACTATGTGGCTCTAAAATACTTATACATATATAAAATACAGTTTCACTTTGTTTCTCAAAATTATACAGTTAAATATATGAGACAAAACACGTCTTTATAATGAATGTTTAATCTACTTTAAGGCTTTAAAGATCAGCTTTGTGTAAGAATGATGCTGTTTGACAGTTCTCAGTGCAGACTCAGCAGTCTGCAGTGTTTGTGTTTGTGTTCACCAGCAGCAGGTTATGTGAAGCCAGATATCACACATGAATCCTGCTGTCAGCCTGCTGGAGGAGCGGAGGTATACCTGCGCAGTGATCAGGCGGAGTGGTGTTTAACGGCGCCTTCAGGGACCAGATCCCCATGCAGGGACCAGATCCCCATGCGGAGACCAGATCCCATGCGGAGACCAGATCCCATGCGGAGACCATGCGCTGCTCCCTCCGCGGTTATTTACCTGCACTGATGTGTGCAAACACGTCGGTGCCTCCTGCTTTAACAGCACCAACGAGGGAATAAGTCTTGCGTCAGCTGCGCAAACTGCGCTCCGATCTCAGCCGGCCTCAAACAACCCGAGGTGACGGAGCGCAGCCGGGTTCTCAAGCTGGATCTGACCCCCACTTGACCCCCACTTTTTTTTCCTTTTTAACAAGCGGCATTAAGGGAGATTGATCAGATCCGGATTAATTGTGTGACTGGTAATCCCGGGACCCCTGATGGGATCCTCCAGATGGCCCATTTCATTCTGATAATGCAATTTGTCCTCACCAAAAAAAAGAGAAGAAAATCCTGTGATACTTTATATTATGATTCTTTTTTTTAAGTTTGAAACTTAGTGTTATAAATTTGAATTAATTCACAACCAGCCGGTTATATTTCCCCCATCATGCACACAAACTCTTCCTACTTCCTGATACAGAACCGGAGTTCAGGACAGATTCTTGTTCCCCGGAGGGAGACGCACCCTGATGCAGATCTGTGTCATGAATCAGGCTTTCTGTGAGCGCTCGTATTGTCTGAAACAAGCGGGGACATCTGCTTGCTGCTGTGCTATCCCCAAGTGTTTTTCTTGTTGAGTTTTACAGATGGGTCAGTAATAGTGTTTGCCATGTTGTGTTACCATAACATGCAGCCTGGTGTGGTGCTGACAGTGCCTGATTTATGGCCCCCGGCGGCCGAGAGCCTCTCAGATCCTCCCCTCACATTTGCTCAACAGGCTTTAAATGTTTCCTGTTGTGAGATGAAAGTCACACTAACATCTCACTGCAGCCAGCTCCGTTTCCTTTCATCGGTCTGACTCGTGGTGGATGACACAAACCCCTACCCTCAAGAGAGACCCACCAAACACACACTGGCCCAAAGGACATCGGGAATCGTCGTTTGATTGCATGAATCATCTACGGATTCACGTGTTCGTAGCAATGAGGCCCGTCCAGTGGAAAATCCAACAGGGACCCAAGAGGATATCTCTCGTGAGAGAAGGCCGACAATGTGATCATTGTCTGTTTCCTTGTGCGAGCGTGTTTGAGGACACCATGTGGAGAAAGATTGCATCGGATGGTCAGAAAAACAGCCCGTATAATGTCTTTAAACTCTGCTGAGTGCAGCATTTGTTAAACATCTGTTGAGTGAATTAGAACGAAGCTTTTGAGCATAATGTGCATACCTCAACAGAGGATTTGGGTTTGGTTCCGACCCCCCGTGAGCTGCATTGATCCTGGACCTCATGCTGCTACACCCACATCCAGTAACGCCCAGTTCTGATGGCGTTACGTGACATTAAGGAGGGGCGTGTTTGAAGACAGAAAGCTGCCGTAAATGGGAGAAAATGGGAGAATGTTGATTGTGGAATAAGAATTGGGTCGCCCTAAAAATAAGTTGTGTATTTTCTACAGTGTCTGTTTATAAAAGCTTATTTTAATCTAGATTTTTCTTAATTTATCTTGATTATTTTATCTATTTAGTGGAAAAAAATGGCGTCACCATTTTACAGTCCATGTCTTCAAATTGCTGGTTTCGTCTGACCAACAGTCCAAAACCCAAATCCTCACATGTCAGTGAGGCGCCCCAACCTTGCACGTTATCATTGCCAGTTGGTTGAAATCAGTGCAGTCATTAAAATGTGAATCTTGTGACCAATTTCAGCGTTTACCGCCTCTACATCAGCGCTCACTCACTCTGATCGTCTTCCCCATCCTCCTCTGCTTCTCTCCCCCAGAACCAGGAATGGCTGGGAAGCCTTTCCGGGCCACCTTCATCTGGGGCAGCATCATCTCCAACCTCCACACTCGCGTGGAGGTGAAGCGCCGGCGCCACAACCTCAAGTCCTACCAAGACTGCTTCCTGGGCTCGGAGGCGGTGGACGTGGTGCTGGCACACATCACCCTGAACCGGTTCTTTGGCGAGGAGGCGGTGCCCCGCTACAAGGCCGTCCGCCTGTGTCAGGCCCTGATGGACTCCAGAGTGTTTGAGCCGGTGGGCGTCAAAGTATTCGGGAAGGAAAAGAAGCGAGCCACGTTTGAGGACAGCAGTTGCAGTCTGTACAGGTTCCTGAGCCCGAAGAGCGACTCCTCGCCGTCGCTGACCAACGCCAACTCTCACTCCACCAGCACCATCGAGAGCGGCTATGACTCCCCGAGCATGAACAGGAACAAGAACGGCTACAGTCCGTCACGTGAAAGGTACGGGCTGATGTCACAACATCTTCAGATCTCACTTTTGATTGGCTTTGTTCTCCTTCCGCTGGAGCTAATCCCAAATCCAGTAGACTGGGTGCCTGTGTGAAAACTAGTCAGGCATGACCGGAGGCTCTTGGCGTCCCATCATGCAGGCTTGGTCTTGGTAAACCCCCCCAACCCCCCCACCCGTTACCAGCGTGTGACCATTCTCCTTGACACGACTCTGGGAATTATCTGAGCCAAGAAATAGTCCGGCACATAAATGTCCAGGCAAATTTTCCTTTTTGAACACAATTTAAAAAGCAGCATACCATGTTAATTAGACTTCTAGTCAGAGCTAAGCTAAGCTAACTGACTGTAGCTTCATATTCATTGGCAGACATGGCGATGTATCTCAGCTCACTCTCAGCCGTGTTGCCCAAAATGCCCCAAACTACTCCCTTGAAGTTGACTTTCCTGACTTTGAGGATAATGAACTTCTAGAGGCTCAAAGACAGGCGGGATGCCTTCCCTGTCGGCTAACACACATGAAGAGCTTCAGAGGAGCCCGAACCGCTTAAATGAGTCTTTTGTTCAAGTCTTCGTGGGAATAATGTACAACGGAAAGAGAACAGACTAAACGTCCTTTTAATGTCAATCACAAAGCGTTTAATGCTGGAATCGAGCATTTATTTTACCTGTCTGGCTGGAATCGAAACGGCACTAAATTGTGACCAATCACAATTACCAGAACATTTGTGGCCAGATGCCACATTTGTTCCTCTAATAAGCCCCCCCCCCCCCCACCTTCCTAAATAATTTCCACTGATTGCTGTTATTATGCGACTCTCCAGGCTGAGCTACTCCGCCCACTCGCCTGCAAAAACAGACAGATCGCTGGAGGACGTGCTGGGAAACCTCAATCTGAGCTCCACCATCACCCCTCAGATGATCAACCTGGGCCTCTCACAGGAGCGTAAGTCGTCGTCGTCCTCGTGCAGCAAATGCTCCGTCCCACTATGTGTCTGTGTGACCCTGATGACCTTTAACCCGGGTGTTTTCACAGTTGTGGATGAGGTGTGGCACCAGCAGGCAGTGTTCAGGCTGTTGCAGCTGATAGAGCTCCCCCTGTTGGATAAGCTGTTGGAGGGCAAAGAGGCTTCGCGACCCCCCCTGCATGGCATGGACAGTGACCCGGACCTGCTGTACACGTCCAGCTACCTAGACCGGGAAGTCCTCAAGGCCTTCAGTGAAGCACAGTAAGTCTTCTTCATCCTCTACAGTGTTCCTGTCTTTATCAAATATAGAGATACATAACAACGACCCGGCAGTTCATAAAGTGGTTCAAATAACCCATTAAACTGCCTCTTATGGGTTAATAATAATGATCTAATAATATCACACTGTCAGGGGCCATTCTGCATAATTGATACATTTACTTTTGAAATATTCTGTTGCTAATACTTCTATATTATCTTTGTGACATTTTGAATGCAGTACTTTTACTTGTAATTGAGTATTTTTATAGTGGTGTTGCTACTTCTATTTAAGTAAATCATTGTGATGAAATAATAAACTTCAGTTTATTTAAATAAACCTGGTTTTTAACCTGCATGTGTTCTCACTTGCAAATAATCCAACCCATGCTTCCTTGAAGCAGCTGATTTTCCTGGATAATGAAGGTTCAGTGCTAGACTTGAAATCCCTCCGCTCCCCTCAGGGCTGATGAGTGGATGTCCGGAGCAGTGGACTGTCTGGAGTTCCTGCCTGACGAGCTGGTGGTGGAGGTCAGTCGGGGTCTGGCCAGCAGTGCTGATGACCTGCTCCGGTGCAAGAGTCTGCTCTACGAGGTCCTGGCTCAGCATTACGGTCACACACAACAGCCACCGCTGCTCAGCAACCACATCTTCGACATCCACTCCGGCATCTCGGAGCTCCTCGGTAAGAGCAGGAGGGTCCAAGAGACTTTTAGCATGCCGTTTTAATCACAGGGGCTCAGCATTTTCACTCTGCTATTTCTTTTTGTTCTCGTCAGTGAATGGCAAGCAAGAGCAAGCTCTAGAGTCTTTGCAGCTGAGCCTGAAGCTGCAGGACTCCCGCAGCAGGGAGGAACTCCGCCGGCTACTCAGATTCATGGCCGTCGCAGCCAAACCACATGAGGTCAAGCTGCACAAAGAGGTGAGACCTCGTGGGCCTCTTATGCCAAAAGTCTGCACATACGAATGTTGATCATCTGCAACTCACAACTCCTTCTCTGTCAGATTGAGAACAGAATGGCGGTGAAAAGGTCTTTCTCAAGCGCCATCGTCTACAGCAGAAGACTCTCCAAAGGAAAGGTGGACTTGATGGTTCTGTTCATGATGGATAACCACTGTGATCTGTTCAAAGTGAGTGTTCGCCATCGATCTCGGCCAGTGTGTGAGCGATGTTTGTCACAGGGTTCGACCAACCAGAAGCAGGATTTCAAATGCAATTTCTTGAATTCATAAATCCAATGTGTCCTACTGTAAGATCACAGACGGTAAACCGTTGTATTCATGTTGATACGAGGTCTTTAATGAACATACGTCATTTTGTTCACTTTTCCACCAGATTCCGGTTCCGTTGCACAAAATGGTCAGTGACCGGATCGTGAATATTGTGAAAGGGAAGGATCCAGATGCGATGACAGGTTTGCAGAGTTCCTCGTATATATATATCGGTCTTGTGCTTTCAGCCAAAGATATATGGTGTGATTAAACGTGAACTCTTCTTTACTGCAGGATCAACATACTGCACCAGAGTGAGCTCTAAGGTCTACTCTGAAAACACACAGAAAACCACTAAAGAGGAACTCTGGACCCTCCTCCGGACGGTCCACGAGAACCCTCAACTCTCGGCTAAAGAGAAGAGACGGCTGCTGGGACAGTTTTATAAAGGCCACCCGGAGATCTTTGTCCAGTACTTTGGCAACAGATTGTCCAGTGTCAACACGTTGCTACGGTGATATTTATTCCTTTGGCAATTCATGTATATTTTAATGTAAAAAGGGTTGGATGTAAGAACAAAAGCTGGTGTGATGTAAATACTGAGAAGATGTGCAGAATGTGGATTTTAACTGCTTGTATTTAAATAGTTGAGACTACTGAAAAAGAATGTGAATTTGAAGTGTGGAGACTCGTAATAAGCTGCGATATTTGAGGGCATATCTTAGTATATTTTCGTTGGTGCAGGACACTAATATGAAATGTCCTTTACAGTTACATGTGAGAGCGTTACATTCTCAGTGTGACAAAATGAACCAAGTGTTCTTTTTTTGTTTGCATCTGCAGCTTGATGGCATTCGGTCAAGTCTGCATATATATATATATATATATATATATATAGCTTTTCTGTGGATGTCCTCTTTGTGCTTGTGCAATAGGAACATTAAAAATGTGTCTGTTTATGTGGTTTCTCATACATCCAGTAGAGCTTTGTCTTGAGGAACCCTCAAACGGAAATTTGAACCTGGAGATCTGAAAGTCCGATGTTGTGCCGTCGTAAACAGTCGAGAGACATTCATGAGAATCGGCCCTCTGGGTTTTCTGTCTTCTCTGCATAAAAGCAAAGCAGATGTTTGCATGTTGTCGCGTTTTAACTCGAAGACATGGCCACGTTTTAGTGGTCTCTTCAGGGCTCTCCTTTGAATGTGGTTCATGTATTCCTTCTAATCAGCAGAGGAAATCACATGCACGTTTCCAGGTGACAAAAGCATTTCCACATTGGGTTTAAACCGCTCACATCTGGTTTGTGTTTTAGAACTCTTAATAAAGTTCATTCATACATGTACGTTGTCCCTTTTCATTCTCGGCACACAATGTGTTCATTCTGATAAAGAGGATAAATGGCATCTGGATTTATCAATATCACACACATAATAAGAGCAGTGTGCAGTACTTTGTTTCACATGTTCTGTTCAAACATCCAGGCCTCTGCTTTTGGAAATGAAGTGACATCATTTTGAAATCGAAGGCTGTTTTGTGTTATCGGGTTCCCAGTCGACTAACCAGCGTGTGAAATTGTGTTTTTCACAGACTTTTTATTCTAGTAGGCGTTATTAAATACAAACATGGAAGAAGACAGTAGTCTGTTTTGAAGAAGGGTGTTAAGTTTAGTTTCTAAAAGCTTATTTTCCCCCAGAGTGCAAATCTAAAAGTAGCCTCCACCTTTATTCCATGGCAGTGTTGTGTTTTATGCTGTCGGTGAATAGGCTGAGCTGAGATGAGGCGGCCACACTCCAAACAAAGGCCGAGCTGGGCAGACAAATAATGACGCAATACGGCCAATGTGAAAATAAGCAGCTGGCTGGCACTAAAGTTCACTGTGCAGGTTATTTCAGGATCTGTTTGGATATGACAGCTAATAAGCTTTAAGGTGAAAGTTTGGGTTTTCATAGTTTTTTCACACTTACATTAAAATGCAAAAACAAGCAAACATTTCTTCCCAAATAAAGAGAATCCTCCCCGTCTGTAGATGGGACAAATCCAAGCCTATGAAATCCTGATTGTTTGAATGGAGGATGCTAAGTGTCATATGCTGCCCCCTAGTGACGACAATAAGGCCTGTCAGGGCTGAGCTAAAAGAAGAAGTATTGATAAAATGTCGTTTACAGACAGCAAAGAATCATAAAACGTCAGTTCAGTCAAATAAAAAAGCAAATCCTCTTGAATTGTTTTCCATTTTTATTGAAAGGAATTGTGTTTCCTCCAGTTATCTAAAAAAAAAAGCTTAATTCCACTTTGCCATCACTGGAACATCACAAGGCCAAAATGAGCTGTGTGCCAAAATCAATGGTTGAATTAAACATTTTGTACAGTATAATGGTCAGTCTTTAAAAATAAAAACTGTTAACTGTGTACATACTGCATGTATGCGAGTGTGTGTGGGTGTGTGTGCGTGTAAGCTTGTCTTCTGTACAGAGATAAACGGATGTAGAACCTGTCAGACACACTCAGAGACGTGGACACGTACTTTTACCCCCATGTGACCATCGTTAAGATAACATTCTCGTACGGCTGTGTGCGTTTCGTCGCTTTATCGAATCCTTTTCTGTTGGCGTGCTCGATAGATGTCGTGTATGGGTGGAGCCACGGCTCCTTTGTCGTCCTCCTCGTCTGAATCTGCGTTAGGCCTCTTGAGTGACTTGGCGACGGCGTGGTTCTCCATGGATCCGTTGCCCTCCCCTCCTGCATCGGGCTGTCTACCAGTGATCAGCTCTATAGCAGCATCAACAGCTGAAGGGACAGAAATACAACGGAGACATCGTCAACGGGCGGCACAACGTTTCATTTACCAGCTGTCAGGAGACTTCACTCTGGACCCTAATGGTTGTTTGATCACTGGCCGACTGATACTCCCATCACCAGAGCCACGCTGCTAAAAATAGAAATGGTCTGGATGCATCTGAAGTGCTAACAAAATCAACTCACTCTCAGGAAGTGTGCATCTCCTGAATGTTTCCATGAGCTCATCCACTTGAACAAAGGGTCCCTGCAGGGAGAACGCATCACAAACGTTATTCTTCATCTTCTATTCATTACCAGTAAATATGAGCTGGATAGCATTAAGCTGCTACTCACAGCGAAGCACGTAGGCGGAGGGAGCAGCTTCATTAGGACAACAGCAGCTGGGGGGACTGG
This sequence comes from Eutrigla gurnardus, assembly GCF_963514095.1. Lineage (NCBI taxonomy): Eukaryota > Metazoa > Chordata > Actinopteri > Perciformes > Triglidae > Eutrigla > Eutrigla gurnardus. Next base: position 3,033,417 of record NC_139915.1, on the reverse strand, counting down.
GAAAACTCCACCAGGGACAGGGTGTAAGCCTGGAGCTGTGGGGAGGAACACAAGAGGCTACGTCACATGGATCCTTTTATGTATGAGAGACAGCGCTGCAGAGAGAAGCCCGCGGGCCGCTACGTACGGGCGAGGTGACGTGGCTGGAAGGGGATCATCTGATTGGTGTCGGGTTTGGGGTACTCTGGTTTACGGTCGGCTTCGTCCTTTAGTGTGGGCGCCGAGGGGGTCACCACGGTCTCCGGGAGCATCGCCGCCAGTTTGGCACGAGACACATCCTGCAAACACAGAGCATGAAGCAGTTCAAATATCAGCGGAGAGGAGGAGCCTGATCGTTGTGTCATCTATAAAGAGAATGCACACCTTGTATCCAAGGGCCTTGAGTTCACTAGCAGAGCAGGGATACAGGTCCATGAACTTGTACCGGTCCACCAGCAGGGCTGTCTCTTTGCCCTCATACTCATCCTTGAAGGCAGTGAATCGCCTGCGCTCCACTTTCAGGATACTGGCCAGGTCTCCTATATTGCTCTCAAAAGCCAGGAACCGAGCCCAGATCTCACTGAGGGACAAAAGAAAACATCAGCTGGTGATCACACGACATACAGTTCATGCATGCATGTGACCTCATCGACGTCTGACATTACCCAGACTTCTCTGGTGACAGGCTTCCTGAGGTGAGGACGCGTTCAAACAGAACCCTGGTGTTGTTATCCTCTGAAGTTGGAGGGGAAGACAGGAAAGCCATTTATTTTAGACTTAATGATTACACAGAGAACACATCTGCTACGCTCCACTGCTAAATAACCTACCATTAAGGTGAGAGAGGTAATCAATGTATGCCAGTATGTACTCTGGAATGTCACCATATTTCTTCAAACCAAGTTCAAAGATCTTGAAGGCCACCGATTTATCCTGTGGGAAGGATGAACCGAGTTTATTATCCATTATTTTTTTAAAAAGACACAGTACATGTACATGTGATCGTGTGTACTTGCCTTGCTGCAGTAGTACTCCATCAGTGCCGCTGTCACGTACACATGGTGACGTGTGCGTAAATCCTCTCTGGCTTTTTTGAAGATGGTGCGGCCCGACTTGATGCCTTCTGCCCTCCTGGCAAACTTCATGTATTGAATGTAGACCAGTGTGGGATCAATGTCCTCAATGCCCAGCAGTTTGTTATAGATGCTGTGGACCTTCTCGTATTTCATGCGACTCTAAGAGGAAATCATATATACTGATAAGTCCCCGCACTTCTCACTGATTTGATTAGAACTTGTGGGCATCTGAACACTCACCTCTTCATAGTCAGCGAATGAAAAATACAGCAGCATGTTCTTCTTCAGAAGAGTCCCGATGGCACGCTCATAGATGTTAGCTGCCTCGTCGCTAAACAGCTTAGAGTTATTCATATCCTTACAGGGAAGAGATTTACGTAGTTATTGGACCATGTACCGTTTTATGTGTGTGTTTAATATTGTTGTTGATTTTTATCTCTTACTCCTTTCTCTGCCAGCAGTTTGCTGGACTGCTCCAGGTACTGTGCTGCCTCATACCAGACATCGGGATGGTGGCCCAGCACCAGCAGGCACTGCTCATAGGCAAACATCACTGCAACACACAACACAGCAGCAATTACGTTAATAAAATCCCATTCCTGCAGGAGCAAAGCTTCATATTCATCTCCGTTGACCATTAAAATGTCATACCACCGTAATCACAGGCCTTTTGGGGCACATATGGGAAATATTCACTCATTCCAACAGAAAATATCCCGACCACATATATTCACCTCTCTTTGTGATGAGGGTCTGGTCTTCTGTGCGCAGCGGGTTGCTCTTTTCCCACTGGATGTACTTCTTCCACATTTCCACCTGCTGGGCTTCCTGAGGGGAGTTCTGGGGCGGGACTGAGGGTGCATTCCTGTCCAAGCCCTTCATGACAGTCTCATACTCCTGAAGTACACCAACCATGCAACAATCTGCATTAGTTTCCAAACAAAGCATGTGGATTCAGAAGAGATCTGTGCATGTGTGTGACACTCACCTTCGCCACTCTCCTGGCATTCATGTAATCCCTACTTCGGTCCTCAATCATCTTTTTCGCCAAGTGCACATTGATTCCCTGCTCAGGAAATAGACAAGTCAGTCTAGCACTCCATCACACTCACATTGTAACAGCCAAACCTCCTTATATGCAAACGTATACGGGTAGAAAGAGGTCTGGCTGGGTCACTCACTTCCTCATATTTGCTATAATCCCTCCAGAGCTGCTCAATGTTGATCATGGGGTTCACACAGCCTCTCTGGTACACCCTCCGGACCGCAGTGATCCGCTGGTTCTCTGCGTACGAGCCCACAGCCTCACTATCCAACACAACACAAAACATTTAAGAATGGGCTGATGCCGTGTATGAAGTCTGTGAATATGACAGGAAAACACTTACACTCCTTTGAGGAAGTTGATGTAGTCCACCCAGATCTGAGGGGAGGAGAGAACAGATGTTAGGTGTCACAAACACAAACTTATACACACAGGTACGATGAAACAGGCCAGATCATCGGTCTACCTGATAAGACATAATTTCCATGCCAATTTTATCCAGGGCAAAGTCATACGCCTGGGCCATCTTCTCTCTGAGGGTGAGAAGATATAGTATTATATGTGTATTTTATAGTACAGCAGTATTTTCAACATACTTAACCCCACTATGCAGATATGCCGTCTTACTTGTAGCTGGGCAGCTTTCCTTTGGTCTCTCGGACATACGAGAGGTAACATTTCCACAGGTCGATGTGCAAGACTTTCATGAGGCATCTCTGAAACAACTACAGGGGCAAGAACACACCATGAAATACCTGGAAGCGTGACACAAACACACGTATTCTACCTGACAACAACCCAGCTGCAGTTTCTCAGATGTGCCCTACATTTCATTTGACTTATAAACCCATGCTCAAAATAAACGTGCAGATTGGACCAGTGAAACCGTTTTTCCCCCCATTTGCACAGCTTCTATGCTTGTTGGGACTAAAATGATGTGCCGTTCACATGTATGTTTTAGATGCCTTGTAGTACGATGATTTTAAGGGACATAAATCACAAAAAAAACCTTAGTGTTTAACAGCTAGACTAAGTAGAAACCGTCAGACGATTCCTGGTGATCAAAATCATGCACTAGTCAGCTTCCAGCACTGTGGTGGACACTTACCTTTTCTACCTTGTCATAGTTTTTAGCCTTGATCTGCAAATAAGAGTGTAAATGCAATGTTAATTCAAAAGTCTCCTCTGCTTTAAGGACTTGCAGGAAACATGCATGCATGCAAATGTGAACACTTTTAAACACACACACACACACACATTTAAGATCAACAAAGTGAAATTCACACAAGAATGACAAATTACTTTTAAAAGAGGGGTTTATTTTCTTTGTAGATTACAGCGCATGCCAACTTATTGCAACGTCCCTGGTTCGATTCCAACCTTTGTTGCATGTCTAAACCCTCCCTCCCTCTCTCTCCCCATTTCCAGTCTCTACAGCCACAAAGAAACGGTGCCACAAAACCCAGAAAAACACACGACCACATGTTGCAGGAAAAAAACAAAACAGATTTGAAATAGAAGTATGAAAACTAGTATTTATAATCTCCTTTCCTTGGTAAACATTGTTGCAGCAACAAATGTAATATAGCCTATTCTTGTTGAGTTGAAGCAACAGTTTCACAGCAATCGCCAGTACAGAAAAAAAGAGACTTGTTTCTGTGGTATTCCCCTCCACACACTACATGCACTCCATATGAAATGAATTCAGTAAAAGTCCCCACGGTACTGAGAAAGTAGTTTGAATACAGTGCAAACGTCAAACCATGAGCAGTATTGCATTGCAGACTGATGAGCTGCTGAAACAACACGTATCGGGGGGGTATGGCCTGTTGGTTGCCTTGGTTACCCCCCTCCCCTTCCATCCCATCACCTCTCAACTGTCCACTACCGACCACAGGTAAAAAAATAAACATGCATGTATCTGTATCTACATCACAATGTTCAAAATACAGTGCAAAACATTAACAATTCAAGATTAAAGTTAATTTCAACTATGCGACTCCTGAACAAAGCAATGCAATAACTCAACCCCCCCTAGTGTGGAGTGCCTTTGGGGTTTTACTGCACCTCTAGTGGCTGTTTTACGGTGCAGTCTTTAGACCTTTGTTACATAACAGCCTCACAATTTCACACTCTCTACGAAAGCCAGACAAAACAAAACTACAACACACCTATATGATCCTTTAAGCAAACAATCAATTTACTTTAATGTGAGAGAAGAGTTCATATAATTAACTTTTAGTAATATTTGTGTGATGCATTTCTCACAGGTCCAATACACAGTACCGCCTATATTATTCTACATTGCAATTAACAAGTGAAACTGAGCGCTAACTCAACAATAAAGATGCAAAGTCTACCACATTGAGATGATTTATGCAGTAGCATAAAGGTATATTGTGCCAATACAAACAATAACATTGCCTTTCTCTGAGAAAATGAATGAGACTGTAAACTAATCTGTTATCTAAGGTGTTTAGTTCCTGCTGGCTTCCCCCTCAAGACAAACAATACATGTTATGTATGTCATGGAGCAGGTTGTTCATGCAATACCCCTCCTCTTCCTTAAAAAACATAAAATGCATATTGAAAAAAAAAAGAAGACTCAGAGTCAGAATGTGACGTTTATGAGCATCATGTTATGAGGTCAAAAATAGAATTTGAAAAAAATAACCTCCAGCTGTGTCAGACAACATGTGCTGACACATTCTGTCCACTGGGCGTTTCAGTGTTAAATAATCCTGATTGATCCGGTCTCTCTGAAAGATGTGAGCCGTGAAAAACAAAACAGATCCAAGTATTCATCAAGCATGCAACTTGAGATCTAAAAGCTCCAGAGATCCAGACTCTCACTCAAACACAAGGACAGTGTCTTTAGGGGAACGGCTGTGTATGCTATAAAAAGTGCAGAGTATGGAGAATTTCACAGAAGTAGGTTTTGTGAGGATAAGAAGGTTTCCAACATCGGCCGGTTAATGTTCTGACCCACAAAAGCTCTAACCTACATGTAGTTCTAATGAGGGGGGGGGGGGGGGGGGGGGGGGGGGGTACCACATACTTACCAACTAAGGGCTTTTCTACATACTATTATTACAAATGAGTTGTAAGCTTTTAAAATGTACTGCCAATTTCAGAATTCAATTTGAGAACTAATCCGTCTGCCTTTCAATCAAGCCACAATAAAATAATAACTGATGTACATCGAAGGTCCAGACTATCATTCAAATATGACAAACTAGTATCTACGGTTGGGTTTTTTCATTTCACTAATTTCTGCCCACGTCACCCTACACTTTCTATTTAAAGTGTATTCGGAGTATTTCTTCTCTGAAAGGGACCAAAGACAAACTAAAAAAAAGTGTCTACAAGCCTACACTAACCTCATCACTTGACAAAGTTTTACAACACGCCATCATATTGGCTTTATTTTTGTTGCAAATGGTATCACTGACAATAAATAAGTCACCTCAACAACAAGGTGCTTATATTTGTGTACTGTAGTTTACACCCGTTTGAGATTTATAGCATTTAATTTCAACATATCATTTCTGTCTGGGGATTTTGCAAAGTTAAAAAATAAAAGTAATGGGCTTCTTTCAAACTACGCCAAAAATTAAGTCTAGATTGGTGGAAAAATGTACTCCCCACAAAATCACTGTTAGTATATTTAAATCTATTTCTTCTGTCTACTCTTTAAGAATTACAAATAATACATTCAAAAACTGCTCTGGCTTTTATGTTGTTGCAACCTGTCAACTTTGTGAAAGGAGGTACTATGTCCATGGTGTGGAGTGACACTGATGCTTTACTGGCAAGTACAGCTAGTATCGTCAGTAAGCTAGAACACATTATTAAAGGACTGTTCCAGAGAAGCCTAGTACATTTGAAAAGGCAGCGATTAGTTTCCTATTTCATAACATATGTATATCTATTTGGTTAAATCAGGCCTTTTCTTGCACTCAGTGATCTACGTGGGTGAAGACTGGGGACGAGAGTGTGGGGGGAATAGGAAAGGGCAGTGGTAGCATCATCCAGGGGAGCAACCCCACAACAACAAACCACGACAGCCTCAATATATAGCAACAGTCAACTCAAAGCGTAGTGGTTATAATTAGAAAAAAATAGAAGCGGAATTCTGATGCTTGATAATGCTATGAAAATGTATGCAAACGATGTGTTTACACCGATGTTGCAGTAGTCATCTGCAAAGATGGAAGGCATAAGAAAATGCACTTCACCTGGTTAGCAAAAAAATAATTATGAGCGAGGGGAAATTAATCATCCCATCAGCATCTTACTGCAAAAAAAAGAAAAGCAAAGCCTGTGGATGGCATCAAGGCAAATGGGTCAGTGGGCATAAATTCAGGAGGAGTGGGGAGAAATGTCTCAAGAAAAGAAAGGGCCACACAATCAAAAATATTTGTTTATAAATTACCCGAAAGAAATGACACAGGAGGCAATAAATTGACACGACAAGTGAATAAAAGGCTAATGCACTCCGATACCATTAAAATAGTTTTAATACTGTTGCAAACCAAACATGCAACAAATGCACTTTACCCCATTTAAATATGTAGAGATATTTTTTATCCTAGGAACAATTTTCTGAAAAGGAAATGGTTAGAGCTAATTTACCCTTTTGTTTGTGTTCAAAGGCACGATTCTTCTCGTTAGGCAGGTGAATGCATTCAACCGTCAGAATGTCTTGATTCCTTAATCTTGACCATCAATAATAAGGTTGAGCTGATAACTGCAGGCCAAGTGGCTCTAAACAAGAATTGTGACTTTGAACTTCATTGTAGAATGAAACATTTTGTTTTTTGTGTGAAAATCACATTGTTGATCATGTTAGAAAAAACCCCCAGCCATGCACACTATAGAAAATAAAAAGTATTAACCTCGGCTTCAATGAATAGTTTCCAGAATCTGCCAGAACTTGGGAACTGCGTGACAAGTCGTTCATATGTCTTCCTTGCTTTATCTATGGGTTGGTTCTAAAGAAGGAGAACGCATTTACATTTCACACTATTTAACATATGGAAAGACATATCGGAGGGAGGAAAAAAAAGATTAAGTGTTGTCATTTAACATCCTATATACACCCCTGTCCCCCCCGCCCAGGTTCCCAGTTTACTCAACCCCAGGAATTACAACTCTGTGTCACTAAACCTGTGCTTCTCGAATCAGAATGCTCCATGCGTCAAGGTCATATGGGTTTTCTTCCAACTTCTTCTCTGCCTTCTTCACCTTCTCTGGGATGTATTCTGCCGCTGCCTGCAAGACAACACAAAGTCACAGGGGGAGAAGGGTTATGCAGCTGAACAGGCTTGTTACACGGTGATGCATGTGGTGTTTGAGTCCAGGCGGCTCAGGCTGAGGAGGGGTCAACACAACGCTGAATACATGAATGTGGAGTATTGATTAATAGGTCCCTGCATTCTTGGCCCTGCAGCGTGAATGCACATAAACCTCGCCCTGACTTAAGAGGTAATACCCCAGTTATAAACACAGAAGCCCCCCCCCCCATCCTCCCTCCATTAGCTAACGTTGATTAACGGGCGGGTTTTCTAGCTGGCACCACTGAGAAGCATCCAGCAACATGAATCCAGCACGTTAACCACTACCTGAAAGTGTATATCGAATTAACATGCGGTGTGATGTTAAGTTATCGCAACGCGCTCACGTTGGACAACTAAGTAGCAACGAGGCTAAAGTAGCCAGCTAATACGGCGAACGACGAGTTAGTTAACGCTTTACGACAAAAACCCGCCGACGAACCATCCCATGTCTTGTGTGAGATTAGCTAACACCGACATGTTGACACGACACAATGCGTGAAATGCAGCCGAGTCTCCCCGCTAACGTTACGGACGAATGACACACAACAAGCTAAGTGATATGCTAACGCTTCGGTGAGGGTTAGCTTGCCCATCAGCAGCTCGTAGCTAAGTTACCTGATCGGCTGCTCCCTCGGCGGACATGGCTGGAAAAGCAATCTGGGTTAGAAAGGTTACACCAGCTGGTTTGACGCTCAAATAATAACTTGATGGCAACTTTAAAAATGACTAAATAACCGGCATAGCTTCAAAGAGTCGATCACATTGCCCTCACGTAACTGCTCAACGGTTGGCCGATATCTCAAAATGGCGTGAAACCTGTGTTCCGCTAGGCAAGCAGCAACAACAATAGTACTTCCGGCGCGAATCAGTCCTTCAAAATAAAACGCCAATCCCCACAAAACTAGCCTGACTAAACACATTAAAATGTGACTGAATTACAGGTTGCATAATATAGAACATATCCTCACACTTTTTTTTTTATAGGAGGAGAATATCCTGACCTCATCTAATTAGCTTTGTTTCATTTTTATTTTAAATAGAAGCAAGGGTGTGCCATCTCTATTTGTCTATTAAATGTGCAGCACATCTGTGTCTTACGTTCATCTTATTCAATAAGCAAATTATGTTTTAGGCTTTGTTCTGTATGTCTAGCACGTACATTCAGGTGACTCATATGAGAAACTTCTAATTTTGGCCGATAGGCGGCCTCTCGCAGAGGCCATTAGACTAATGCAGACGTTTATATATTTACTTCCCTATAACTAAGTGAGGTTTATGTTATAATCCCACTTACATGTAAGACTATATACACATTGTTGTTATAGTAACATAACAAAAACTCGGTTTGTCGTGCACAATGCTGGTCACACTGCTGGCCAGTAGGGGGAGACAAATGGTTGTGCCCGAGAGCGCGCGCTTGTGTGCGTCTGACCAACGACCCATAACAGACCAGAGCAAAAGACCACAGAGCAGTTAGTGGCTCATTAAGTGTCCTTCCCCCTGACACCACTCATTTTGTTTAGAATTACTCGTTTGTTCATACACTAGCAGTACATTCATGTGATGCCGCTTTTTCTTGTCCTACTAAAGAGTTTTGCCCTTTTCTCAACTTGAATGACGTCTTCATAGTCACAGTATTAAAGTGTGTGTCTAGAGTTGATGGGAAGCCATGCACTGACTAGATGAGGCAAGTACTCCATTATCCAGCTGTGTTTACTCATGATGCGCCAGGTTAAACAGGAGTTGTTTGCACCTGCTTTCCAGTTGACTCGGCCTGGGTGGTTTGTTGTGTGTAATTGGGGAGGGGACTAATGAGGATTGAAAAAAACAATTGCATTTGGGGGGGATTAAATTAAAGCTGGTCCTCTCAGACACTGGGGGTTTATTAGCAGCTTTGTTTGTCAGCTGGGTGCCTTCTGACTGTCTGAGCTGTAGATTTTAGCTGCTCCCCCACTTATTTCCTTCAGAACACTCTGCTGTTGACACATTGCTAAATAAAAAATAAAATAAAATAATTGTTATTGTTATATGTATTTATTCAAGTATGAATCAATAGTATCAATAGGTTATTTAATCGTATTTCAGAAATTACACAGTGGACCCTCCTGATATTGAACATGGCCTAAGCTTTTTTATTATATACCTCTTACTTTATCGGCAATGATATGTTGTGGTTTCTTTCTTTTGACAAATGTATTTATTGTAAGTTGCTTTAGACAAAAGCATCTGCTAAATGCCCTAAATGTACCTGGCCCCTGGATGGCTGTGGCTTACTGGCTAGTAAGTAAGTAAGTAAGTAAGTAAGTAAGTAAGTAAGTAAGTAAGTAAGTAAGTTAGTTAGTTAGTAAGTAAGTAATATGTTTTATTCCCAAATCAAATCTACACTGTAACCCCTCTGACCACAGCAACCCATGTCCTTTTCCCAAAAGTGTTTTGTTTACTATTTACTGGGCTTTTCAATACACATTTCTCAAAGTTAAGTTAAGTTATTCTTCTTTTCACTCCTTTCCGGACTATAAAGAAGAAAACTAAATTGTTGGACATTTAAATGTTGCTTTATTATTTTCGTTGCTCTGCAAATGTTGCTTGGAATGTCTAATTGTTTGAATATTTAGATTTTTGTTGCTGTTTTCTATTCCTATTTTATGTCTTTACTTGTTCGGAACAAATAAACAAACACAAAACAAAAAGTGCTGTATTGCAGGCTCTACATCCGAATCCTAGATCTGTGCTCGCTGATCGATTACTCGGGTCTGACCAATGCCGTCAGTTCACAAACATTTGCTTGCAGTTGCGGCTAGAGAAAAAGGGACATGTTAGAAGCTGGCTGGGCCGCGGAGCAGCACGTCTAGACAGGGCAACAGCCCCCTTCAGAGATGGGCCACTTCGCCCGAAAAGGAAGAAGACGCATGTGAACAGTGTCGCTACGACCCGGTCCCGGTGCGGTGTTCACGGACGCTCGTACGCAAGAGTTATTTAATGTTTAAAATGTGGGAGATGGTGGCGTTGCCGAGAGCGAGCTCTCCCTTCCTGTCGTCTAGGACAAGATGGCAGCAATGCAGGCGAACTGTGCGTGGTGTGGACTTATAAGTCCATAACATGTTCAGAGAAGCCCTGGATTATACTTACACTGACTCTATGTGAAGGTGAGTGTCGCAGACCAGGCTGTCCGTGGTGATATCTGTTTAGCGTGACCTTTTGAAACGATAGTTTTAACGTGACGTAATACAAAGTCATAACTTGGCTACAAACTTAGCTAGCGAGCTTTCCGCTGTGTACGCTTTCCGTTCAACGCGATGCAGCTAGCTCTGACAACCGGGGACGTTTGTGCATTCATGTTGTGTTTTAGTATTTCTCCTGCCAAAGATGTAATGGTTACGGTAGTGGGAATAATTTACGTGACTCTGTTGTGTCTCGTTAGTTCAGCGTTGTCACGGCGACAGGTTGCTTTCTACGTAGTTTGGCGTTAGCTGTTGGATAATTAACGGTCGTTTCGTTAGACTAAACTTAAAGTAGATTCGTCAACAGCGCATCGATATGAGTGACTTAACGTGTGTTGCTTTAAGGTTATTCATATTTTATTGTTGACTTAGCGAAACGTAGCAAGGTGTTAACACTCAACCATAATCATAATTTAACAAAAACAGGTAGAGCCGTACATTTCCACACATGCTGGACTCCGCGACCATTGGTCTAGTAATGCCACCTGTTACTGAACTGACGTCACAATGTAAGAATTGACGTGTAAACTCTGTTATTTGATCGCCATTAACTTTAGCAGTCCAACCTGCGCACCGACGTTAATTAGCTAATGCTGGGTCAGCTGGTTCTCTTGTTCCTACACGGTGAACAACAACTTGTTTACTAATTTATTAAACCAAGACAGCCAAAACAAACAAACCCCCTTCCACCACCTGCCATCCCAGTGAAAAGAGGTATTATCCTTTCCAACTGGAATTCATGCCAAATTAATATTACTAAACATGGCTGTAATACTCCTTATATTATTCGTGAAGGTACAGTGCATGTGGTAGTTTCGTGTTACAGATATAGGGTGTATATATATATATATATATATATATATATAGGATCCTGTATGAGAGTGGAGATCACAACCACCAGCCACCAGAAACAACCAGACGTTGTGTGGCAGGGAACCATCCACTTCCTGGTCGGTGAAACTAGAATGAGAAGACTTACTGCGAGGCCTGTGGAGCTCATTGTGAATGTATGTCTGGCCTGTATGATAGTGGGACTCCTTATTTTGTTGTTGCACTGAAACAAAGGAATACTTTATTGTGGATATTTGTTTTGTTTGGCTTATGCAGCAGACATGCTTCTCAGTTTGGTCTAACAACATATGATGGTGACGCTGTATTGCAGTGCAGCTGCCTCCTCTTTGTGTGATCCCCCCCTCTGCTTAGATGCTATCTGTCTGCTGCATGTGTCACATTCCCCAGCTCATCATCAGCAGGGCCACAAAAGCAAGGTTGTTGGTGGTAATATGACCATGTTAGAAGACGGGAGCAGCACACGCGGCCAGTAAATAAGTGTAAACAGTGTTTTCCCCTTCAGTAATTGCTGTTAGTTGGTAATGTTGGTTGTTAACGGGAGTGTGGAGGAAATACGATTTGGGAACATGTTGTCACGTGACGTCATGCCCCACTAATGGGCTAGCTGGTAATTGTATTGTGGTCAATTTAAAGACGGGTTTCCGAGTGATGTCATCTTGAGATGTCTGCACAGTAAACAAAACGGAATAATTGCTAATAATAATAATAATATATTGGAAGAGCACTATGAAGTGATGTTGTTTGTAATTTGTGTGGAGGAAAAGTATCTGGTTTAGGTAAAGGACCCGCTCTGCTACTGTGTCATGGTTGGTTTAATGATGTGTAACAGCTGTTAATACATGATTAATACAGGTGAAATAAAGGTTGCTTTGAATGCAAAATGCATTCATTTGTGTACATTTGCCTAGTGAGACTTAATTGACATATTTTTGACACTTGAAATTAGTTTTTCCACTGGCCATCTGGCATTCATCTAGGATCTTGCATATTTTCCTGACGGAAAGTAATGACCAGTATCAGGGGTGTTGAGGCCTCTGCCTTCTTAATCTCTGCGTAATCTATATTTCTGTTTATAGAAGGTAGTGACGGGTCATGTGATTTACGTATATTCACTAAAGAGTGTGCCATGATGGGTGTGATATTAGAGTATTAGAGGAGAGATAAATATTTGTGAGCACTTATGAACCAGCATTCACTATTCTTTCAGTATAATGAGCTGCGATGTGTACTGCCTGTACAGGAAGGACACTTCAAAATGATAGTGATAAGTTCACAGTGGAATTACCATGTGGTCACATTTAGAAAAAAGAGAGCCTTTTTTTTAATCTATGGCAGATCATATTCACGAGAAAAGGCAAAGCCCCACAGAGTGTATAGTGAGCTTGTGGCCCTGTGAGTTAAGGCACCAAACCCTGTTTAACAATGAAGGGATACAGCAGAAAGCGAAGAGGGACTAGAGTAGGTTCTTTCACTGGTACCATTATCTGACCAGTAGCAAAGAAGACCTCATTGTATTGTGACCAAAATAAATTAGCTTTATTCAGAGTGAGAGGGAAAGGGGGAGAGATAGATGGGGATGACATCGCAGAAATGGCTGCCGGTCAGACTCGGACCCGGGGCTGCTTCAGCGAGGATGCAGCCTCGGTATGTGGGGCGCCAACTGCCACCCTGGCACCCCAAGATTAGCACCTTCCAGGCAGGGAGCTGAAGGGGCAACAAGCCGCCCAGCTGCAACAACAGTCATACAAAGAATGTGGAGCCTTAGCTATTCACCTGCCATGACATGATTGCATGACACACAGGCGACTCAGTGGAAAACACTGGTGAAATACACTTTGGTGTATGGGGGGGGGGAAAAAGACCAAGGGCAACCCACCATCAGTGAGACACATGGAGTTGACGTGGCAGACTGATGTTTAAATGTAGAGAGCCACACGATGGGCCCTGTGTGTGAGTGTGAAAAGCATCGCACCCTCCACCATCATTGTGAACTATCAAATTAAAGTAGTTTTGTATTTTACGTTTGCATTGTGTGTCCTATATGTTTCAGTAACGGTTATAATTGATTAAATGAGTGACCCAGACAGCAAAAAAAATCAAGTCTTTTTAAAGCAGTCCTAGAAACTTCTGAAACCAGCCTAATCAAATTGTTCTCAGGAATAATATAAGCTGGCAGGAAATAAAGAGGGATCCAAGTTGTCTAGCAATGCAATTGCATTGCCAAATTGTTGCCTCCTTTGAGAGTAGTTTGAAACAGCTTAAATGTGTTTATATGAGTTTATAGATCAAAACAGCAGACGTGGAACTACTGTAATGGTCTGTGCATTGTCATCTGCCTCAGTGTCTTTGAAAAAAAAATGTAATTTAGGAAATCCTCAAATTATACCCACAGCGGCTGTAATGAAAACTAGAGGGAGGGTTCCTAAATTACAGGCAACAAACCATAAACATTGGTTTTCTCATACAGTCTTCTGCAGCTATTCTCGACAACTGTAGCAGTGTTCGTGGACCTCAGGTCGCCACCTAGTGGACCGTGGATGTAATATAAGATAAGATAAGATAATGCATCAAGAGGCAAAACAATAAATATAATGAATAAGTAACAGTGAAGATATAATAAATAAGTAAATAACACTAAGAAACTAAATATAATATAGCACTAACGCTGCCGTTTTTTGGGGGTGTGTAGTTAATGTAGTTGTTTTTATATCTTAATTTGCTCAATAATTCACATGAATACTGTTTTTTTCACATTAAAAAATAAGTAATTCAAACAAAGCATCATTTTAACGACCAGTTACATTTGAACAAGTCATGACCCATCATCAGGTAGAGATGCATCTGTTTTTGACAATGTTAGCTAGTTTACGTTCCCTCAGATGCAATGACAAAAATGGATTCGTCGAGAGAACCCTGCACCACTAGGCGTATGGTGAGACAATATGACCCTGAATACATTAAATTCATAATGGCAGGCAGTGATGCGTGGGGGTAAGCGGAATATTTATTTGGTGTTTTTTCATGTATTTGGGAAGGTGGTCCTCTGAATTTCTTCTAATCAGAGGTTTTAAATGATGATGCTCCAGTGAACACCATGACAAATCCTTTAGCTGTATGGGATCGAATAAAAATGTTTGCGTCACTGAAGTGGGCTTCTAGACAGGACAGTCGGGACAAGTATTTGGGGGTGTGCCACCGTTGGCTAATTTTAATTTCCCTGTGGAGCTCATCCAATTTTGATTTCATTGACAACCAAATTGTTGCCCCTTTGAGCCCTGCTTGGGATAATTTGAGAAATTGTTTTGGAAGAGAGAAGATGGTAAACAGTGTCACCAAACAGCAAGATGCGGTGTTATAGTACAAAGAGCTATCAAGGAAATAGATTGACCTTATCTTGCTTCTCAGAATAGAGTCAAAGGGATGGCTCGCAGCGTTAGTGTTATCACAACACAAGGGGTATTTATTTAAGGAGACTCTACAGGGGCACTAACAACCCCAACCTGACTCGCTTGTGTTGTCCTTTTTGGAAACATTTTTAGAAACGTGTGGGTATTAAAACATTGTTTCACTTTCATCCGAATAGATTTTTATGAAGGTAGACATTGTTCTGTAAATGTGCTGTTGATTAAAGTACAGAAAGCCTTGGGTCCAAGCTGCTAGTATCTCAGTGAAGTTGTCCTGGTAGGAAAGTAGGTCACAGGCTCCAGTATGGTTACGGTGTCTGATGGGGTCACTGTGCCAGTTTTGAATGCGAATATTAAAGATGATCAGGATCATAAAACTTCTTTTACTGATTTACTCTTTTTCGTTTACACATAATTGAGTTTCAGAATATTTAATCAAGATGTGATGTCTCCGTGAGCATTGATTGCTTTATCCTTCTTCAAACACAAACACAAACACACACACAATGTGGGAAGAGGAGAAAAATATATCATGTTTTCGGTAATTGGAAACGTGGGCCTGATGATGCTTTGTTTTACTTTATTTATATTTGTTTGTCTCTTACCCTCTCTCCCTCTCTATTGGTTGCCTAGAAACCTGCAGTAGGATGCATGGAAATGGCAGGAAAAGGTCAGGCAAACCTTTTGAGAAGTTAGTCATCCACTGTGTGGAGGTGTTAGTGGGCTTGCAGGGGATAGCAAGCACTCCACTACAACATGTTATCTTGCTCTTATCCATTTGATGCATGCAGTTGGGGTGATGGGTGTTAGGGGGGCCCCTCCCCGTCCTGAATAAAGACGGCAAAGCACACTGGGTAATCTGGTCGTTCTTTGGATTTTCATCTGTTGCACAATATGTTGTTCAGTATTTAAGTAAATGATGAGTGTGCTAACTCTGGCTTCCTCCCACATTCCAAAGACATGCAGGGTGGTAAATGGATGACTGAGTGTGAATGGCTGTCTGTTGGATGTGTTAGCCCTGTGATAGTCTGCCGATCTGTCCCTGTCTTTGCCTAATGTAAGCTGGGATTGGCTCTAGACCCCCAGCGACCCTGAGTAGGATAAGAGGTTACAGATGATGGGTGGATGAGTGTGCTATGTGACATATGGTTTCCACATTTCTTCACTATGACTTATTAAAACTGGCCTTGCTAAAATGGATCCAAACTAATAACCTGTTGCTTTTTTTTTCTCTTTCTCCGCAGGTATGGCCTCACAAGTCTTGGTCTACCCACCACACATTTATCAAACCCAGACAAGTGCCTTTAGCAGTGTGAAGAAACTCAAAGTTGAGCCCAGCAGCTGTGTGTACCATGAGAGGGCACACCCGCGGACTTATCTGAACAGCAGAACCCTTGGCATTGTACACCCAATAAAACAAGCCCACTTGTTTGTGAAGCGAGACTTGGCAGTGGGCGGGAAATTGCGTGGACAAGATTACCCAGTGCAGACGGTGGTGGTGCGTGGTGTACAGAGACAACAAGCTGGTAAAAGAGGAGGAGGGGGAGGAGGAGGAGGAGGAGGCCCATCTGCAGCCCAGCAGCGACAGCACACAGGGGTTGTCCACTTGCAGGGCAAGGAGCAGCAGCAGACGGACACAGCAAGTGGTGGCAGCAGTGGAGCGACAGGGGCAGGGGGAGGGGGAAGGGGAGAGGGCTGCGGTGGAGGTGGCGAGGGACTTGGAGAGGAGGAGGGTGACGGAGAAGAGAACTGTGGAGGTTTGAACTCAGCCGACAGCTCTCAGCGATGTGGGCTGAAACGTAAAAGTGAGGAGCTGGATAACCGAGGGAGCACCATGCAGATTGTGGAGGAATTGTCAGTGATGCCTGCCATGATGCAAACAACGAATGTGGGGAATGCAACAATGACTGCACCGGCGGCCGTGGGTGCTGGAGGGGGGCCCTCGAAACAGGGCGTAGGGGCGGGAGGAGGGGATGGGGACTATCAGGTAGTACAGCATGAAGTACTGTGTTCCATGAAGAATACTTATGAAGTGCTGGATTTCCTAGGACGTGGCACATTTGGCCAGGTTGTAAAGTGCTGGAAGAGGGGCACGGGCGAGGTGGTGGCCGTAAAGATCCTGAAGAACCACCCTTCATATGCACGGCAGGGTCAAATCGAAGTTGGCATCCTTGCTCGTCTGAGTGGGGAGAATGCAGAGGAGCACAACCTGGTGCGGGCCTTTGAATGCTTCCAGCACCGCAGCCACACCTGCCTGGTGTTTGAGATGCTTGAGCAGAATCTGTACGATTTCCTGAAGCAGAACAAGTTCAGTCCGCTGCCCCTGAAGGTGATCAGACCTGTGCTACAGCAGGTCGCTACGGCTCTGAAAAAGCTGAGGAGCATGGGTTTGATTCATGCAGACCTCAAGCCGGAGAACATCATGCTGGTAGACCCAGTGAGACAACCCTACAGGGTGAAGGTGATAGACTTTGGCTCAGCCAGTCATGTGTCCAAAGCAGTGTGCTCCACGTACCTCCAGTCTCGGTACTATAGGTGAGTACAAAAAAAGGCAGTCAAATATATATAAAATATGTATAAAAACAGCCAGTTTTCAAGTTCATTGTTCATTCATCTATTGGTTCTGTTGGTGTCTGGACTGTCATAGTGGGGTTAATACATTCCTCTAGCAAAATAAGGAAGTGTGTCCCATACTGCACAACATCCTGCCTGTTAAGAGCCACATACCACAGACTGGAAAAAATGTGACCCTGCAGTGTTTACTATCAGATTACAGTGTCACATGTCCCTACTGACTGGGAAAGAAAACTGTTTTGCAAGACATTTACAAAAAAAACAAAATATTTCAATTGACGACGTGGACATTTCTGGTATTTTCATTCAGGGTGAGACAGGTTGTCCTTAGTATGCTAGAAAACGCTAGGCAAATATTTGAAGACTGACATTAATAGATAGTGTGAACCGTTAGATTAAGTCAACAAAGGTTAGGGGAGAAATTGCTGAATGCCGTTCCAAACATAAGTATGCTGTTCCAGGCTCTAAGGTATGACATGGTGGTAGACACAGTAACTACTGTTTAGAAGGACGCTGTGTTTCTGGTCTTAGATGCTCAACTGGCAGGGCAATACATTTTGGCATTATGTTATGAGTGCTTTGGTTTAATTAGAAAACAGGCCTGAATTGGTTTCATCTGTTGGGAAGGAGGCAGTCGTGACCCAGTTCACTGGCGCTTACCTTTCCCAGTTTTGCATAGAGACTCTGAGATGGTAAGAAGATATAAAGAACGCCACTTTGCACTTAATGGTCTCCTCACATTATGTCCAGTACATAATTGTACATGAGGTTTTGTGTTGAGCTTGACAAATGGTAAACCTAGAAACTAGGAGTGTCATGACTAATCGCTGTTAAATGGTTTGAATACAAACCTTTGTAGCTGTGGTACACTCTGTTCAGTAGACATAGTGATTCAGCCAACGCTTATAAAAATGACCCACTAGCTACGACATCATCGTACTAGACTTTCTTTGACCTTTCCTAAGGCACAAGGAATAAACTGTGACATTCAATATTTGTCCAGCCTACATACCTGCGTTGTGTTATCCCCTGTTAGTGACCCACTGCTGCAAGGACACAGTGGAAATGCATATGTGTTCATGGAAAATCAGCAATAACCATAACACCCTGTCTACACCGGCTGCATTTCAGTCTTCCACCTGACATAATTCAATTATTTATAATTATACAGGTGTGTTTACTTGCGGCAGCCATTTTGTTGCTCTCTGTGAACAGTGGGAATAGGCATACCAGATTTAAAATGAACTTACATGGCATTGGAATAATTATCAGCGGCTGTGCATTGAGCCAGTGAAGCAGAATGCCCTGCAGGGAATAAAAATACTATCGATGAAAATAAATTCAAATAGCTGATTGGATGACTGCCTCTATTTGCATTAATGATAGCTTACAATACTTTCTTTGACCCGTTCCTTAGTCAAAGTTTTATGCAGTGGAAAAATTACTTGTGAATGACATAATTTTTGCATGTTCTTTTCATTCCACGCATTAATGAAGTCGGTTTCTGTGAATATTGTACTATGAACTCAGTTTCAGGAAGTAGCTCAAAATAGAACTGTCGTGCTTTGCTGTAATTTTGTGGGGGAGGATGTGAACCGTGCAGCTGCTTCAACTCTGTCGCTTCTGAAAACCTCAAACTTTGGTCAATTGGTTTCCCACAGGTGTTGCATGGTATTGTATTTTGATACACATGAGTGACTTATATGGCAATAACAAAAGGAATGATACTTTAATTTGCAAGGGTTATGTGGATTTTTTTTTTATACTTTATTTTTTGTTATATATGAACATAAAACAAGAAACAAGCAAACAAAGAGGGCTAGGACATGACGGTACACACATTTGAAAAGTAGGTACAAATAAGAAAAGCATACAAATATCCACATATTGGAATAGAATTAAGAGTCTTTAGGTTTGTAGCGATGCCATTTTTTTCCAGTATTCCTCTCCTTTATCCTTTTGAAGCCGCAGCACAGAAGTTCTCCATTGCCTGAATAGAGTTTATAATGTTTGTTAAGAGTCTCGTGGTTATGAGGATTTTTCATCAGGCTTTGTTTATGCCAGTGCACACATGTAAAATATTATTTCAGCAGTTATATTGAACAATAATACTTGATAGGGGTAAAACGGCACACAGAATTAGAAAATACAATAAGGAAAACAATATGCAGAAAATAACTTTAGTACATGAAAATGATGAACATTCAACAGTTTTTCATAGGCCATCATACTTACTTCAACAGTTAAGGCACTCAAATACTGGCATATAGTAAATTAAATGTTTGCATCTTACTCCAGTTTAACATAGTCAGTATACAGTTTGACACAAATCGTGGTCCATTGAGCTTAATTAACTCGACTAAACCAACTAGCATGTCACAGCTGACAACTGGTGAGCTGACAAACTTTGCCGGTGAAAGTCAAGCTGCAGATTTCCCCCCCCCCCACATATGCGAGTAGCAGACAAACAGCTGTTTGGGTCACAGACTGTACCAATACTAAATACTGCATACTAAACCGGATGTCCTGTACCGAAAAGGTTCAATATGAATACATGTGCCGGTAAACCGCACCATGTGATGCACCGTACCAGATTATTAGCCTTAAGATAATTTCGCATCTGTAACAAAAACGACTTCAGTCGAAAGATTCTTTAGTAGGTAATGTTAAGATTTTCTTTCTGATTTGATTCTCATGTCAGGACAAAGTTGTGTGTCTGTAGTTTGCACCCCCTCGTAGACAGGAATATACAAAGCATACTGTGAGGGAACAGCGTTGCTGAGGCTAAGAGTGAAGGATTGCTTAAAATAGCTCCTGGGACGCTGGCCAGTGGGCTTTGACTTCTATAGATGGTGAAGCACATAGGCAGCCAGAATGGAATAGGGACAGCTTGAAATACTAGAGTTCTCACTTACTCAAGGTCAACCAGCTCTAACGTCAGCTGTTTTGGTATTCACATGTCCATTTCTGTGTGTGTGTCTGTGTGTGCGACCCCCGAGATCACCGTCTATTGGCACAAGCCTACTTCATACATGACGATCTCTCCGACTACACAACCTCGAACCTTACTTTGGACTTGCAATATACCGGTGGAAACCCAGTATACACTGATGTACAACCACAGCTAAACTTATGGATATGGTGGAGATATAAGCAGATGCATGTTTCCAGGATTATGCACTATGCCTGTTTTGATGTATTGAACCTGTTTGTTGTTGGGTCGTCATTACGTTGCTGTAGTGGTATCGGCTGTGGTTGTATCAGAGTAGTTTTTACTAATATGCGAGTACATGAACACTGTGAGCATGGGAACAGAAGTGTCTCCCCTTTTATGAACTGTGTACTTCTTTAGATTTGTGGGTAATCAGTGACTCCAGGTATTCGTATGGTCGTAGTAGCATGCCAAATGAATTTGTATTCTGGCAGTTAGCAAGAACTTAAATTATGTATGAAGGTTGGTTCTCCTGATGGTGTTTTTGCAGCTGCTCTATTTTATTATCAATACGTGGTAATTTGGTTTTCAGTCCACTTTAATGCTGCGTCAAATCAGTATCCCAATTGATGATAACACATTATTTAACTTCATGTTGGATCTGTGACAGAAGCAAGGTTTACAAGAGTATCTCCGTCCTTCTCACATGCTAACGGCTCATTGCTGCTTGCTTCAATCCAACTGTGTCTCAAGTACTGCTTCATATTTTCAGCTGCAACAAATTAATTTGGTGTGGTGTTGTTTCAGTGTGTTGTTTGTGGTATGAACAGCAAGAACCGCTGCCGTTACCAGAGCAGCTAAGAAGTGTTTTTATGTAGGAACATTTTGACTATCCCCCTGCAAAAATAAAAGTTTGTTGTTGCACTGCAAATTTGTGCACACAGCTCAGTGAGAACTTGCTTTTGGGCTTTTGCCAGTGTGTGATGGTACAAATAATCCTGCAGAATTAATGACAATGCCACAGTGGGCAGATACAGTTCAGCATAGTGTGCTGTGATACTGCTGCTGCTTCACAATACATGCTAGCCTTCCCGGCATGCCTGTTTTGTGCTGGTAGTTTAACAAGCAGTTTGAATACAATAAAGGAGAAAATTCAGCTTTATATTCCAGAAAGCCTGTCCTTGTTGGTGTGTTCCAAGATGAATGGCATTGGGCTATGGCTAATGGCCATGGCTTAACCTTGAAAATGGCATCCTATATGACTAAGGCCATCCAGTTGGCAAAAACAAGCAAATGTATGCTGTTGTCTATTCAAGGCTGTAGACTGCTGTATAATATCATTAGAAGAATATTTTTCCTCTCACAAAATAATTTAAGCATGTACATTATTTCAAGAAATTGCTCCATAATATTTATTCATATTGCATCTTGTGTTAATGGGTTTTGATGGATAATTTGTGACATTGATCAAGGAATTTCCACAGAGGTGTGCAAGAAAACAATTTTTTTAATGTTTTTTGAGTTTGCTTTTTTCCTTCTTTTAAAATTGACCCTCATATTTCTGAATTAACATCACGAAAGGGTTCTTGTTATCCAGAACCAACTGAATTGAAAAGCAGCCCAGTCCCCCTGAATGGGAAAATGCAGTTTTTCCTTCAACACTGTCAGCATGTTGAATGGTTAACTTGTGTAAAACATATCTAAAACCTTGTATCCTTAATCCAAGGTCTGGGTTGATCAGAGTGCAAGTGCTAGCAGTGCCTTTGCTGCACCGTCTCTGTGTTCCACTGAATAATGCAGAATGCCCTGAGAGTGTGTGGAATTACAGTTCCTGGAAGAGACGTGCAGTAAAGCTCCATCCTTCCATCATAGTCGCCGTGAGTCAGTTTGCCTTTGTGGCCAAGCTTATGCCAACTGCAGTGTAGCCCAGATTAGTTTATTTATCAGAACAAGCTTACTGAAAGGCCTTCATAAACATGCAATGACAATGACCCCCTCCCGATGGGTAACCACCCTTATTTGCTGTTCTCTGTGTGAGTTGGTAGGGTGCCACTTTACACTTCGTTCCTCCCTGTCAGGACAGAGCAGCAAGGATCAGAGGACTATTTTTGGGGTGTGAGATAATGTCCATGAATAAGAAATAGATGGAGATAATTTCTCTGCTCTTCCATGGCCCTTTTCTCAAATAATAGCTTCTCTTTCTGCACTGTTCTTTTTCAGGTGAGATAAAAATAAGATGTAGAACTGAAGAGATCGTGCTATGATAATGATTTCAATAGTAATTGTGCCCTTATTGCCTAGATCGATGATAGCATTGCTCAGAATAAGTCTGCCTAAAATTACATTACAGAGAAAAATGAGTGACCAACCGATATCATTTCACTTGTATTTAGCATACAGTATACACAATATATACCCTCAACAAGCTACCGACAAACCAGACCTGCACATCAAAGGAACACTGACTGAGAGACCATCAACATTTCTCAAAATGCCAAAGAAGAAAATTAATATCAAAATTATTTGTGCAGTACTGAGTACAATATGGAGACATGTTGAGGCTAGAGGCGATTTAATAAAAAAAAATCCTACCTTGCCTTGTTTGGGTTTAATTTGATTGTTTGATTGCTGAATATCATACCTGCGGTGTGGGCGGGTTACACTTGGCACAGTGGCGTGTCCTTTCTGCTGCTCCTGCTGCACTCAGCGTTGGGCATTGAGCTTTGTTCGTGATGTTTTCCATTGAAGACCAACCAGCAGCCAATGCAGAATGTTTTTCTCAGTCAAATCTATGAATTAAAATAATTTAAAGCACAAATTGTTGTAAAAAAAATGCCAATTTTTAATCGTATTTCAAATTACTGTGCATCTCCACAATTCTATGGTATACAGTAATAGAAAGGTAGGAACTCTCAAAGTGAGCTGTGAACTGGGGGATGTTGTAAAAAAAAAAAGAGTATCTGACGATGCTGCCAGCAGGCGCAGAAAGCTCTTTGAAGATGTGAATTTTCCCCTTTTGCTGCCTCTGGACGTGTTTTTCACCGATAACGTACGAGGCTCTATGGAAACCTTTGAACACAGTGATATTGTAGACGACTCTTCTCTCACTCATAGTCATTAATTTCCAACCTTTGAACAGTGCCGTAGTCTCAGTCAAACAGACCTGAAGTGCACCGCTTTGCCTTGCGGCAAATTAAAAACAATTTCAGCTTTCATCCAAATATATATTGGCAGGAAATTAAAACATTGCACACTAATTTACTGCATTTATTGCATAATGAAAGTATATTGATATTGTGTTGATACGCTGGTAGTTGTTTCATAAATTTGAGAGAGAAGTCCATAATAAACCCAATAATTAGGATGCACAGGCAAATAAACATCATGTTAACCAATTATTCCCATTAGGTTTTAGCTCGAGTCTATCCATGCATGGCAGGATACTCGCTTGTCACTGGGCTCGTCTTTTTTTGGACCGTTTCCTTCGGGAACTCTTGCACGTGGCAGTGAACCGTCACGAGACTTCTGCTCCTATCGTTTTTTTCAGTGGCCTCTTGGCTTGCACTTCATATCCTCAAGATGGAAAATAGATTTGGTTTCACAGGAGGGCAGTGAGGCTTGAGTTGCGCTGGTTATCACATGCAACCATGGCAACATGGACTCCCCCTCCCCCCAAACCAAAGACCTGCTGTTTTGTTTGGCTGTCTTTATTTCATTCTAACTTTTGGCTGTTGTGCATTCAGCAGGGAAAGGTAAGGGAAAGAACTAAAGGATCGAAAGAAAATAACACAAGCATCCTCTCTGTGCCCTGAAGTGTTTGGCAAAACCTTTGGTGGAATCTGACAAAGAAATAAAAAAAAATGAGGAAGAGCAAAACATAAGGGGATTCTCACTTTTTAAGACTATCCCTGATAAAACCTTAATACTCCATTGTTTTGTCATAGTAAATATTGTTTGCATAGGACCTCATTAGCAGTCTAATTCTTAGTGGAGAAATGGCACAGGATTGTTGAAAGTGTTGAAGTGCTAATTGCGAGATCATGTAGCATTCCTATTGCCTCTCGATAGCTCTCATCTTGGCGACAGCTAGAAGCTGTTATAGGGCACATCTTGAGTTGACGGAGGCGGAAAGCTGTCAAAGTTGAATTGAATATATTGGCTGTTGAAGAGGGCAAGACTGTCAGGTTTTGGTTACAGTCTCTAACTTCTTGACCAACCTGATGATACCTTGCATGTGTCCTCAAGTGCTACTGATGAGCCTTAGCGTATATCCCTGTGTTATCCTCGTCTCCTGATGAATGCAATGGTGTGGTGAAATTTAGCTCCCCTCTCCTCACTTCTCCAGGGAAAACCTGTTCCTTATAAATAGGACATGCCCGTGAGGCTGAAATGGTTGGCATTACTGCCTGGTGGGTTTTCTGCTGCTATGTTGCCTGCTGCACCAGCTGCTGCGTGCATTTGTTTGGACCATGTGATAAATAAGTCTAAAACTTATTTTAGCATGTCTTAAATTTGTATTTATATCCATATGTCCCACACCATTCAGTCCCAGTCGGCTCAAATGACGTCATAGAGTAGCTGTCTGCTGGACCGTTTTAGATGCATGCAGTATGAAAGCTCAGGCGTTCCTTAGTTGGTGTATGGGTGGTGGTATGTCCAGCTTTCTGAAATAGCAGTCTCAGTCACTTGAGCTAATTACTTTGAAATCCATCTTTGTCGCTCTTTTGATTATTTCAGTCCTCTGGGTTCTTTCATGTTGGTGCATAGTTTGTTGAGGGTATATCTTGCGTATGCTGAACGCTGGTCAGGCACTCATGTTTCTCTCTGATGTTATTTAAGGCTGAGTTATTCTGAGCAATGCTATCATCTATGTAGGCAATATGGCTATAATTACTATTGAAATAATTATCATAGCATGATCCCATTATTTATATTTGTATTGATCCTAATCATGCTCTGTTGTTGTATGCATAACATATGGGATGGAAAGACATCTCCACATGGATCCCTCATCATTTTAGCCACTCCACAGCATTCTCTCCTCCTATTATCTGACAGGTTTGTGTCTGAATGCTAGATAGCCATTGTGTTTTATTAATTTGAATGCTTGGAGACGACTCGTGCACAGACAGACTTGTATCAGAGAAAAGAGCTCAGGCTGCATCAGTGCACTGTCAGAGGATACACAGGCTTTGTGGTGACTTAAGCGCAGAATTCTTGACAGTTGACAGCATGTCTTACCATGTATTGATGCTGACAGGCCAGCAATCCACGTGACATGGAATTACAGCGCTATTATGGAGTTACTTGAAGTAACACTGAGCCAGTATGTAGACGCAGAGGTAGTCACAGTGTTTATTTCCTATCAGCCCTGAGACACAACAGCCTGTTAAAGCTCTTATGCCAACCTGGCTGACCTGCTAACCCACTGACTCGTTGATGCTCGACAAGGCCGCTCTCTCACACACACCACTGACTTAAAAATCACTTAGCACTGACGCACATATTGCTCAAGACGTCAGCACCAGTCTGCAAAGCCAAAAGCAATACATGCATAAACAAATTGATCAAAGGGAAATTGAAAGAAAAAGGGGTTTAAGGTGTTGCTAGAGGATGCAGACATGTATAGCTTTTATGTAAACACTTTCATGCACTGCAAAATACGTTTTTATTAAAAAAAAGCTCAGTGGATGTTTTATGAATTTGTAGTATTTGTTTCTGAGATCTGTTTTCATTTTTTATAAATGTGGTGCAAAATGATTTTCATTTAACCATCTTTATATAAATATGACTATTTTGGTTTAATGTTTTCATATTACATGTTTTTATTGTGTGCTCTTAGATTAACAGGTGTGTGTTTTGTCTGTTCCTCAGGGCTCCAGAGATCATATTGGGATTACCGTTTTGTGAAGCCATAGACATGTGGTCCCTCGGCTGTGTGATAGCTGAACTTTTTCTGGGCTGGCCCCTGTACCCTGGAGCCCTGGAGTACGACCAGGTAAACAACCACCATCACCAACTCTACATCTCTACCTGTCATTGGCTCTCCATTCTTTGTTTTTTCTCCTCTCTGTACCATCTCCACATGGAAACTAGTTCCCTGCACAGTGGGCCTTCTCTATTTATAGGTTTTACCTTTTCTCCAGGCTTTTCCCCCTGTAGGTCAAGCCCCCATCTAAGTGGATCTACACCCTCTGTTTCCACCCAACCAGTTATTTTCCTGGTCTTTTCCCGTCTTCTTTCTTTTCTGCTGCTTTTTCCATTAAGCCCACACTTTTACAATCAACCCACAGATGAGTGAGTTCACTCCAGCTGTCTACGGATTTGTCCTGAGGTTACTGACTTAGACATGGCTCCCACAGTGGAGGTTTGTGGGATGTGTGAGCCATTGCCACTTTAATCTGAATCACCAAGATTCAGTTGAGAAGACAAAGCCTTACAAAGACAGACAGAGTTATTCCGTGGCAGAGTTTAGGACATATGGCTTACAGCTAGGACAAGAATTCAACATTGTCTAGGGTGTGCAATAGGAAAGATGTGCGAGATCTAGGCTTAATGCTGGTTTTAAAGGTCCATACCAGTCTAATTCTGACATCTCGCTATTAGCAGAGATTTCCCCTGACTTCAACACATGTTGTGTGCATAAGTGTTTTCAGTGTATACTTCAGTAGATCTCAGCCTACCTTTTTTAACAGCCATTCATGTTGAAACGGTGTGTAAAAACACTGTGAGACTGTTAAGTTGCTGAGTTTGGGGAATTCAACCTTGTGAAAATCACTGCCTTGTTTATTTGATCTAAAAATGATCCCAAATTTGCACATTGATATCAAATCACCTCTGTGCCCCAAGCATGAAGCAGGTTCTGGGTACAGCTGTTGTTAATGTCCAGCTCCTTCTGGTTTACAAGGGGCCCGGGTGGAACTAGCCGACAATATCAAACAGTTTAGAGAAGAAGATGCTGCTCAGAGAACAATTTAACAAAGTGATTACGTATGTGTATGAGGAAGACGTACTGGGAGAAGTTGGAAAAAAAAAATAATGGAGCAACTGCTCAGCCGTATCAGTACGAGCCTGAAATGAACAGTCTGAGGTGTAACTTTCAGCCAGTCGTTGACCTCCTCTTTGCTTTGGTTCTGCCCTCTGAGCTTCCAATCACAGCAGAGCCAAGACAGCTGTTGGGCTGAATGTCACGAAGCCCGGACAAATGGTTGTTTATTGAATATGGACAAAAGGTAAACAAACAAACTATCTCACAATACCTAAAAAATAAAGCAATTATGGCAAACATGGCAGAGGTTTATGTAAACTAGGTAGCCGATGACATTTAGTAACACTGGCATGGCCCTTTTAAGGGTGGGAGGGAGAGGACATTTTTGAGGTTTGGGGGAATAAAAAGCTTTGTGCATAATTACACACAGAAAGAAAGACATTGGTGTATTGTTTGAGTTTGAGTGAAGAAATAGACTCAAGTGACAAATTAGTGCAGTATTTACTGCTTCCTTGGTGACGTACATCCCCCGAGGAATGCATCGGTTGGCGTCAGTGACAGTGAGCAGAAAGGCACATTACTGTGATTGATGGTGTCTATTAGTAGCTGTCGGATGTCTGCCACTCCCAGCGGAGCCCTGGTGGTGTCTTCCCTGGACTAGACGGGACATATGCTGAGCTGCTTTCCCCTGCTCTGGAGTCCTATCTCCTCAGAGCATGCCAACAGTGCATCCTGCTGTGTCCCATGCAGCCCCCGACGTTACAGCACACAGGCCCACTGCACACTGCACTCGTACCCAAGTATTTTTATGGCCAGGCATCATTTTTCACTCTCCCCAGAACAGAGACAGGAGGGATAACTCAACACCTCCGAAAGAGATTTGACTTGAGTGCAGCACCACCAGTCTAAATATGATGAATCTGTTTTTGCAGAGCCAGTCAGCATGTCACAAATCTGCTTTAGAGATATCTCGGGGAGTTTCTTCAATTCAGTAAGTGACGGCTTGGAGCTGATGTTGATGAGGGTGGATGGCACAAAGCATGGCATTGATAAGGAGTGTGAGAGACAATGAAATAAAAAAACCTAACAGGAGAGAAGGAACCTCTGGGATGAAGTATGGATCAGATGGAGGTCAAAACCTGATGTGTGTGAATGGGTGACTGAATGTCAATCCAAGTACAGCATAAACAATTCGGATAGAGGGTGTAGATCTAGAGAGAAAGCAAGCAATGGTTGCATTAGATTTCAGCTTGTTGTATCTTGCACCTCTCATGTTACCGTCTATTGTTGTCTGCTGATTAAAATACCTGTAGTCCGTTTAAGCCCTGGATATTCTCTTGGATAACTGAACTTTTCACCCGAGCCCGTTTTAGCAGAATGGTTAGCAGAGGAGTCAGAAATCCGCCCTGGAAGGTCCCTGTTTTTGCCCCATGTCGTGACTAGTAGACTGAAGCCCTGTTCTGTGACTGAACCACCCCACATTAAAGACCGTCTCTTTGCCACGCTGGCATGCAGGGTTGTCAATGTGGAAATGGAATGGGGGGGAAAAGCAGTCCGTGCATGGTGCCGAGCCTGCGGTGTTCCCCCACACATAGACAAGTAAAGTTCTTTCAAATGAATCATCATCAATGCGTTGCTTTTTAAAGCATTTCAGAGAAATGGAATAGCATCAAGAACACGTACTCTTTTCTGCCCGTCCCGTCTCTCACAGCCAACCCACGGCAGAGAGGAGGAAAAAAAGAGACGGAGAGGGTGTCAAAGGAGAACCTCCTTCTCTATACGAGTGTCAGTCACTTCTGTTTTCACCCTTCACCCAGCCAGCCGCTAAGAGAGACGGATATTACTCAGATGTAAAGCTAGATAAAAAAATGTAAAACATGTTTTTTTCTCTCTCATGATGGGTTGTGTTAGAGTAAAAAAACACTGTTATTGCGTCTTACTTCCTGTTACACGCCTGGGAGAGCAGAGCCCTCTGTTACGTTCCCTTTAGGAGCACGACACAAAGAGATGCCCCCCCCTCCCTGGACCTGACTGAGTTGATGCCCCTTCATCCCCCTTTTCTTCTTATCTTTCTGCAAAGGGTCTTGTTCCATGCTACACAGCAAATAGTATTTATAACTCTGGCTCCTCCCTCCCTCCCTTTCCTTACCTCATCCCCAAGTCACCCCATCTTTTACTTCACTTGTACAGCATGTGACCCCATACCGTACCTCACCATTCAGCCAGTGTCTCATTATGAGTGGGTATGATGAGCCCCGGTGCTGCAGTCTTGGTCATGACTGCCTTCCCCGTATCTAACTTAATGCCCCTGTCTCGCTTTCTCACCATGGGGATCACTGCGCACTGTTGCAGAGACCACAATTATTTGTGCTTGCATTTGTTCTCCTCTGGGGTTTGACCTGACTGGCAACCTCGAGGATCTGTGAGAATGATAGAGCCAGGGTCAGTGGAGGCAAAAGGATTTGGGTTAGTGGGGTTGGAAAGTGTCGAGGCTCCAGAGGGAATTTCCCCGATTGTAAGGTGGCACAAGATACTATACCAATGTCAGAAATCTGGAAAATATTCATTGTTGTTAGGATAGTGTGGCTACAATATTCTAAACTGAGATGCACTTCTATACATCACAGTGGAATATATCATTGGAATGTGTATTTTATGGTGTGTCTAATTATCTGGACTGCCATAAAATATATACTGCCTGTCCTTCCTGTCTGCTGTGCAGCAGGCCCAGGCTCGCTGGATGGTTGTTTTCTGGAGCTTTGCACCAAAGAACCCACTGGTTTGTGAGATCTCTGCAGAGACACGCCTTCCAGGAGAAATGAGGGTTTTCCCGTCATAAGAATTTTCCCACCCACACACTAGCTGTGTTGTTTCTTTTGTATGTGTAACTTGTGTTGCTGAACTACAGCGACAACATAGAAATGATCAGCATAACAAAACAGCTCTATTATGGACATTGTTGGACATGACATGAGGGGAATTTTGTTGTACTTTCAGGGGAACGTTTGTTGGGACTGACTTTCAGTAATCCTTGACGCAACTTAATACTTAATACTGAATGTGAAAGACAGGACGTGACAGAAAGAGAGAGATTTTGGTTGGAAAATGAAAGCAAATCCAAAAGAGAGAAACGGACAGCGTCACAATATCTTTTTGTCATAATTGCATCTTAGTGTGCCTTGAGATACGTGACGGGATCTTCACCATCGCCTCTAAATGTCAGACATGATTCTGACATGCGTGCCATCAGAATTCTAATTAATGCATTGCTTGATAGGTCCCACCCACACAAACACAGACACATTGCAGAATGCACCTCAGCAACAGGCTGATTGAGCCTACTGCTTAGGCATCACATTGGCCAGGGGGAGAAAGAAGATCAACACATGGGTAGCTTCCAACAAAAACATTTTCAATCTCTGTATTTCACTTTTTAGTATGAGGTGCCTCACAGAACTCACAAACTCACACGTTTAGCAGGCAGCAGGGTGGAAAATGCAGAGTTAGTTAACTGGCTGACGTTGTGTTTGTCTGCCTTGCATCTACATGTGTGTATTTGGAAGAGAAAGGAGATGGACCTTTATGTTCATCTATGATCCTCTTTATTTGAATGTTTCCAGGGAGTCGTGCTCCTCACCGTTCTCTCCGTGTGCGGTTCTTTCCTCTGAGCGTTGCTGAATCTTTAATGGTTGTTGTTGTATTTTACACTTGGGTGTGATTGACGTCAACCACGCTTCCCACTGGCCTTTGCTTGTAAACCTGTGTGAGAAATAAAAATGCTCCACGGAATCTGATGAGCATCATTAACCAATAAAGCATTTGGCATTGAGACTTTATACTTGTTATCAAAGTTTACATTAAAATACAGCGGCACCTTTCAGAGAGCATAAACACAAGTTTCACTAAATACAGGGGTCTTATTTGGGTCGAGCCATTTGTTGAGAATGTGCTATTTCCAAGGTGTCTGCAGCTGTCCCCACTATGTACATGTCAATACTGGATGTGTGAGGTTACATCTGTTCATTATCAATACATAAAAGAGTGCATCAGTATAACGTGCAGTGGTGATGTGTGTGGATGATGGAGAAATTAACAATAGTAGAAACAAAAGAGGAAAAATAATGGAGTCATTTTTAAATGAAGACGATGGTTTTTCATTTAATATAAAATGGCTTTTTTAATTCCTGCTGATTTTGTTAGCGACATTATTTATGTTATCTTCTTAACATCATCTTTTTTTTCCCCTTTTCCTTCTTTACATCCAACAGATTCGCTACATTTCTCAGACACAAGGTTTGCCCGGGGAACACTTACTGAACACGGGGACAAAGACAGCACGGTTCTTTTGCAGAGAGTCCGACTCACCTTATGCAGCATGGAGGCTAAAGGTGAGGAGTGTTATTACACCTGCAAAATGTGGCAAATTGGCTAACAACAAACCTCTACCCTCGTCTTGCTTCACTAAAAGCCGGTGGTGAAATTCATGTGTCAGCTCCAAGTCATTCAACAAACATGTTCTTCCTCCCTGTGGGCATAAAAGACTGCAGTTCCCAACAAAGAAACAATCGTAGCTCTCAGGAAACGAAGTCTCATCAAAGATTAATCCAAAGAAAATATCATACTAACAGTCTGCGAGTCACATTGCTTCACATAAGCCTACTGTTATGTTAGACCAGGTTCACACTGGACACTGAAACGCAAGAATGTACATTCGTTATCTACTACAAACGATATAAATGATCTCTTTCTGGTAAACGGAAAAATTATATGACAAATAAATGCATCCCTCGCTTTCTCCCGGAGTTCCAATTTCCCCCGATTTCATCACACGTGTGATGTCCATTTCAACCGAAGTTTCTTGTGGCGATGAATAACGTAAAAACGTGATTGTTACGCACACTCTCGATATAGGAAAATTATGTTTATTTGATCCTTTCCAGGTACAAAAATGTAATCCAATGCGCTTGTAAATTATGTAAAAAATGCCATATTAATGAAAAAAAAATCAAACAAATAATTTATATAAACAGTAGTGGTCAAAACAAAGTATGTTACCACGCTACACTCATCCATCGGCCCCTACAAACATTTTCCCACCCTCAGATATGGCCTCTCGTCTATGACGTCAGTCCCCCAAATAATATACAAAAAACAAATAATAATATAATAATATAATACAAAATCATTTTGTCATACAAAAAACTTTCCATACTCCAAAGCTAAAATAAATTATATTAAAAGTAAAAAACAGCAAAGTGGCTGTAACAACACGTGATCAAACTATATGATTTATCCACTATATTAGATTTGATTGTGAATGTGGTTTTTAAGTTGCGTATTTATTCCACACATTGGTCATCAGTGTCTAAACGGAGAGCACAACGAGCACACAAACACAAGCAGGTAGAGCGGCAGGGATTTGCTCTATAGAAAACAGCAGAATGGCTTGTTGAGCGACGCAGACCGATGTGCTAATGCTGTGAGCAGACAGACTGCTGCTGCTGCAACAATGACATGGCGCTCTGCTTCGCGTTCGCGGTGCTTCCGTGTCCAGTTTGAATGACGTTGAGGTTCTACAGGGACATTTTTCCCAGCTAGAGGCAATGCATGATGGGAGCATGAGTCATGGGAATTCTCGTTACTTTGGAATCTGAAATTTTGATGTGCCATTTTTTCGATTTCCTACACAGCATGAATAATTATAGCAACACAAACTGTGGAAATCATAACGATAAGTGGGCGTGGCAACGGTTATGCTGAATTCATTCATTCATTCACTAAATATTTTTTCTTTTTCTGCAGTCAACAGATGAGCATGAGACGGAGACCGGAATGAAATCGAAGGAAGCCAGGAAGTACATCTTCAGCTGTTTGGATGACGTAGCGCATGTATGTTCAGCTGCTCAGACGACAATCTACCGAACGGGACTTCAGAGGAAGTCCAACATGAAATGTTTAGAGGATGTAGGCTGCTGCTCCTTTACCTGAGGAAGTACACCCACAGCTGGACTGAATACAAGTTGTATTCATGGGAAAGAAAACCGCACTTTCAGTTAAATGCTAAACCCAAATGAAAAAGTGAACGTCGAGGTTTCACTCAGTATTCTCTGTTGAAATACACCACTGGTGGAAATTCCCCAGGCAAGCGTCGGTGCTTGTTCTGGTCTCTTAGTCAGAGGAGATTCGTGAGAATTCATGTGACTGACTAATTATTTATAATTCTTTGGAAATGGGTATATCCAACAATTCTTTTATTCGTCACACACTGAGCACACGTCAATTACACATTTCCTTTTTTCTTTCAATCTGTAATTCTGTTGATGAACTGTTATTTTGGGTAGTCGTTTAAAACGGTATGATGTTGTATTCCAGGTGAACTTGGTGATGAATCTGGAAGGTAGTGACTTGTTGGCGGAGAAGGCAGACCGTCGGGAGTTTGTGGGCCTGCTGAAGAAGATGTTGTTGATTGATGCGGAAGAGAGGATTAGCCCCGCTGAAGCCCTCAGCCACCCCTTTGTGACGATGCAACACCTGCTCGACTTTCCCCATAGTAACCAGTGAGTCCACTTTGCCCTCCCGCTTCCAGACACGGTGTCATTTCCACCTTCCATAACTTAAACTGTCCCTCCTCTGCCTGCAGCGTGAAGTCTTGTTTCCACATCATGGATGTGTGCTGGAGTCGTCCCGGTGCATATGAGGCAGTCAACAGGAATAAAGGGCCGTTCATCCGACCTGTGACCACAACAGCTGCAGCCTCCGTCAACCACCCATTCAGCAAGATTGCCGGCGTCCAAGTAAGCCCTTCAGTGTGTAGTTGCGTCATGATCAGCCATTTCTCTCCGTTTCTACACGTACACACAGTAATCTTTAAATCAGGGAGTTAAAACATTTAAAATCCAGAGTATATATGAATATTACGGTCACCGTTTTCTTGTTTCCTGAACTGGGAGTTGAAGAAATGACAGATGGTGTGGGTCATTGATATGGAATTTATTGTTCTGTTCATTTGCTCCTGTGAAGACTGATTTATTGCTTTCGAGTATGCCTGCTCACCCATCTTATTGCGTCCTAGCACTGCTGTCATGGCAACAAAATCACGTCATGTTTCTGAGGTCATGGCAACGGTGCAAATCAGCTTTGTTGCTGAGGAAGAAAGGAGCTCACCCTTTTTTTTGGCATCGGATCTTTATAAATGCAAAACGTCTCAAAGACTATCCAAAAGCCACGTTTCTGAGTATGAAACACGAAAAGATCACCAATAGTGTTAATATAATGGTGACCACATACGTGTTTCATCAGTACAAAGTACAGGGATAATATAGGAAGGCTCACTTATTCCTATTCAGGATTGAAAGTATATCTGATCGTATTCTTTGCACAATCAAACTGCTGGCTATAGTTTATGAGGGGCAGTTTAGCAGAAGAATTTTATTTCTTTTTTTACTGAAAGACTGCTTTGTGTTTCCTACCATCTGTATGGGGATTGGTAGAAGAACAATATAGGCCTAGTTCTTGTTATTCAATAAATGTGATTATAGCCAGGCACGAGAGCGGTAGTGAAGCAGAAGCACATGCTTAATGGTTAAAAAGGCGTCCAATAATAGGCACTATAATTAGATAATTGAATGAGATAAATGTATTGGAATCCATAAAGCATGGTGACTCCAGTTTTCCAGGGAGTTGACTAGTAAACAAGTGGGATACGTGTTGACTCTGAACGTCCTCTAGAGTAGATCAGCCATGGTGGTCTACCACAGGTGAACTAAGTGAAGCACTGTCTTCAGACATACGCCTGGGTTAAGATAGATAGAAGATAGACTGGTTACCTGTCTGTCTCTACATGTCTCCCTGTGATAGACTGGTTACCTGTCTGTCTCTACATGTCAGCCCTGTGATAGACTGGTTACCTGTCTGTCTCTACATGTCTCCCTGTGATAGACTGGTTACCTGTCTGTCTCTACATGTCTCCCTGTGATAGACTGGTTACCTGTCTGTCTCTACATGTCAGCCCTGTGATAGACTGGTTACCTGTCTGTCTCTACATGTCAGCCCTGTGATAGACTGGTTACCTGTCTGTCTCTACATGTCAGCCCTGTGATAGACTGGTTACCTGTCTGTCTCTACATGTCTCCCTGTGATAGACTGGTTACCTGTCTGTCTCTACATGTCTCCCTGTGATAGACTGGTTACTTGTCTGTCTCTACATGTCAGCCCTGTGGTAGACTGGTTAGCTGTCTGTCTCTACATGTCTCCCTGTGATAGACTGGTTACCTGTCTGTCTCTACATGTCTCCCTGTGATAGACTGGTTACCTGTCTGTCTCTACATGTCAGCCCTGTGATAGACTGGTTACCTGTCTGTCTCTACATGTCTCCCTGTGATAGGCTGGTTACCTGTCTGTCTCTACATGTCAGCCCTGTGGTAGACTGGTTACCTGTCTGTCTCTACATGTCTCCCTGTGATAGACTGGTTACCTGTCTGTCTCTACATGTCTCCCTGTGATAGACTGGTTACCTGTCTGTCTCTACATGTCTCCCTGTGATAGACTGGTTACCTGTCTGTCTCTACATGTCGGCCCTGTGATAGACTGGTTACCTGTCTGTCTCTACATGTCTCCCTGTGATAGACTGGTTACCTGTCTGTCTCTACATGTCGGCCCTGTGATAGACTGGTTACCTGTCTGTCTCTACATGTCTCCCTGTGATAGACTGGTTACCTGTCTGTCTCTACATGTCTCCCTGTGATAGACTGGTTACCTGTCTGTCTCTACATGTCGGCCCTGTGATAGACTGGTTACCTGTCTGTCTCTACATGTCTCCCTGTGATAGACTGGTTACCTGTCTGTCTCTACATGTCGGCCCTGTGATAGACTGGTTACCTGTCTGTCTCTACATGTCTCCCTGTGATAGACTGGTTACCTGTCTGTCTCTACATGTCTCCCTGTGATAGACTGGTTACCTGTCTGTCTCTACATGTCAGCCCTGTGATAGACTGGTTACCTGTCTGTCTCTTCATGTCTCCCTGTGATAGACTGGTTACCTGTCTGTCTCTACATGTCTCCCTGTGATAGACTGGTTACCTGTCTGTCTCTACATGTCTCCCTGTGATAGACTGGTTACTTGTCTGTCTCTACATGTCTCCCTGTGATAGACTGGTTACCTGTCTGTCTCTACATGTCTCCCTGTGATAGACTGGTTACCTGTCTGTCTCTACATGTCAGCCCTGTGATAGACTGGTTAGCTGTCTGTCTCTACATGTCTCCCTGTGATAGACTGGTTACCTGTCTGTCTCTACATGTCTCCCTGTGATAGACTGGTTACCTGTCTGTCTCTACATGTCTCCCTGTGATAGACTGGTTACCTGTCTGTCTCTACATGTCAGCCCTGTGATAGACTGGTTACCTGTCTGTCTCTACATGTCAGCCCTGTGATAGACTGGTTACCTGTCTGTCTCTACATGTCTCCCTGTGATAGACTGGTTACCTGTCTGTCTCTACATGTCTCCCTGTGATAGACTGGTTACTTGTCTGTCTCTACATGTCTCCCTGTGATAGACTGGTTACCTGTCTGTCTCTACATGTCTCCCTGTGATAGACTGGTTACCTGTCTGTCTCTACATGTCAGCCCTGTGATAGACTGGTTAGCTGTCTGTCTCTACATGTCTCCCTGTGATAGGCTGGTTACCTGTCTGTCTCTACATGTCAGCCCTGTGATAGACTGGTTACCTGTCTGTCTCTACATGTCTCCCTGTGATAGACTGGTTACCTGTCTGTCTCTACATGTCTCCCTGTGATAGACTGGTTACCTGTCTGTCTCTACATGTCTCCCTGTGATAGACTGGTTACCTGTCTGTCTCTGATCGTTGTAATACCTCAGAAAAGTTGATCCATAAATGTTTCCTGTTTTAGGGATTAACTCAATCAGGCCCATCAGTGATGCACCCTGGGATACCACTGCAGACAGGAAGTGGTCAGTTTGGATGCAACGATTCATTTCAGCAGGCACTCATTCTATGTCCCCCAACCATTCAAGGTAGGGAGTGTACCTCTTTATTTCCCACTATTCTCTTTGTGGTGGTTCGACTAAATACCTTAAATTCAAATACGTGTCCCTGCAGGAATCCCTGCCAATACGGCTAAACCAGCAGGCTACTCTGTTCGAATGGAGGCTTCTGTGCCTCT
This sequence comes from Eutrigla gurnardus, assembly GCF_963514095.1. Taxonomy (NCBI): domain Eukaryota; kingdom Metazoa; phylum Chordata; class Actinopteri; order Perciformes; family Triglidae; genus Eutrigla; species Eutrigla gurnardus. The sequence goes on along the minus strand of NC_139915.1, from coordinate 2,995,828 downwards.
GGTCACTCAAGCACCTTCTATCCAGCCCATACAAATCAGACCTGGGGTCATCACACAGGTAATGACTGTCACACTACACAACTTTAGCCCTGTTTCTCCCACTTGAAGGTCTATCTTTGATGTGCAAGCTGATGAAAGCACCATTGAGAGGAGAATAACTGCTTCTCTGAACCTCAACAGGCCTGGTCCAGTCGTGCACAGCAGATCTTGGTACCCACGTGGCAGCAGGTGACATCAGTGCCCCCTCAACCAACCACTTTGGCATCTGAGACTGTGGCGGGCTCACAAAGATTGGGTGACTGGGGGTAAGCAGTTTCTGAAGGTTGAATTATCTCCAGCGACGTGTATTAGAGCTTCTTTCGTTTCTATGGGCAACCTTTGGAATGGCTGTGCTGCTATGATACAGCATGCTCGCTCCCTGAATAATAATGCCTGATGACTCATACATGTCCCTTGGGACCAGTGACGGAGGCCATTTTGTTAGTAATGGTGTTCAAGGCTTTTTGCTCTTTTTCCAGGAAAGTGCGTCCCCATGGTAACCATTACAGCTCCATGATTGCACATCCTCAACCATTCTTAACCAACCAAATGACGATGTCAACCCACCAGCCAATCAACATAGGCATTGCACATGTGGTGTGGCCACAGCCAGCTGCCAACAAGAGAGCCAAGCCTTGTGTGAACAGGTATGGCACGTGAGTTTTGCCTTTGGCAACTAAAACACTAAAAAAATACACTAAAAGGGGTTCTTCCTTGCTTAAAGTCACTTGTTTTTTTTTCTCCAACAGAGGCAGCAACTTCTCCCAAAACACGCACGTCCAAAATATAGCATGCCAGTCCCCAAAGATGGCCGATACAGCAAAGAATGTGCAGCAGGTAGAAGCCAGGTGTCCAGAGGAAGGGTTTACTGCTGGAGAGGAGCGAGATACAGAGCAGGTGGAAGAGGACGACGAGAACTGCTGTAAAGTGGAGCCAGACTGCGAGGAGCTTTCAGCTTCGCAGGAGCAGCGGCAGGCCATGGTGATCTCTGACCTAGCGAGCCCGACTGTTAGCGTCATCAGTATCAGCAGTGATGAAGAAGAGAGCGCGCAGAGACACTCGATTGGGGAGTGAGTACTGAATGTTTGGCTCCCTCTAACAAGATGTCTAACTTGTTTGTAGAAATGCTGTCTCTTACTGTGTTTGTCTCTCTCTGCACACAGGTGTAAGGGCAGTGCAGACTGTGAGGCGTGTCAGAGCACCGTCAGTATGGAGAGAGTCTGTTCCCTCAGCAGTCCAGACAGCACGCTCAGCACCAGCTCTTCAGCCTCAGCCCAGTCCAGCACCTCGCCCTGCAAACACCCCAACAGGTATGGTCCACGCCACCGATGCACACGAGGCTCCTACGAACGTTTCGCCTGGTTTTACATTCGTTGTCGCTTCCTTCCTCGTCGGTCGCCCTCTTGCAGCATCTCGGACGACGAACAGGAGAGTGGTTGTGACACAGTGGACAGCTCGCCCGCTTCAGACGCCTCTGGCCATAGCAACAGCCCCTTCACACGGCAACGCTTCATCCCCGATGCAAACCAGAACTGTGAGCCCCGTGTGGCGTGCGTTGCCCCGGAGACGGAGCCCAGCAAGCCGACAGTCCGTACTGTTGTGGTGCCGCCGATGAGGGTGCAGAATAACTACAACTACCCTGCTGTCAGTGACGCATATGGCAACACAGGTACAACTGGACATATGACGCAATGTTGACATAATACAAGCAATATGTTCCCTGTTACAGTCTGACCTTGAGTTAACCTAATACTGTATATTAGGTGAAATTCAGGCTTTGTTTGTACTTAAGGAATGCTGAGCGTGACAGTGGCCGGCGTGTTAGACTCAGGTTATCTGAATAAAGCAGGTGACAGGACACCTTTTCTTCTGCACACTCAATTGCTTTGTGTCTGAAGTATACTCTGATGGTGTTGTCCACTCAGAAGACTAGCAAATGCATGAGTAGGTCATGCTAGCTCAAAGATCCAGTCACCACTGCTGCTGTCTGCTCCACAGGTCACATGGCTTGGGATTACGCTGTCTTTGTAGACCACAGAGGTTCTCACAGGTGATTATGGGTGACCTGCCCTGAAGTATCTGCTCTGATCTCTGAAGTGGATATTTGTTTGCTGTCATCACTCCTTACTCTGGCTCCCAGCTGACTCTGAGCGCCCCTGTATCTGTGTGGATGTGCATTTTTTTTTTCAAAGCTACATAAGACATTCGCAATTTCCCCAGAATGTTTAATGTCATGAGTAAAATATTCATAAGCTGGAAATCAAGCAGAGAACATGCACACATTTTCTGGCTATCAAAACTATCAGAATGCTTGATGAATGTTTCTATCTGGTGTTAAAGTGGAATCATGCATGTTCTATGTAGGCTTTATTAACAGCTGTGGTCTGTGGGACATTGCTGTCTTTCCCAGCAACCGAGTACATTTAAAAGCTACCTCTATATGTATTTTAGAGCGGGGTTCAACTGTAAAGCCTGAGAGAAAACTATGAAGAGTCATATTGCCTGTCATGTCAAAGGAACCCCCCCCAAACACTCAAACTATTGCTATGAAAGCCCCACATAAAAGGGCACAGCTTGTTATTCTGGTGCTACCAGGTGTATTTATAGTGGATGGTCTGACCCCACTATAAGCTCTGTGAACAAGCTTAGTTACAACTCAAAGATCCCCCTCAAACATATCTATTTATAGTCACCGAGATCATATTAAGAAGACAGATGCTGCTACGTTTCAAAGGTTCGGGCCTGATCAAATACAGCTGAAATCACTGATAAGCTTTCAAAGCTTCGAGCCACTTCTGCAGTTGTAGTTCGATCCAATCCCTGGGTGCATCTTCTTTTTGCCCTTTTGCCTGCTCTTATTTACACCGTGATACTGATAGGAGGACACGGCATTGTTTGCATTAACACGTCATCTCCATCTGCTTCTCCTTCTGTCCCTCCTTTACGTGACGTGCTACGTCAGTGTTCGAGTCTTCATGCCAGTCCATAGGGCGAGGCATTCCTGGGCGACATCACCACACCGCTCCCCTCCTCAACAGGCCGCAGAAGATCCCCCCTGCATTCCAGCCCCAGCAGCCGCAGCCTATCGGCTTTGGGCAGGTGAGCACATGTGTTATTGTTGTCAGTAACACACATGCACACAAGAGGATAACAACGCACACAACTGTTATAGCTGCAGAGACACGGTGGGGTCATTTGGCCCCATTGATCAAGCAGTATATAAAGTATAATTTGGGTTTATTGACATTTCATCTTCATAATAAGACATATTGCAGCAGTATAAGCATTAATGCACGTCCTCGGTGTAATCACTGGCAGGGTAGTGCTTTGGACAGGGTGTCATTGAACACAACTTGCAGTGTTTTCTCGTGGGAAGTCCCAGTGTATAACATTTCCATGTCAAGTCATTGTATCCGGCATCTGGCCCCCGTCTGCAATGTGAAGAGGCTCCAAAGTGACTAAAGCGCTTGTGACTACACTCTGTACATTTAGGTGATAAAAAGCCCATTTGAAATGCAAATATTCCCTTTTTCATAGCGGAGCGGCAGCCAAGAGCGCACTTCATACTGCAAATGGAATTAAATGAATCTGCCACAGTAGCTTCGGTTGCTAACAAATCACCCAGTTCTCCTCATAATCAAACAGTGGGTGGGTGTACGTTTTCCAACAGTGTTTAAGGGCGAAGGCATTTCACTGTAATCCTGCTCACTTAATATACTACCAGTAAGACAGAGAGGATGAACAGCATTGTGTCATGTCATGCACACAAATGAAGATGAGGTGAATGTTAAAATTAGAGACGCAACACTGAGGTCTAAAAGTGTTGAAACAGCAGCATCTAGTGGCTCATGAAGACACATGAAGGTGGTGAATCTGATCAGCCAGATATTTTCTCCCTCAGGCGCAGCATTTCGGTTCCTGCCATCAGGAATGGAACGGCAACTTTGCCCACCGGAGACCACAGGCCTATATCCCTCCCACCATGCATGGGCACACGTTCACCCTGTCCCACAGCAGCCCAAACCACACTACGGGCCCCCACCCCCACCTTGGGGGCCACCCGCACACCCAGCCCACCTTGCTGTCCTACCCCCCGCCTGGTCCTCTGGTCACAGCTGCACCCGTGGCCCACCTCCTGGCTTCCCCCGTAGCCTCCCGCCCCGTCCTCCAGCCCACCTACGGCATCTCCCACCCGGCAGGCATCGTGCATCAAGTCACAGTGGGCATCAACCCCCGGCTGCTGCCCTCCCCCACCTTGCACCCCCAGGGCCAATTCAAGCCCCTCTTTCCCCCGCACTCCTACATTGCCTCGCCCGCCTACGCCAGTTTCCCTCTCAGCCCCACCAAAATAAACCAGTACCCTTACATCTGAGCGTGGCTGCCCAGGTACCCTTTATTCCACCCGAGGGCTAAGCGAGCGGGGCGTGATCTATCTTAAATCACATGGTTCTCATTTCCAATACCATGGCACAACCACAGAGAAAGCAAGCTATTTTTTGAATCATGTAGACTTGGGTGTAATTGAACTTCAAGCTTTAAAAAAAGAAAGAAAGAGAAAGAAAAAGAAAAGAGTTCCAATGGTGGAGATGATTTGGGCAAATATTAAGAAGGAAATAATGTGTGAATGAAAGAATGAATGAGTAGTTAAACTCACACTTAATGTGTTTTTTGCACATTTGATATATATCTTTGCATTGGATCTTCTACGAATACTCCTCAAAACAGGTAACATAATTGGGGTGGTGTTGAATAGTTAGACTTTGCACCCCTGATCCCAGCTATTTTTCTATATTGCCTTCTTACGTGTGCAAGACACATCCATATTTGTAAAGCCATCCCAGTCTCTAGCTCTAGATGGACGGATTCACACGTTGTCCACGGTGTATGTTGTACTGCGTTTGAAGTATTTGTACCTTTTCGGTGTCTTTCGGTGTTAGCAATGTCAAGTCAATTAACCGATTTATATAGGGTCGTTCCTCACGCTGCATGTGGTCTTGCATGAGCAAAAATGTAAACGGAAAGATGCATAGACGTTGCTCTTATTGTTTGTGTCACAAGACTCGCTGCATTGTATAACTGTCCCCAGCCATAGTGCCTTACATATTTGAGGTTGTTAATGTTACTACTTATATATGACTATATACATGAATATTAATGTACTGGACTGCAGCACTTGAAATTCCAATCAGTCGATGCATCCTATGTGTGAGTATATATGCACACGTGTATATGTCCATGCATAGCCTGCATGGATGTGATGCATCGCGGACAGCGGTGCTTCTCTTTTGGAGTCGGTGTAGATTTCAGTGTGTAGTGAGTTACTTTTCTGTTCTTTCAAGAACAGCATGCTTTGCTGTTGCGAATGCTTACTGTTTCATTAAAACGTTTTTTTTTTTCGTTTGTTTTTGATTTCCCGAATGAACTAGTGTACAAAGTGCAAGTACTGAGTATTGCTTAATATTTGATAATCACTTTCTATTTAGTGAAACTATAATTACAAACAGTATTTATACTGTTTGAAGAAACTGCAATACAATCTAAATAGTCATTGTTTTCTTTTTCGTCTTTTCATTTTGAGTGTTTTCACTTTGTTTCTTAGATGTGTAGAAGTGTGGTGGGCATGGCTTTGATTAGGTAAGGGAAAAATGCAAATGAATTCACAGTATGGAATTTTCTAAGCCTGAGCAAACCATGCAGTATTCGATATACACACATATATGGACATATATTATAGCGCTAGACTATTTAGTACAGATGCTTGATAAGGTGTGAGTTAATTGTGTGCAATTCTCTCATTTATGCATGTGTGACAAAGTTAACTTTTTCCCTTTACATTATACCATTTGTTAAAGGCTCAAGGCTTCTCGGTGTCGACTGCTTATTTTATACATTCCGTCAGGGAGGATATATATAAATATATATATATATATTTATATATATATATTTATATATATATAAAGATGGTAGCACCAGTCTATATATGTATGTAGATATGCTGTGTGTGCATTTTACCTGTTCATTTGACTAGTTACGTGTGTATTATTTGTCTTTTATTTTCAAATGAAGTTGCTTGTGCAGCACCAAAGACTGTAATTCATTTCCTGAGCAAGGTAGCTATTCTGTTTGCATAGACCTCAGTTATACTGTAGTTGTAGAATGGGGTTAAATTAAAACATAAAAACAATTGTATTTTAAAAAAAAAACACAAAAAAAAACAACGGCAGAGGTTTTGTCTAGCTTATTGGGCAATTAATAAGTCGTATAATTTCTTTCTTGAATGTATCATAGATAAGCTGCTACATGATTATTGCCACTTCGATAGCTGTGAAATTAGGTGATTTCTCTGAGTTTAAACCTAGCGTTGTTATTTTTGTGTAGGTCCCTAATTATCTGAAATAGAAGTGGTTTTGATTTGTGTGTTTTTGCGTTCATATTTGGAGTGTCATTGTAACTACTGTATTGCTGATGATGAACATAAGTTGCATTTGTTGTTTCTCGGGGTGTGTGTTTTTGCATCAGTATTTTATCCTTATTAACCTTTCGGGCTCATCACTGCATATAAATAATGTATCAATGTAACTTAATTTTTTATGTTTTTCTTATTGATGTTTTGTACACATCTAAAGCTGTAGCTTGCAGGATTGATTTAACTTTTTCATTGTGCGTATATTCGGTGTACTACCAGTACTCTTTGCTGTGTTACAGGAGCTCTGTGAGATGCCAGAAAGAAATCCATTATGTTGGTTGAATAGCTTCTGTAATGTTCCACCAACACGACACCAACACACTAAGCACTTGCACAGGTAGTTAGGCTTGTAAGGCTTTGGGGGTGATTAGACCGTGTGTCCAAAAAAACAAATTTAGCCCAACGTTTCTGTTCCAAAATAATGTTTTACAACTCATTTTCCTGTTAAATTGATTTGAACAAATCTTTATTGCAACCGTTTCAACTGTTCAATGTGATATCTGGCGAGAATAACAGTTTCACAGCTTGTTGTTCTAAACTGCCTTGTGTTCGGATCGCTCTCTCCCCTTTATGAGTGTCTCATATCAAAGCGATATTTTGTCAACGCAAAACTGTGGTCATTTATATGTGTTCCTTATCGAAATGGAGACAGTGTGAGCAGCACTGTGTATGTGCCTTGAGCTTCAGAAAGTGAGAATTCAAGATGGATGTTCCTCGCCTCTTTCTTTGAGGAGGAAGGCATAGAATTCACTGACAGCCCGTTACCATAAACAGTAGACAGTCTATAAACGGCCACGCGATCAGGAAGTCAACCAATAAACACAAACACTCACACACTTTGAATGACACTACACTCAACGATCTTTGGATAGTCACTCTGGCTAAACGACAGATGCAATACTTTACATTGTGCGGTCATTGCACCACCAAGTGTTCTTAGATAATCTCCATGCTTTACGTTACCTTGCATGCACACCTGAGTTGCTTCACTTTGTCTGCCTGGAAGCCGTCTGCTCAGAGCAGCCTTTCCATCGTGCACGTTGAAGCGGAGTGGGAGTAACCAGAGCAACCAGAGCACAGTCAGCACTGGCCTTTTTAAAAATCTGAGGAGCCGATGCTTTAGAACGAGTCTTATCTGGGTGTTCTGGAAGGAGATTCCTGTGGTTTCTCTGCACACGTCAGTCATGAGTGCAATACTCCACATTTAAACACTCATTGATATGCTTGTATGTATTTTGATAGCTTTTTTCGTACCTGTGCGCTTTACTGATCCTACTCGAGTATCATTTTGGGAAGGAAGGCTCATGACGACGAGGCATGAACTTGGCAGATTAGTGCTTGAGATCGTTCCCCCAATAAGCATGTGAAATGTAATCTGTGTTTTGATTCCTCCAAAGGTATTCACCAGCAATGCGCCTGCATAAACTCTCCCACACTTGTAAGGAAAAGAATGGATGCAAGAGGAGAGAAATCTTTAAAATCGCTTTTAATTTTCCACACGATTGGCTTTATGGAAGCGTTGTTTTTTTTTTTTCAGGATTCATGTAACATTTAACAGATAAGTCATTTGTAAAATTACTATTATTAAAGTTCTGACTTTAATATTGGAAGTCACATCCTCTGCTGCGGTATTATCCTTTAGAGATGTTAATTCAGGGTCTGTATTAGTCTAAATGTACTACTGTGTTACTCTTTGATTTGATGAGGTTTGTTTTACTCAAGCTCTTTAGTTTTCTGGTCATTTATCAATTTCAGAGTTAATTCACACTGCAAGTTATGGAATCATCTGTTTAGATTGCTCATCAAATAGAAATCTGAACTGTTACTGTTTTAATACCTGTAGATTTATTTGTGGCTTTGTTTTTGTTTTGTTTCATTTTGCTTTTTTAATTTTTTTGTGCTACACTAGTTTGCCATGTAGCAATTGCACTGTGCAATATTTACAGTATGAGGACTGGGAAAACTAACTCTATGGATGTGATGTCTCTTTACAGTTTGCGATAGTGTTTCCTCTCTAGTTCTCAGTGATTTAGGTGTGACCAAGCCTTCTCTACTTTGTCACATTAAGCGGGTTTTCCAGGTGACTCTTTTGGTGAGTGTCAAAATAAGACTTTATGGTGTATTATTGTTAAAAATTCACTTTGAATTAAAAAAAATATATTGATGCAGCTCTTTTTTGGCTTGGTCTGTTTTTGCCCCCTTTAATTCATTCAGGCAAGTATTGAACACATGAATGGGAAACTGATCTAACTGGTGATATTGGAAATTGTCCACCACATTCTCTGGTTTTCAAACTCATAGTATTATGGAAGGACCTGCAACTGTTATCGTTGATTTGATTCCATTTTATTGTCGGAAACATTTTTGGTTAACTGATCAATTCTTTTGTCTATAAAATCTCAGAAAATGCAAAAAGTTGTTAAAGTGGCAGCTATGAATGATACAGAGAAAAAACAGCAGATCCTCACATTTAAGAAACTGGAACGAGACAATAGATGGTATTTCGTTTTACTTAAATATTTTAAGGATTGCTGTATCTTCAGAATATAAGTGAAGTCATTTTCTGTTGATCAAATAATGGATTAACAGACTTTCTGCTCCACAGAAAGATATCATGACACAATTTATTATTATAACTCATCTCATCTGTTGCTGAAGATAATTTACTATATATACACACAGATTCATAGATTAGTGGAGACCCTATAGTACTTTTCTGGGTCTGTGCTGCCATCAAGTGGCGGTAACGAGGTATATTATTACTATTAGAGCCGTGCTTGTATCTCCACATATTCAGATATTTGGGGGAAGTATAGCTCTTCGTGGAGGCAAAACCCCCATAAAGCTCCCTTTTGAATGTAAATGTAATCCTCCCCAACGCGAGAACGAGTCTAACGTGTCAGCTGCTTCTTACGGAGGCCTGCATGGCTCCATCCGGCCAGCAGAGGGCGCCCTGCAGCCTGCTCGCTTTGACTTCCTCTCGACAATTAACAGCAGAGGGGCTAATTTGCTCCGTTCGACCAGACTCCGAAGCACCGACCAGCAGCGTCCGTGCCCGTCCATGTGTGGCTGGACGTCGCCGGAGCACAGCCCGGTTCCGCCCGGTCCCGTCATCCACCGTGAGCGGCTCTGCATGAGCCGGTTTACCGCCAACAGCTGAATGTCAAGCCGTTGGCGAAGTGTGCGCGCCTCCCTGCGCCACTCGGTGCTGCTGATGGGTGGACCGAGCGGAGCGGAGCGATAGGGGGCATTTCTTAATTTTCCAGTCAAAGCCCCCCCACCCCCACCCACCCTCCCTCTCCTCCTCCAGCCCTGGACATCACGACGAGACCGCGGGACCGGCTGTATTTCCCGTTCACGCACCAGGATCGATCCGATGTATTATTTACCACCGAAACTTCAGCAACTTATCCGCTGGATATGGCTCCCGGTTTGAGGGGTGGGCGGACGGGTCACCCCGGCGGAGCGGACCCCGGCGGCCGCTCACCGCGACGCGCGGATGCCGGAGGAGCGGGGAGGCGTTTGAGGACCGGGTGGCGCGTCGGAGCAGCGGGGATGCTCGCCAACTGCCTGCTGTCTGCGGGGATGCTTTCACTGGTCGCCCGGTGCGCTTTGGCCGCAGAGGGTAAGCACGCCGCCGACGAGTCTGCGCCAACGGAGCGCATTAGTGTTGCATAAAACCTCACAAAACAATGAGTTTTATTGTGAGGAAACGTGTTGGATGAGGGGATTGGTGTGTGTGTGTGTGTGTGTTGCTGCTGGGTGTGAGGACAGCCTGTATGGATGCTCGGTGGCTTGTTGGATTGGAGGGGAGATAAAGAAATTCCTAACATGCTGTTATTGACATTTGCGCAGTGGAGGGGAATGTCCACGCTATGAGTCGAGGCTGCGGTCCCCTCCGTGGGCGCTGGGACTGGATGGATGTGGTGGGAGCTGTGGTGGGACTGGATGCTGCTGTGGTGGGACTGGATGGAGCTGTGGGAGCTGTGGTGGGACTGGATGGAGCTGTGGGAGCTGTGGTGGGACTGGATGGTGCTGTGGTGGGAATGGATGGAGCTGTGGTGGGACTGGGTGGTGCTGTGGTGGGACTGGATGGTGCTGAGGGAGCTGTGGTGGGACTGGATGGTTCTGGGAGATGTGGTGGGACTGGATGCTGCTGTGGTGGGACTGGATGGTGCTGGGAGCTGTGGTGGGACTGGATGCTGCTGTGGGAGCTGTGGTGGGACTGGGTGGTGCTGTGGTGGGACTGGATGCTGCTGTGGGAGCTGTGGTGGGAATGGATGGTTCTGGGAGATGTGGTGGGACTGGATGGTACTGGAAGCTGTGGTGGGACTGGGAGGGTTTGGTTGGCTTGTACGTGATGTAACTCACCTACTAATCTGTCCACCTGAGCCTGACGTCTCTCTGATCAGATTGCACATCTTCCACATGATGAGCTACCTCAACTCAACTCTGTCTCCCATTTAAACTCCCCCTCCCATGTCATGTTTGTTATGCTATCTGTTATTATTATTATTGTGTGTAATAAGCTGAAGGAGATTTATTCCGGGCATGCAGACACTCAGTGTTTCGGAGCATCTGGGTCAGCACTAATGACACACATATACTGTAGCCCACTGGAGCTGTGTGTCTGCCGGCATGAGAGGCAGCTGGGGTAAGGTTGGCCGACAAAGCTGCCCTTCCACTCAGACGCATCGAAGAGACGTTCCCTCTCTGCTCGGGCATCAGCCTTCTCTCACTGTTTACAGAAGAAAAGGAGACGGTTGGCGAGCGTTTCAGGCTCCATCGCCTCCCTCCGCTCTTCCAACTGTGATGTAGTGGCTGTTGTCTCACCTCTGCTGATGCACTGCTACAGTAGCAGAGTCTCCTCCTTCTCCCCTCCCACCTCCACCTCCTCCTCCCACTGTCAGCACATCCATTCCCGAGCACCCCAGCCGGCAGCATCACCTATACATCACATGTGTGGAGAAAGAGCCACACGAGTGCTTTTTCATGTTCACCGACGCCCGATAAGACACAAGAAGCTGTGCACTTTGTGTAGATATACTGAGAATGAACGTCGGATTCTGTGGCCTCATGTTCACAATAGATTGTGTTGTTTAGCTGTGTTACTGGTGTGTGAGACGTGGAGGATCTTTGCTCCCACAAAGTGTCCTGATGCAGCGACGGAGCTCTTTCATGCCGTCAGGTTGATCTGATAAAGCCTGAGGACACGCAGAGAAGCCATCCGAGCAGAGGCATATTCAGTCCCTCCAACATCAAACCACTGTTCTGACGTCAGCTGTGTTTGCTTCCGAGTGCTGACAGCTGGGTTTGACAGGGGTTAACCCCGCAGACCTCTTGCTGTATGAGATGCTATCCCTGAGCCGTGGCCAGTCATCACTTTCTGTTTAGGAATGTATTGAAAAGAGACGTGGCAGTGAGACTCAAAGCATTTTCCTGTTCAAGGCAGTCTGGGGCTTCTGGCCATAAAAGCCTCAGTTCATGCTTTGTGTGGCTCACACTACCTCACAGTTTTCTCTCCCCCCCCCCCCCCCCGCTTCGATTAGCCTTTTTAAGGGCTGTCACAATGGCTAATGTTGAAATGACTTCTAGGAATTGGTTTTAAAAAACAACAACCGTGACTCACCGCTGGTCTGATGACCTGTCGACGTGAGCTCGGGGTTTCAGGAGCAAACGGAGGACAAAATG
>NC_139915.1:2338632-2381132 GCF_963514095.1 Eutrigla gurnardus | reverse complement strand
TAACTGGCATAAATACTTTCCAGTAACATGACAGAAATATTTCTTACAATGATGTGTCTTAGCTTCCCTGACCTTATCATAACTTCTTCCAACCGTCACACAAAGCAGAAATAATGATCAAGATAGTTTTATTTTGCTGGATAGAATTATGAGGATTTTTGTCTCGTGTACCAAGGACGAATCTCATTTCCTTTTACTCGTATATTTACATCTCTGGATGTATTTAAAGTTGCAATCAATTACTTGTTTCTTCATAATGTCAAACGGTATCAATGTCACTTGATTCACTAATTAGACACTAATTAGATTCACTAATATTTTTCTGCTCTAATATAATTTACTTCTTCTGTGGTGCCGTTTTTCTGTTTTCTTCTCATTCATAAACTGTCGAGCAGATCACAGGAAACGTGTGTGTGTGTGTGTGTGTGTGTCTCTGTCTAGGGCCAGTCAAGCACTATTTATGTTATGATTGCCCCACTGGGCTTCAGCTCTCTGTATGAGTGTGTGTGTGTGTGTGTGTGTGTGTGTGTGTGTGTGTGTGTGTGTGTGTGTGTGTGTGTGTGTGTGTGTGTGTGTGTGTGTGTGTGTGTGTGTGTGTGTGTGTGTGTGTGTGTGTGTGTGTGTGTGTGTGTGTGTGTGTGTGTGAGACGTGGGTGAAGAATAATATGACCCTTCCATTAATGCAATCACATACACTAAACAAATTATAAGCTCCGTCCCTCTCCATCCCTCTCCCTTCACTTCTCCCTGGTCTCAACCCAGCCGTGACGCCGTTACATGTGGTGTACGTGGCTTTCGGCGTGCACAGCCTGTGTGTGTTTTCATAGGCTCGCTTTGCTCCATTTCTCTCTCTGATACGATCAGCACGACTGTGTTTAGGGCAGCCGGAGCCACGGAGGCTGGCGTGGCAGGCTGCAGCAGCACCGAGGTCTGGCCAGGCTCAGGCAGGCTTGGGGGGGATTGGGAGTGACGTGTCCGGGGTGAGACACCCCATCGTCGGGACTCCCCACCAGCCTCTCTGGCTCCAGCCTGACTGATAGAGGCCAGCTGGGGATGGAGAGGGGGTGCTCCATCCATCTCCCGGCTCCCTCTCTTGTTGTTGAGCGTGGGTCTGTCACATCAAAGTGCTCATCTCATCATTTCTGCATTCCTTTTGTTTTTAGCTCCGCTGGTCTCACCATTCCTATTAGCCCCGCTCTTTATATGCTTATTCTCTCAGGCCCCGCCTCCTTTTCTCTCACACATATACTTTTTCCTCCTCTTCTATCTCACAAACACACCCAGAACCTTTGAAGTGGGGTCGTGATGGAGGCGTGCCGTTAATTAGGCAGGCAGCGGTTGTTGTAGCAAAGCGGTGGTCGGGTGTAATTAATTAGGTGGCATGTGCACAGTGGGGGGGGGAAGAGGGAGAGGAGAGATGGAGTGAGAAAGAAATACCGGCTATCAGTCCTCCTTTTATCCTCGGAGCTCAGATGAGTTCCCCCTAATGAGAAAAATGAGATGCTACCAACCAGTGAAGAAAGCATTTTGTCCTTTACATGTTCGCTCTGCCTCTTCCCTGCTTGTCGTTCTGTCACTGCCTTGTTCTCTTTTCATCTGCCGATCACATGCACACTATAACGCTCGTGGGGTGCCAGTGAGCTGGAGTCACCATGCCATAGATCTCCCACAGTAGAATGATGCATTCTGGGACGTGTCCAGACACACTCGTACAGCGCTGACAGCTATACCACCAAAGGCATATAGCAGAGCATATGAGTGTTTTCAGTTACTATTGTAACGGCTTCTTCTTTATTGTATATACAAGTCATGGTGGTTTTGTTTCTGAGGGAATATGAGGAGAGGTGGGACGAGGGACGATGGGTGGAGAGATCTTTAAAAAGGCATCGAAATGCGGGAGGGAGGCTAGAGGTGCACAAAACACTCAAGAGCTCCATTGATCCTCTCCTCGGTTCAACACCGACTCCTTGACCTCATTCATCTCACATTCTGTTCAGCTGCATTTCTGTGTGTCAAAGGTCACGCCGCAGTGTGTGTTCGCCTACAGTAACACTGCAGAGAACACGTCTTTTCCTCCTCGGGTGCTCAGAGCGTTTAGACAGAACGCCGTTTCCACTCGCTCACGCCTCTGATGCGGCTCTGTGAAGACCTCCGTTGGCGTCAGAGGCGTAATATAGAGTGGTGAAGTCCCGCCTTTCAACTTCTGGTACATGGGACCTCAATATGAATTTCTGATGCATGTATTCCTATGGCAAGATCCAAATTATTTTCTGGTCCCGTTTGAATTGTGCCATGAATTTCACACATGTTGTTTGTGGTTTTTACTACGATTTATGGCGAAGAAGTTTGATAATGGTAGGTTTTGTTGTGAACTACAGCTCGTATGATGAATGATAGCCGTCAGTTTGAGCCAGCGATTCCTCGTCTTCTCATCGGACGGGAACTGAAAGCACAGCCGTACCTGCTGGAACATTCAGGAACATCTTGGTTTGATCGGCACTGAATCGCTGTGAGAAAGGGTGATGACGTGATGTCACATACACCACGTGTTAGTCTTTCTCATTGTGTTTCCTCTACAGCCTTAAACTGAATGATTGCACAATAAACATACGTGAAATCATCATTTAATCCTTTAAATCCACAAACAACATATTTCTAATTTGGGGCATATAACGACTGGGACCAGCAAATAATTGTCTTTGCAAATAAAGTCTAGCAGAAGGGGCGGGACTTCGCCACTCTATTCTGTTATGCGTTTAGACTGACGACGGGGACGAAGAGGCCGTCTTAAAAGGGTCTTCCTTGTGTAAACTGAGTCTAAGTTTCGTGGCTGCCCGTCCTGTGTGACTGGAACTGTCCTAGGTGACGGGTTTATTGACGGTCTCTCATTGCCAACGGAGACGGACAGCTATTTACAGCCCAGCGTTAAAGACGTCGGAAGACGTCGGACACTGGCAGTTAGCATAAATCCCCCAGTGGGATAACACATATTGTGGAGCCCGCTCCAACGTAAATCGTCAAACACACACACACTGTATCTCACTGCCACTCAGTCAACCACTCAGTCCTTTTTAACCTTCTCAATATTACCCAAGTACCTCACCGGCAAAACGTCACGCGCCCGCCGTAGATCTGTATCTCGGTTATTTACGGCCGCCTGCCATCGCGTTAACATCCGGCACTCGCTTCTCCCCCCTCCGTCTCTCTCCCCCCGCCTCCCCCCTCCGTCTCTCATCCCCTTCAACTATCATTTAGCTTTACGAGGCGTCCTAAAAGAAGACTTAGGTGTGCGCCCCTCCTTTCCACCGCTTTAAGTTGGAGATATTGATATCCTCCATAAGTCAGATGTGGCTCTCACTGTTACCGAGGAGAAATTGATGACAAAAAGGTACGACAGGAGGGGAATGGAGCTGCGAGGGGAGTCGTACGAGTTCGCCTCTGTATGGAGTCTGTGTTTGTGAGGCCTGGAGTGTGCGCTGCATACAAACAGACTTATTATGAGGAATAGAGGAGTAGGTTTGGAGAGGCGGCAGGTTAAGTGAAGGAGAGGCCCGCTAATAAAAAAAACACAAAAAAAAACAGAGAGAGACAGAGATCTGGACCGATAGGGATGAGGAGGGAGGCGGATCTGTGTCTTCCTTTATGAGCGTTCCCTCTGCGTATGATACTGTTGCTATAAATAAGAGGTCAACTGAAGAGTGGCTGTTTATAAGGTTCATCTCTCAGAGTGAGCATATCAAAAAAGGCTATGAAATCCTGACCACCTGATCTGTGTGTGTGAGTGTGTGTTTATGCAGTTGTGTTATCCATCAGAACCATCAGCAACCGTCTGTTTCACAAAGAGCCTACTTATCTCTGTGTTGTGTGTCGTGCCGTATGAGTTCGGGATGATTTGGACCATGTCTAAGACGTAACACCGTTCTTACTATCACAGCAAGACACCCGGTCATCCTTCACCATATGGATGATGTTGCACCGCCCCGTGATTTTGTGCATACGGTGGGTCGGCTACTCCAGAAGATTAGAGTAATCTCACATGACCAGATCAGAGTCACCTTCACCATGTGGTCGGTCCAAGGTGGAGTCATGCAAACCCGCTCAACACACAGAATGTTGTTCATCTTCAGATGTGGCTAAATGGTGTGATTAGTAAATCTGTTTACTGTGTGTGTGTTTTTAAATCTGTATAAAACTGTGTGTGTGTGTGTGTGTGTGTGTGTGTGCGTG
Organism: Eutrigla gurnardus; assembly: GCF_963514095.1. NCBI lineage: Eukaryota > Metazoa > Chordata > Actinopteri > Perciformes > Triglidae > Eutrigla > Eutrigla gurnardus. The sequence goes on along the minus strand of NC_139915.1, from coordinate 2,376,905 downwards.
CATGTTTTGCGCTCTGACTGCTGTTTTTCTATTCCACTGGGGATAAAGAAAAGGTTTGTTTGATTAATTAATTCTGTTAGACATGAATGTAAATGATCAAAGGAGCAGATTTGCATTTAGTGTTTAATTATTCATGAGCTGCGATTGCTCATGAATTAGGACACCTGTGAGGGCTTTCTCCTCTCAAGCTCACTCATGCACACACACACACACACACACACTAGCACACCCTGGGATGTGACCTGGTGTGTCTAACCAGCTCTGCTCCTCACCCCTGTGTGTGTGCACTGCTGTGCACAGGGATGCAGGTCACTGCAGGTTCACGTTGGTATTATTAGGTTATGTTGCGGCTCTGGCTGGGGTTCAAACGCTCTGATTAGGTTACCGTGTAGCGCTAAAGCTCAGACTGTCACCCTCACTCCATGATTCATCTCCATGGAGACGGGGGAAACGCTCTGATCTAATTACCCACACTGCTGCCATCTCAGACTTGAGGCCTGGGTGGCGTGAATCAGGCAAGCGGAGCAAGGGAAGGAAGAGGCAAGGAGTGGCACCGAGAGGTGGTGGAAAAGAGGGATAACAATGGAGAAGGTAGAAAATCAGGGGCATGAGCTGATGCCAACAATAGAGAGCTTGATAAAAGCAGGTATTATTTGTCTTCTTCCTTCTTCCCCTCCTCATCTCTCCCCTCATCATCAGCAGCATCCAACTGCTGCACAAATGGGCCCTTGTTGCCATGGATATGAGCAATGGTTCTCCCGTTCTGCTCGATGGGGCTCAGTGATAAATGGCGGGATGGTGAGGAAGTTAATAATTTATCCCGGGGAGGGAGCGACCGTTCTGGGGAGCGTTACCTAGCATAATGGGTTAAGTGCAGCGATTGCTGCGTGCCGAGCAATAGACTCACAGGAGGTGATATATAAAAAATGAATAAAGGCTGAGTGGAGCCTGCTGGGAAGGAATTGTCAAGGGAATGTATGTGTGTGTGTGTGTGTGTGTGTGTGTGTGTGTGTGTGTGTGAGGGGCGGAGGGCTAGGGTTGTGTTTTGGGTAGAAGGCTTTGTCATTTCTTGAAGTTATTGGATTGTCAGGTAAAGAACAGTAGAGACTTAATAGTGCTTCCTCCAGGCTTTTGGTTAAGATCTCCTCCCACTCTGCTTTTACTAAAAATTGAAAAACAGCTCAATATGCTTTGGGCTTTGAAGTGTGACAGCAGCAGTGACGGATGGAGCTGCTGCCGAACAGAGGTGCAGGCTTTGGCTGTGTACACTGTGCTGTCATTACCATTGACTAATTGGCACTTATGTACACATAAAGAGAAGTAAATACATAGACCTTTCCTGTTGCTCATTATTCAAAATTACGTGTTTATTTTGAATATAACATTTTTCCTTTTCCTTTCTAGAAGGGCCAGCGATACGCTGCATGATTTGTGCTGTATTGTGGTTATGTGAGGGAGAGAGGGAGAGGGAGGAAGGGCACAATGGGGTTTGGCCCACAGCTTCTACAGCATTAACACAGCACCTGCTTCACGTCTTCTTCTTAGCAATTTATGAGGTGCTACACTCTTAACGCCGCCCCCGCTCCCGCCCCTCCCTCCTCCAGCCCGGCTATCGCTCACATCTTGCAGTTTGAGGCTGATGGTGTGTGTGCCAGGGTTTATGCAGGGGTCACCGTATTGTGTTAATCCCAGAGAACATATCAGATCAGCTTGATTTCATTATTGTCCTGATGCCCCGTATGCAGGGCCTCAAAGCTACTTAGAATGATCCTCTAGTGATGGGAGAAAAGAAGCTGCGGTCTGTTATCTGCGGCGGAGCCGGACTTTATTGCGTTGGACACTCTGCTGCGTTCCTGGAGTGGATTTGGAACATAACAAGCTTGTGTAAATACATAGCGGAGACTTGCATCCTTTCCCCGTATTGCCTCCCACTGATTGTTTGATAGGTTTTTCCAACGCTCACATCTGGATTGAGTCGTGTTGTTTGAGTCCATTCTCCTTAGATACGCGTGTGGGAGTGCATGCATTGTCACATGTGTGTGTACCAAAGTGGAAAATATGACTTGTGGTTTCTTTTCATTTCTTCTCCATTGTGCTTTGGAGTGTCTCTATTCTTCAGGAGCCTTTCTTTCTCCGCCTCCTTGTGGCTGATAAGTGATGCAGATAGCCATGATGGATAATATTGCCTGACGCACACAAACATTAAACCCCTCTCTCGCTGATTGAGCTAAGCAGTTATGGATAATGTGTGTATGCGGGTGCTTTATTCTTCTGAACATGGAGCGTATTTTCAGTAAGCTGTGGATTCTCAAACAGAAGGTCCTGCAGTGATGGCAGACATCTGAAGGAGGGGGAGGGAGGGAGGGGGTGGATAGGAAAAAGGAAGATGGGAGGGAAAGAAAGAGACTGTGATTATTCTCTGCAGGTGGAATAAAATAACACCGCCCGGAGTTCAGTAATCACCGTGTTCCAGTAAACATCAGAAAGAGAAGGAGGAAACATGTTGAATTGTAATTTCCGTGGCGTTTGTTTGCTTTTTAATAATACTGTTGTGTGTATTTTTTGCATCATTCTTCACTGTGAAATGACAGAGTCACAGAGGTACTATACCAGTTGGGCTATAGACACACATAAGCAGTCATGTTAAAGCAAGACGCTGCTCTTTGTTAAATCTATGCTATTTTTTCATCAACTCTCACGGTCATCGCCACACAGCTGGATTAGACCGATGCTGAAACTGTGACAGGTTTGGTCACATACTGTACTACAAGCAGGAATCACCATCACACCCCCCACATACACACACACACACACACACACACACACACACACACACACACACACACACACACACACACACACACACACACACACACAAACACAGCCCAGGGACCCAAATGTTTTGTGGCACCCTGACTGACAACTTCATCAAACCCCCCACCCTGTTGTACACATGGACACATACTGTACATGCACACTGATACCCCCCCCCCCCCACACACACACATACACATGTACAGACTCATGGCCCCCCAGGTTGCCTTTGTTCCCAGCATCTGTTTCCCTCGGTGATTAATTGCAATTAGCGAGAGGTTTGAAGGCCTGTGGAAGAACACAGCAAGAGGAAAAACATCAAGATTAATGAGGGGAGGCATTCATCAGAAAGAGAGAGAGAGGAAGGGTGGAAAGACAGAGGGAGAGGGGGGAGAGAGGGGAGGAGAGAGGGATGACATGGTGAGAAGGGAGGGGCTAGGAGAGGAGGAGGTGGAGAAGGGAGGGATGCTCAGATGTTAATGACGTAGGAGATGGGAAGACCGGAGGAGCGTGACATAGAGAGAGAGAGAGAGAGAGAGAGGGAAAGAGAGAGGGAAAGAGAGGGAGAGTGAGAGAGAGAGAGAGCCTGTTGTCAAAGCTCAGGCCACAGCGTAACACCACAGGGGACTGATTAAATATGGAAATTATAATTGCTAATTGACCTTTATTAATCAGAGCGGGGGGGGGGGGGGGGGGTATTACATTGTTGTGTCTCTCTGTGTGTGTCTGTGTGCGTGCGTGTGTGCGTGTGTGTGCTTTCCTCTGCCCTTATGCAGCTCTCTCTTGTCTGAAATAGCTCTCTCATGTTTAAACACAGTATAATGGGGGAAGCAGCTAGAATAACACACACACACATGCGCGTGCACACACACACACACACACACACAGACACACATGCAAACTGGGTGGTAATGAGAGTGTGACTATATTATGGAGAGCTAAATAGGGTCACAGTGGAACGACACTCTTTGGGCTGCCAGATGTGCAATCATGAATGCATGCATGCACTCTCACACACACTCACCCAAACACACACACACACACACACACATGCATACAGGCATCGTTTCCCTCCCTCGCTCACCCTCTTCCTCTTCTATCCTCTCAATACTTTGATGTCTTCATGCTTATTATTGCATTTCAGAAAAACCCTGACACTCAGTTTCATTCTGCATCACAAGCATGCACAAATCCTCTGCCATAGAGTCCCATTCATTATCACACACACACACACACACACACACACACACACACACACACACACACACACACACACACACGTACTGATGTCAGTCATAGCCAGAGCACACAGATTTGATTAGAGAGTCCCTAAATTCATTAGGCCGATGTGATTTAGCCAGTCATCATTAGAGCCACATGTAAACTGGGTGTAGTGGTTTGATTTGCTTTCAGCTCAACAATCGCATCAGATTCCTTCTTTCTTTAAGCTTTCCTTTTAACCAGCCACTACCTGAGAGATCCACTCATCAACAGTCTGTCCTATTGAAAACATCATGTTTTACTTTTTCCAAGATAGCTGGAGAGCAGTTGGAGTTAAATGAAGTGCCTTCCTAGAGGACTGCTTGACGAGAGTAAAGAGAGTGTGTGTGTTTTACGTTGAAGATGTCCTCTGCTCCTCCGAGGATTCAGAGTGTCACATGTCTGGTGTGTCTACTGCTACTCTGGGAATCTGGATTGTGAGTTGGCTGTCTGCAGCTCTAAGGGCATCTGCTGAAGCCGAGTGTCATTTCTGATCCCCAAGAGAAAGAGATGGGGCAGTCCTCCCCTCTTAGCCCCGGCTCCTCTAATCATGTTAGCTCAACTGAGGATCAGACCGCCATGACTGGTCTCCCCCCCTCCCTCAGGGGCCACAGGGGCCCAGAGCCCTCAAAGGGACAATTGTTGCAGGGTCTAGAGGTGGCAATGGAGGTGAGAGGTCAGCCAAGCCAAGATATAATACACACATGCCTTGACGCACGCACACACACACACACACACACACACACACACACACACACACACACACACACACACACACCAAAATACACATGTACAAACCTGCACTAACATATAACATAGTACATTTCTCTTAATTCGATTTCTCACTGGGAAGCAAAAATGCTGGTCTGTCCTCACTTGGCTGCAAACACACACACACACACACACACACACACACACACACACACACACACACACACACACACACACACACACACACACACACCTTTTCCCTGCATTACTTCTCTTGTGTGGTGTTAGTGAGGAGCCCAGCTCTCCTTAGGGAGAGCATCGGGTGCCTAAGGAGGGCAGCAGAGCCAATCAGCTTCGGCTTTTACCGTTGCCAATTTCCCCACCAGTATCCGAAACCCAGCAGTGGAGGTTTGATTGGTGTTATGCCTCGTCTGTCCAGCAGAGGTCGCACATTGGAGCTACCGCTTGCCTCCCGTTTGTCATGACTGCTGACTTTACGGCTCATCTGTGCAGGAATAATGGCTGAAATCAGCCAGTGTACAATGTTAATGGCATTTGAATTAGAACACTTCAAAATTAATTTGGTAAGTAAAGTATGCAACAATCAAAATGTCACTGTTGATAAAGCTATGTTCCTGTAAGCAGTTGGGGGAATTGACAGGCTGATTTGTTTGGTGTTATCAATCTGGGTTAGGCTCTGCTGGCTCTAGGCTTGTTTCATCTGCGTGTATATCTGTGTGCACACCTGTGTGTGTGTGTGTATGCCTGCGTGTATGAGTGTGTGTGTGTGTGTGTGTGTGTTTACCCTTGGGTGGGGAGACAGTTTGATTGAGCTCTGCGCCGTAAAGCTGTCTGTTTGCCAGACGGTTTGTCTCCTCGCCAAGACTCTGCAGCAGAGAAGAATACAATTATTATCTGTCACACGGCAGTAGCGTTCTTCATCAGTCCAGTCCGACTGCCTCAGACCACACACTGAATCAGCCTCAGGACCTTTGCAACTCTGAAACTCTTAAGTCTTGGTGCTTTTGTCTGTGTGGTGTAATGTGTGGCTACATTCGGCTTCATACAACAATTTAGCTTTCCTGTTTGACGTCGAAGGGCCCAGAGGAGCACATCTACAAGCTTTTCAGCTTCCCACAGTGTGCTGTGGGCAAGTGTGTGTGTGTGTGTGTGTGTGTGTGGGCCATCCAATAGTATTGAGACAGGAGCGTGAGAGGAATGTCAACAACCTTTAACCCCTGGGCTCATTAATGTGTGTGTGTGTGTGTGTGTGTGTGTGTGTGTGTGTGTGTGTGTGTGTGTGTGTGTGTGTGTGTGTGTGTGTGTGTGTGTGTGTGTGTGATGATGTGGCAGTGGGATAACTGGTGTGTGTGTACGTGTATGCGTGCATCCTGAACGGTGTCAGCGCAGACATGATTTATCACGTATTAGTAGGCGGAGAGGAAGGGGGCCGAGCTCTCAAAAGCCTGGGGTTGCAAGGTCAGGTCAAAGGTCGTGAAAGGTCAGAGTGCTGAGTGAATATCAAAGAGCACCCTGGGAGCTAGATATGGCCGACCAGGGCCAGATAGGCTTCCAGGGCCAGACAATAGCAGGTAAACACACACACATACACGCACCTCATTTGCAGGCTGGTGTGGGTGGAATGTATTGAGGCTAAGGTCATCGTTTAGAGGTCAGGGGTCAGGGGAAATAGCCTTTAGATCAGACCAGTGGATTTACTCTGCCCTCCACCTCTCTTACACAAACACTCGCACACACTTGCACTCCAACGTGGGTTCCCCTCTTGACATCGACGGCAAGTATGTCCTGAAATCCGCCTCCGAACCGAGCGTGGCGGCACCAAGCAGACACGCACAGCCAGACAAAGCCTCACAAAGGCAGCTAATTTCACACTGACTCTGCCGGGGCCCTGCTTGGGCACGGTCGCGGAGCACAGACAGAGAGACAGATGGTGCAGGGCTGGCAGGAGGAGTTTCTGCTGTCCTCTGTGCATGTATGTGTGTGTGAGAGTGTGTGAGTGTTTATGTGCATTTGTGTACGTGTGTGTGCCTCCGTGCATTTTCAAACATCACTTTGTACTCCACACAACAGCAGGGTTGAGGTTTTAGGCTACGCCAGCAGTGCTTTCCCGAACTCCTTCCTGTTTCCAAGCTAGGTGTCAGGAAATGTTACCCCCAGCAAACCTCCATGTCTTCATAGACCCTTTTTTTTTATCCAGTCACAGTGTTTTGTAAGAGTTGTTTCCTTTCATGCATCTGCAGCGGAGACTGCATATTAAGCATCAGGAGGACCTGTTTGAAGTTGAATGTAGCTGGCAGTGAATGAAACAAGCTCTTGTATCTTTGTGTTTGTGCCGGAGGTATTGTTTTCTCTTATTCCGTGCACATGTTCATATCTGTGTTTGTGTGTTTGCGTGTGGCTGCTGTAATTGAAATGCTTGTTAATATGCTTGACTTGGCTGAAGGAAGGAAAAGGAACAAGAGTGAGGGGATGGAGGGGGGGTGAAATAAGGAGAGATGGATCAGAGAGGCGGTGAGGGAGGAAGGAAACAAGATGGCATTAAACCGAGAGGAAAATAAGAAGAGGCAGGGATATCGATGCAAACGGACGAGTCGAGGAAAACGTGGAGCGGCTGATGAGTACAGGTGGTGCTAGCAAGCTGTTTTAGCATGCAGCAGCCGGAGGCAAGACTAATGGGCTAACAGACAGACTGTGTATGGGAGACTGACTGACTGACTGACTGACTAATAGTGAGGCTGACAGACGGATAGATGGAGCGGCTGACAGCCAGCTAGCCAGCCCGGCAGACAGGCAGCCAGTGTCATCCCACACTGGGAGGACAGGAGGAGCGAGGAGGGTTCATATTCTGGGCCAGGTGGCGGGGACATGCCACTGCTGCCACCTGGCCCTCACCCCGTGTCCTTTCTCCCTCGTTCTTTCTCTTTCTGAGCCATAATATTGGTATCAGCTCTTGACCGGGGCTTCCTCCCGGGCCCCTGCTGTGGTACCAGACCAGAGCCCCTTTTTTTCCTCCCCGGTTTGCCGTAGATCTAAGACAAGAGACTCTCCTCTTCTAAAGGCTTCACCCTCCCTGTTGTGGGGTGAATAGGCCAGGCAGGCAAAAGCCAGCATGGTAGCGATTAGTGATTACCCTCCTCCAGCCTTGCTCGGACTCAGAGAGGCATGCAGGTAAACCCTCTGTCACCATCGGTCAAGGCCAGGGCTGTGCTGGTGGGGTGGGGGCACTCTGGAGGCTGGACCCTGACTCCCCCAAGTAGCACAGAACACCTGCTCCCGTTCGCCGCTCTACGGCCCTGTCTGCCCCGCTAGCGCCACGCAGGCTAATTAAACTCAGCGTTGCATATACACTCTTCCTCCCACTCACACTGAGACACACACATACGCCAGCTCACATCCACTGTGTGAATGTACTAACACAAATAGACATGCACAAAGACGAATAGACGAATCCACCCACACTCTGGACAGGAAGGAGAAGTGAGGAATGCAAACAATTTATAACCCAGGAACAGAAGCAGTTGTGTTGCAAACAAACACACAAACACACATGCCGGACTCCATGCTGCCAACAGACTGTCCCACTTTAGAGTAGGAGTGTTCTATTTGGCGTCCACCCACAGCGCTCCTTCTATCTCTGATCTCACTGCAGCATTTTTCGTAGTCCCCCGACGTAACGGGGAGGACAAAGCTGCCACTGACGTGACGAAGACAAAGCCTTGGGTGACTTCATGAGGATACCTGTTTTAGTGCAGAGAAAGCTTTTCTCCTTATCTCTAATTCCTCTGCTATTGTTTCCATATCTTTGGCAGAACTGGGCAGGAAACGAATCCCATGATAGCAGGGCAACACACCATCATTCCCCTGGTAGTCTCATGTAAGCACACTTTGGAGATATTTAATCCCGTTTTATCTTTATAGTACAGTCTGCTTTGCCTTAAATGTATTTGTTTTTTATTAATAACTTTGAAAAGTAGAAAGTCTGCATGTTGAAATCCAAGATACTGAACCCTGAATTGCTCCCGATGACCCATCAGTGTGTGAATGATTAGATGTGAGTGGTCTGAAAAGTCTAGAAAGGAGCTCTATTCATGCAAGTCCATTTGCCATGTATAGGTTTTACTATATACAGTAATTATAGATGCTGGAATTTAAAGAATAGCACAATGACACCATGGGTCAGGATGGCGTGATCGGCAGTAACTGCCAGAATGCAGAGCGGCGGCCATTAGCTAGCTAGTGGGGCGCAACAGAGCGACTCGAATGCACTAAATGAATGCACAGCTGGCTTTGGAAACAAACGTGAGCAGAGAAACCCGATTACTAGATGAAGAGAAGGAGGGTGTCTTAATTTCCTGCTCAGGTGGCCGTTACTCAGTACTGTTTACTTCAATGATGCTTGGTGCTCAAACATACTCATAGTTGTTGGAAAATGTTCCCCTAATGTTGAATTTTTCATGTTATCCACTAAGAAAATATTATTGTTTATTATTGCAAATTCAAAAATTGCACTATTATGTTGTTTTTGTTGCGTTGCACAATGACAATAAATCATCCTTGAACATTGAATATCCTTACTGCTTTTGTATCAATGCTCTGAATGTTGAATAGAGAACCTTTGAGATATATTATAGATTTCAAAACTGCAACTTGTGTCACCTCTTTTGCAATTTGGGAAAAGAAAGCAAAAAAGAATGACTTGTGCAGGGAGAAAATGAAATGGTGTCTGATGGATTAAGTTTGGAAAACTAACTGCGACTTAAGCCTTTTGCAAAAAGGGGAATGGAGAGGAGACAAATATTTTGGGGGTGATGAAGAGTGTGTGTGGGTGTTTTTGTGTGTGTGCGTGAGAAAAGCGAAGGCAGACAGACGGAATAAAAGAGGGAGAGAGCGGCGCTGAAGGACTTTGAGAGCTGTGACTGTTCCCTAAAATGATTTAAGGCCCCGCCCCCCTGGACCCCCACAGCTTCCAACATGCCACAGGGAGTTGTCCCATAATCCTCTGTTCCAGGTAAACAGCTTTCTGCCGCCAAAAGCCTGGACCCATCTCCTGCACACACACCATTAGAAGCCTTTAAACCTCCCCCTTTCTTAACGCTCACGGCTGCTTCCTTCTAATGGAACTCACCGACGCATAAATGCTGCGCTGTAATTGGTGCAAATTAGCCTGATGTTTGTTGATTTGTGGCTGATGAGGTGCTTACACACACATCAGAGTGTCACTGTTTATCTAGTTCTGTGGCTGCATTTGTATACAAGAAACTGGTATTACCATGGCAACAATATTTAGCCACAATAAACTCCACATGTAAGAATGTCCTCTCCTGATGAGGCTGTACAAGCTCTGCCCTCGCCATGCTGCTCTTGATGGTCTGGTAACCTGCACAGCTGCATGATGGGTAAAGTTTAGTCCTCTGTCTCTGTTAAACAAAGTCTTCCTCCACCCAGCTCCTCTGTTTACACTCCATCACAGACACTTAAACACTACTCCCTCGCCTCTGCCTTCCATTCCCTCTTTAATCTCTCCCTCCTCTCTTTCCTTTCCTTTTCTTTTCTCCGTCCACTCCATTTAGTCATTAGGTCGCCTCTCATCTGCATAAGCTTTCCGTTGTAGCACTCGATTGCACTGGGATCCAGCTCATGTTTATTAAATAAGCCTTCTTGTTGTGTCAGCCCTGCAGCTTGCCCTGCTCCCTGCCTTGTCCTACTATTTTCTTGCTTTGCTCCTTCGCTCCTCGCCATCTCTCCCTCCCTTCTTCCCCCCTCTGTGGTTGGCGTGCTAGCCCCCCCCCCCCAACCCCCCCCCCCCACCTTTCTTCGTATTCCTCTGTGGGGGTATTAAAGGCTGTTTCTGTTGGCCGTCACTCTTCATAAGTGGTGTCTTGCTCAATGTGTTCGCCCTGTTCCCTGTGCGAGTGCACCTCAATGCCCTGGTGCGCTCTCTCTCTACAGGCCCCACTCAGAATGGAAATGAAGGGAGTCTGTAATGAGTTCCACTCAGCCAGGGTCCCCGACCCCACCGCCATCAGCCAGCTTAGAGGAGAGAATCAGAGAGACAGAGAGAGGGTGGAGAGATGGGGGTCAGAGATGGAGAGAAGAAGAGGCTCAAGGGAAAACATAGGGCTTTTTTTCCCATCTTTTTACACCCCCCCCTCTTTTAGTGCCTGGTTGCCAAGCTGCTACAATGTTAAGCTGGCCTTTCTTTCAGTCTATAGGGAACACTGTGGGACCGTGACACGGAGCAGGAGAGGAGAGGCGAATGATTCTGGGGGGGAAGGGGGTGTTGAAGAGAGCGGTGGATGAGAAGGACGGCAGACCGATACAGAGGACAGGAGAGATGATGGGATTAAATAGGGAACAAAGGCATAGACTGTATGCTCAACAGAACATATGGGTGATGAGAATATGCACCATGATGACCACAGAGACGACAACCTCAGCCTCCATAATTGATATCATTCCTCCTCCCAGCTCATCCTATGGTGCTGCTCTGCTCTCACAAGGGCAGGATCCTGCTTCCAGCCTCATGTAGGATGAACCTCTGAAGATGTAATTAACTGGCTGTAGGTCTGGCAGGCTCAACAGCCATGACTCTTGAGGTCATATAGCCTTTTACCCTGAATGTTAAGGTGCCAGGTTGGATGTTGACATGTAAACCAAAACCAGGAATAATAGATATATGTCAAACAAAGAGAATACGAACAGGAATTCTTTGTTGGTGGTTGAAAAAGTGAAAACCTTTTTTATGTTTTCAGGCATTATTCATTTGATTATTTACGCTTTTCTCTTTTTAGAGAGAAGAGTTTTAACCTTTGTGTGTGTGTGTGTGTGTGTGTGTGAGTGTGAGTGAGTGAGTGAGTGAGTGAGTGAGTGAGTGAGTGAGTATATATACGGTAGATAATTCCTTCACAAGTTGATGTGTAATATTAGATGTTATTTACACAACTTTTCTACACTGTGCACCAAAGCAGTCAGCTGGAGAAGCTGGAGCCGTGTCAACACAGACTGGAAGGGCCTCCAAAGATCTGTGTGTGTGTGTGTGTGTGTGTGTGTGTGTGTGTGTGGAGACAGAGAGAGTGAGAGTGTCTGTAAGGCTTTGAAAGATGAGACAGCTGATAAAGAGACCTGGGGTTGGAGCAGTCAAACAGTGCACAGATACAGAGTGGTGCGGTCTTTCCTATCTGTGTGTGTGTGTGTGTGTGTGTGTGTGTGTGTGTATGTGTGTGTGTGTATTTCCAGCAGGGCTGTTGTACACAAGACTGCCTGTTCGGAGGCAGATGCCTCACTGGGCGTGAAGCCCAGGAATTGTGTGTGTGTCTCGGTGAAAGAGGGTAATGGCTGACTCTACACGGCCTCTGACCCTGCTGGGCAGTACAAGTCCTCCTCTGTTTCTCCTCACACTGATTAGAGGGTCAGAGCAGCATCACACACACACAAACACACACACACACGCATGCACACTTACAAATACACACTCGCATAGTGTGCCTCTTTTGGCTCCACCGTCAGCACAATAGGGAAGGAGAAAGAGGACATTCAGTAATGCTGAGAGAGAGAGAGAGAGGGAGAGGTGGGGTCAAACGAAGAGTGGAGAGATGTGAAGTGAAGCACATAAAGAGAACAGCAGCACAACATGGATTTGCACAGATAAGAGAGAAGAAATGGATGGCACAGGATATAGGCTTGGAGAAGACAGATATGCTCAAAGAAAGATAAAAGAGAGGCGAGTGGGAGCAATATACCTGGTTATTAAAGGCAGCGGGAGCAAAGGATAAAACGCCAGGATGGGTGGAGTTAGACTTATGGAGAAATGGTGGCTTTTTTCTTGCTTTGTCCTTTCCTTTCTTCCCTCTCCCTCTTTAAGGATGAATCATTCAGCAATCATTTATTTTTCTGTTGAAGCACGACTCTGCCCTCGCTACCTCCACGCCACCTCTCCATCTCTATATCTCACGCTCTCATATCTCCCTATCTGAAAAGAAGAGAAGAGCAGGGTGTGTGTGCTCTGTGTGTGTGTGTGTGTGTGTGTGTGTGTGTGTGTGTGTGTGTGTGTGTGTGTGTGTGTGTGTGTTGTGTGTGTGTGTGTGTGTGTGTGTGTGACAGTTTTAGCCACTGAGGTAGCTTTCCTGGCATTTGACTAAAGGCTTGGGTGTCTGCGGGCCACTTTGTGTATGTATCCCGGTTTGTGTGTGTGTGTGCACATGTGTGTGTGTGTGTGTGCGTGCGTGTGCATGCATGTGGCACTGACCCATGTAAAGAGACGGTGTGTGTGGGGCATACATAATGGATGCTCAGCCTGCCGCACACAAGAGAGCACAGAGCCGTGAGGGATTCCCAGCTTAACAAGCCTTCCTGAGTGTGTGTGACAGAGAGAGGCAGATAGAGAGAGAACGAGGACGGGAGTGTGCTACATCCATAACTGATCCTGGAGAACGTCGCCACAAGGGAGACTTAGTGCCATCCACATCATCATTTCCTTTTCCACCAGGATTAACCTCTGCTAATTTTTCTACTTCTATATACTATCTCTATAGTTTCTCTCTTGATTTCTGTGGTGTTTTTTTGTCTGTCTCCTCCTCCATCCCGTCGTACATCACCTCTCCCTTTTCGGTATAATTGTGTCTTCAAACAGACTGCCGTATATCTCCTTCCCCTGCCTCGGTGGGGAAATGTCATTTGTTTACAGAACTGTTCCAGAGAAGAGCAGCCAGAGTCTTCCACCTGTTAGACACTGATAGCATGCACACACACACACACACACACACACACACACACACACACACACACACACACACACACACACACACACACACACACACACACACTCGATCCAGTTCTTCCAAATGCAGAGATGATGAGAAAGAGAGAGGGGGAGGGTCACTCAGAACATTTAAGACAAAAGAAGGCTCTGGTAGGATTTACAGAAATGATCCACGGTGGCTGTCGTGGCACCAAAGGTAGTAAAATGATATCATAAAGCATACAAATGTTTATCATGGTCTTAAAAATGACCACAGGCAGTTCTGTCAGGCGGTGGAGAGTTTCTAACGATGCTCCATTTGAGATCAGTTCATTTGGAGTAATTGTTCCGTTGTAATTCAAACGAGAAGGGACTACAGGATGACTGCTTAATGTTTTAAACTTTATCTTCATGTTAGAAATACACAACAGAAGGAGCTCAGTTATCATCTATACTGTAGGTACAAAACTAGAAGAAAGGAACACCTGCTCACTGATTCCAAACCACTAATTCATTAAATAAAAGATGAGAATAGAATTAAATTCCAGTTGGATTTGATCCAAATGTTTACGAGTTACATTTACAAAAGACCCAGTTTATGAAACAAGTGAATGAAACCCAGGAGACAATAGGACACTAACAAATCTGGAAAATATTACAATTTTGCATTAAAAACAATCTTATAGAAGCCGATCTGGTCTTACATAAGGACTGCTGATCTATCTGGATGTTAGGTCAAGAGGGAGCAGGACTACTTCAACGAAGCCTCTTTGTGAACACACACACACACACACACACACACACACACACACACACACACACACACACACACACACACACACACACACACACACAAACACAAACATAGAACGGGATGTCAGCTGTATCTTCGGTTTGGAGCAGGTCAGGGGGCGGAGCCAGAGGTGTGGAGGAGTCTGGACTCAGCCGAGGGATGCAGAGAGGGCTGTTACAGTGGCCAACAGAGGGGTCGAAGGAATTCCTGGTCCTCATTCTCCTCTCAGCATTCTGTAAACAAAAATGAGGAGAAAGAATGGGAAGGTGGAGGGCGAGTAGAGGGGGGAGCGATGTGGAGGAGGAGAGGGAGGTGTGGGGGTTCTCTATTGTAAAAGCTGGGTCAGCGGGATCTCTGCCATTTAGGATTGAAAAGAGGCCCCAATTAAATGACTTTGTAGAGCAAGCGAGCTGGAGCAGTGTGTGTGTGTGTGTGTGTGTCTGTGTGTGTGTGTGTGTGGCTGTAGGTGAAAGTGAATGTTTTCTGAATGTGTCTGCGTTCTCACACCCAAGTGTGCGTGTCGTTGCTGGTGCATTTTGGAATGTAAGCCTGGTGTGTGTGTGTGTGTGTGTGTGTGTGTGCGTGTGTGTGTGTGTGTGTGTGCGTGTGTGTTTCTTTGTGTGTTCACACACGCTCACTTTTGTGGTACCGGGGTTGAGTAGGTACTTCAAGTGTCGCCATGGTGCTGTAATTAGCGGGCAGGGGTGAAAGGTCGGCCACAATTCTGCTGGCCCGGGACAGGACCCTCTCTCAAGAGCGTGGGGGGGGGGAGTAGAATGGAGACGGGAGTGTTTTACAGAGCAGAGACTAAGCACATATAGCTAAAGGAGGCTTCTGAGTGAAACAGGAGAGAACAGAAAGCCATTAAGCAGTGTTAGTTTTGTAACGGTTATCCTCCCCGTTCTCCCCCTGCTGGCATATGTCGACATGTTTATTGTCGAATAGTGTGTGTGTGTGTGTGTGCGGGAGGTTGGACCCTTTGAGGGTGTGGGCTATGAATTTAAATGTCTGTTTCAGTTGGTTAGCTTGTGACACTCCTCAATCTTGAAGTAGCTTTAATCTTTGGAGAAACAAAGAAAGGAGATTGATTGTGAGGCTAAATGAAGGCAGAAGCAAGCAGCGCTGGAGAAAATGCGTGCCGGGGGGATGCACTATGAAAGAGATTAACGGAGGGAGAGAGGGGAGAAACAAGAGGAGGAGATAGAAGGAGGAGAAATGAGTTTAAAAGCCTTTTTAAACACCCCATTAATGTAGAAGCTGTCGAGCTGCTTGTTTGAATGCGTGTCTCTCTGTATGTTCAGCTGTCTGTGGAGTATACGACCATGACTCCGTGACATCATCGACCGTCGCCGCAGTGTTTCACTAAACACATGGCACGCCGGGCTCTGCAGCGTATTAGTGTGGAAGTGGTGTATAAATTAGTGAAGCGACAAAACAAGTTCCCTCCATCTCATAAAACCTCCTGTAGATGTCCCGTCAGATCTAGCACTGTTGAGGAATGGTATTATGACACTTTCTGTTCTGCTCTCACACAGAAAAAGCACTCTCCTTATCAAAGTATAATGTCTCCAGAGGGAGGGGAAGACAATTGTTCTTGTCACTTTGTCAGTTTGAGTTGAATATAAAAGTAGGCCTGTTTAATATTAGAGACTCCTTCCACAGTCAATAGAATTTATTATGATTTTATCCCATTCAGACTCGCATGCCTGCTCTCACACACACACACGCACACACACACACACGGTTTCCAATGTCAATGTGTAAATATAAATGCCTATAAAAGGGCTTTGTAACGCAGAGGACAAGATCCCAGCACTCATGGCGCGGTGTGTGGGTGTCTAATGCAGAGACAGTCTGTTGTCGAAGACACGAGGCCTCTCTTTTAGTCGGCATATGGTGATCGACTACACATGCTGCAAAATGTGCCAGTGCCACGTGTGAGAGGGCATGCACGTCTCCGTATGGGGTGAGATTTGTGCCACCAAATCACAGACTTAATAAAATAAGCTTTGGTCCTAAAATTCATGTTTAAAAAACATGTTGTATTGGAAAAAACTGCTTTTAGATGACTGTTCCCATATGTGTTGTTAAAATAGCAAACCGCCGTCAACCTTTTACACTTCACAATGGAAAATAACAACTCGTTAAAAAGCTTTGGGATGGATTTAATTGAAGTACTTCCAATAAATCGTTTTCTTTAGTTATAATGAAACTGGTACGCAGAAGTCGACCACATGAACATGACCTACCAGTTCATTCAAGTTTTTATTCTAATAGAGCAATTTTAATATGCCAATGCATTTCAGCCACAAGAGGACATGAGTGTACCACACCTTTGTTTAAAAAAATACTATCAATTCCTGAATTTGCTCCAGTCTTTGAATCTGGCCTTGCTAAGAACTGTAAGTCAGCTACGTTACGTTGAGCCCCAGTGGACACTATTATGGACCCTAATTCATGCTAGTCATATATGGCGCACACACACACACACACACACACACACACACACACATGCTAGTGTATCGTCTCCTCACATGATCAAATAGAGACTCGACATTGGAAAATATGGAGTTAATTTTATGTCATTTTGGCCTCTCCGAACTCTTCTGTTCTTCTTTTTTCCGTTTGGAAGTGAAGTTACGATGAGGGTTCGGCCTGCTGTGGTATAAGGTCCTCACAAGTACAGTACGACAGGCGTGTGTGTAGGCCTGTTATCTTCATGTGTGCACTGTGCTCCACATTGAGGGAGTGCGCCTGTTAACTCGGTGCCAACTGGCACGGAGCCCTTGGCAGTGGGCTGGCGTTCGCGTGCCCGCTCAGCCTCCACCACCTGTCTGGTCCCTGGAAGAGTCATGGGGCTGCTGCAGGGAGGGCTCCTCGGTGTGTGTGTGTGGGTTGTGTGCTGTTTGTGTATAATACGTGGGGTTGGGGGAGGAGGGGGAAGCCAGGGGGGGAGCAGGGAGCAAACTCGTCCCTTGGACCTCCAGATCTCCGCCACAGGAAGGGGTTGTGCTGCGGAGACGAGTCAGACCGGGGTGGCCTTCGCCTCGTCTGGGTACCGCTACCTCCGAGAGCCAATGAAAATCTGCCTCTCCTTCCCTCGGTCCATCTGTCTGTCTGCCTGTCCATCTGCATGGTGAATTAGTGTCTTTCTGACTGTGTTTTCCGTTAGGTGCCCACAGGATGCCAGGAGAAGAGAGGGAGGGGAAACACGCCGCTCCTCCCTCTCGCTTCTTTTCAGCCAATCAGTTGGTTTGTGAGCCGGCTGCCACCTAATTCTCCCGTTGTCTTTGTGAAAGTATTACTCAAGAGATCAGGAGACGGGAAGCCAGCAGAGAAAGAGAGCTGTTTGATAGCGGCTGTGTGGGAGTAGTGGAAACCCTTGTACTACCTTTCAGCGAGGGATTGTGTGAACATACACTTTCTAAATAATTTAGCCACTGCAAAGAGTGGCTCTGATTAAATAATGAAGGAGCTTGGCACTGATGATCAAGATTGCGTGAGTGTGTGTGTGGCTGCCTGTTTGTGCGCTGAGGACCGAGTTTACGCGTCCACATGCTCGCTTGCTTGTAGATGGCACCCCAGCCCGTAATAACTACAATCAAGCCCGAGCTCACGCTCTCATAAAACAGAATAGTGCTAAAAATAATTTCAGAGGAAGCGGTGATCTACGGCTACAAAGCGGACAACTCCATGTCAGGACACACTTGCTCGGACTATAAAGATGTAATCAGCATGAACAATCAGGGGAAACGAGAAGCACCTCATTTTCTGTAAGTGTTTTATTATTTCTGGCTCCAAAATAAAATGGGATTCGACATGAAAAGGCTTGTTGACGGCTCAGATTGATGCACCTCGTGCAGCAGCAGGTCTGTGTCGTCCTCCTTGTGCTCGTCACAACAGAAATCTTCACAAATGGCTGCAAAAACAACCCAAACCCTCAGAAGCCCATGTGTCCATGCTGCTCGTGGTTCAGGTGCGGGACAGGGTTCTACCAGTGGGGGTGAAAGGTCAGAGGTAATTTCAGCCTGTTGCTGAGTTGTAGATAGTAATGAATGGCTTTACTCCACATGTCCAGCGTCTTTAGAGGCTGCAGCTTGACCTTTGAGCTCTATTGACCTGAAGGCTCCATGCAGGATGCCACGGGCATTCACCAAATAAGACCTCTAACCTCAGATCAGCATGGGGGCAAAGGTCAAAGGTAATGCTTATTGGATAATGGCTGTGTGGTCATGGGCGCCATTTTTGAATAATGTAACATCAGGACCAAGGAAATCGCCTTTCATCTTGACTTTGAATGTTTCTCCCAATTCAGATCCAAATCCTTTCTTCTGGTTCTGGTTCTGATTCTGATTCTGATTCTGATTCTGATTCTGATACTGATTCTGATTCTGATACTGATTCTGATACTGATTCTGATACTGATTCTGATTCTGATACTGATTCTGATACTGATTCTGATTCTGATCCTGATCCTGATACTGATACTGATAACGATCCTGATACTGATTCTGATTCTGATACTGATACTGATACTGATTCTGATACTGATTCTGATACTGATATTGATACTGATACTGATACTGATTCTAATACTGATACTGATACTGATTCTGATACTGATTCTGATTCTGATACTGATACTGATTCTGATACTGATACTGATTCTGATTCTGATACTGATTCTGATTCTGATACTGATACTGATTCTGATACTGATACTGATTCTGATTCTGATACTGATTCTGATTCTAATTCTGATGCTGATTCTGATACTGATTCTGATTCTGATACTGATACTGATACTGATACTGATTCTGATACTGATTCTGATTCTGATGCTGATCCTGATTCTGATACTGATACTGGATGGGCTACCTAACCATTACTTACATATGTATCTTGTATCATAGCAGTATACCTAGCCTTAAGTAGAATTCAGTTTTAGATATGTTAGAGAGCTGAATAGTCAAATCAGCCTACACATTAATAAAATAAGGATCTAAGATGGATTGGACTTTTTAATAGCTAATGCAGATCAATTTGGACATTTAAGACCATATTGCCGAAGCCAATCCTAATTGTGACCATAACCTACATCAGCAAATGAGAACGTGCTAGTGATCTTACTGATAACGTACACGGATGCAGAATATCTTCTGCCCTCCCATCCTGTCCTTTCTGCTAATAATAATAATAATAACCTGACTGCTCTCATTGCATCTAATCTGAGAATTTACACAAACAAGTACACAAAGCCAGCGGTGCACAATTTCCTCTGTTGGACCACACAAAAGAAGCTTGCACGATGCCAACGCAAACACACACACTAGCGTGCAAAATCACTCCTATATCTGGACCTGGGGGGGGGGGCATAATGCGAAGGCGAAGCTGCTCTTCCTATAATGCAGGCTATCCTTCATGTCTTATCTGAGGCTGCTAATGTCGGCCGGTGGAGGCTGGAGTTTTGCGATTCATGGCCTCAGCCTTGGCTTTGTGAGAGCAGACATCAATAACCTGGCTCTCTCTGTAGCACCGCCACCATCCATACGGTTACTGGGTGTGTGTGTGTGTGTGTGTGTGTGTGTGTGTGTGTGTGTGTGTGTGAGAGAGAGAGAGAGAGAGAGAGAGAGAGAGAGAGGGAGAGAGAGAGAGAGAGAGAGAGTACAAAGATCAAAGGTTCAAGTAAGCTCGGTGACAATGATTCAATAAGGATGAAAGAAGAGGAGGGAAGCTGGGAATAAGTGACACGCAGCAGCGACCTTTAACCCTGACCTGTTCTGACTCGTCACCTTTACACTGATGCAACATTAATGAACACAATCTGTTGCTGCGTTTGAAATAAATACTATTACTATTACTAATAATATGTGTTCAACATTAGTGTGAATAAACAGTTTTCAGGCTCGCTGAACCACCACAAATCTCACAATGATGACAGTTACTGACCAAATACACTAAATATGGTCAACTTTATTAGTTATTGTAGTATTTTTGAATAATGCATCAATAACACAGTTGCTCAAATCGGTATTATATTAATAATAAATACATAAATGTTTTTGACTGTAGAATATCTGATACATTCTGTGTGAATATCAAAAGTTCACATCGCTTACTGGACTCAGTTAATGTATGCTGTGTGTGTGTGTGTGTGTGTGTGTGTGTGTGTGTGTGTGTGTGTGCGTGTGCGTGTGCGTGTGCGTGTGCGTGTGCGTGTGCGTGTGTGTGTGTGTGTGTGTGTGTGTGAGAGAGAAAGCGAGTGACAGTGTTTCAGTCCGGTGTGGATTGTAATGGAATATAACAAAAAGAAATAAGTAGAGTTAGCAAGCATAAAATAAGAGGAAACCGTAATGATTGTTTATGAAAAATGTTCTGACATTTT
The DNA here is from genome assembly GCF_963514095.1 of Eutrigla gurnardus. Classification (NCBI taxonomy): domain Eukaryota; kingdom Metazoa; phylum Chordata; class Actinopteri; order Perciformes; family Triglidae; genus Eutrigla; species Eutrigla gurnardus. The sequence continues at coordinate 2,356,184 of NC_139915.1, read as the reverse complement.
AAAACACTGAAATGCTTCACTTGTCGAACATCGGAGATGTTGACCTTTTGGTGTACATTCAGTGAAAAAAGGTATTCCAATTCAATCTGCATGTCTCTAAAGTGCAATTCAAATAAAGTGGCTTTATAATGTTATTAAATATATTTAATTTAAAATGTCGCATGACTTTTTCTCGTGTGTGGTTTCCTCAGATGGTCCAAACACTATTTTTAATGTTGGTTATTGGATGGTCAGAAAAACTCGAAAACAAAAACAGAGCGGTTTATCTTGCGCTTATAGCTCCAATTATCTACTCTGAAGTAATTACAAATGTTAAATTTAATATTAAAAGGCAACCACTAGGATTTTCATTCTTTCCTAACCCTGTTTCCATATCTTTAGCGTGGTTTCCTGTTTTTAAAAACTCACAATTTAGCTGGAAAAGTCTTTGATTATCTCCCTCTTCAAGGTGGTAAGCAGCACAACATTGTCTTCAATGTTACATTTAATTTGAAGAACGAAAAGCCCGTCCCTGCACATTACATCACTTTTCAAGAATGTTATATTGGCACAATATATAACATAATATAATGGTAAAAATATTGTGTAAGAGTCTGAGCCAAACATGTTTGCTGCTACCACTAAATATAGTTTATGTTTAATCAGACAGAGACGGAGAGGCTTTGATGGACTCATTTCAAGTTGTTTTATTAACACACTCAGATAAAAGTACATTAATCTGCCTTTATTTATCTACCTGCCTCTTCACACTCGGCTTGCTGCCGTTCTCTGTGTGCGAGAGACAAAGAGAAGTCTCCGTTGAGCAGTACTCAACCCTCTGCCCCATTAATTAGCTCCGTAAACGCTGGTGAGATTACAGCAGGGCAAGTGAAGCATGCAAGTCAGGGAGGGATAACGCAAGACGGAGGGAGAGTGAGAGTGAAAACAAATGTAAGGACATATCCACGTCCACAGAAGTCTGTGCAAAGGTTTGAGGACGGAGCCCTGCAGATACCTTTTGATTAGAGGGTTTGTGCCGGAGAGGAAACTTGATGAGACGGGAGAGGAAGCAGAAAAACAGGAGCCCAGGAAACTGAGGGTTGAGCAGAGAAAACACAAAAATGTCACTGTTTTTCTCCCTTTCCTCCTGTTTACATCTCTCTCTCTCCCTTCCCTTATATTCTCCACGCTGCCACCTACTGATTAGAGACATTAAAAAAAGAAATGATAGTTAGGCAGACAGTAAAACCACATGTTGATAGAGGATTATTATTGTACTCTAGACTTTTTCTACAGAGGAAAGTAGCAGCGGGAAAAAATACTCCACGCTGTGAATATAAATACTATTTATATATTGAGATAGAATAGATATCATTGGGGGGTTTTGTGTTTGAGCTTCTGCATCTTTAAAGCTAAATTAAAGCTAAATGTACCTTTTTAACCCTTTTAGATCACATACCTGGTCATTTAACATGCATTTAACAATATATCCAAAATAATGTACAAAAAAATAAAAAGTCCAATCATCTTTTCTTCCTGTAAAGCAAAATATGACGTTTGCTTACGTAAGATATACCAACCAATTTCAACTTTAAATACAGCAATTAATCTGTGACTTTTAGGGACGTTACATTCTCATCCTGCCTGCTTGTTAGCAGCTTATCAAGTTTGAAGGATTTGGTCTTGTAGCTGTACACCAGCGTACATTAACTTCTGTGTCTTGGACTTTAAGGATGGTTGTTCTGACTGAACAGTGAATAAATGGACACCACAATCACAATAATAACGATTTGGTTTCTTAGAAGATATATCTTCTGAAAGCACCAACAGATTGTTATGTCGTAGTGGATGGATTTGTCTTCATGTTGTATTTTGCCCCTCCCCCCTCTCCCCTCACACCCCTCTGTCCGATACCTGCCATTATGTTTAGCTGAGGTGCCTCTAATGGCCCGTGGCTCTCCTTCCCTCCACCTCTCCCCTTTCATTTTCTCATAACAAGCCCCCTGCCCTCTCTCACTGGAGCTCAGACAAGATTATCCCTCCGTTATTCCACCTTCCGCTCCATCCCACACTTCCTGGCGGCGCTCAGGCATGACCCCGCAGCGGCATGAAATGGGCATTTGCAACACTCATTTCTCTCCCTTGCCCTCGCTCTTGCTCCGAGCCTCCAAACCCCCCCTTCAAGCACACACACACACTTGCATCAGGTCACAGATCATTTCAAGCACCTTTGAGTGTGGCGAGGCAATTACTCTCCCTTCTGGTCACCTCCGGCTCCCCTGCCACCTCTCGCTTGCTTCCAGTGGGCCCTCCTCTATTATCCTCCTTCTTCACAGTGGGTCATCACTCCGCTGCTAGTGTCACCACTCACATCTCTACTACTGTTGGTGTGCGACGGCCAGCCTGGGCATCGTCTTCTTGCCGTGGGTCGGCGGTGGTGCTATCGAGGTGCCGTGGTGTTAGTTATCCATGGCGGCGGGATGATGGAGACTGTGTTGCCTGAGTGGATGTTCATCTCAGACCAGCTCATTGAATGAGAGGAGCCATCCGTCATCCGTCTCCACGCTCTGTTTGTTTCCCCTCATCACAGTCCCTCTCCGCTCTGCTCCTCATCATAAGGCTGACACCAACAGAGGGCGACGTGTGTGTGTGTGTGTGTATGTGTGTGTGTGTGTGTGTGTGTCTGCATCTGATTTATGGAGAGTATGGTCTGAAGCAAAAGCTAGCGATAAATTCAGTGACATCATAGCAAGAGGGGAAATCGAAGTGTTGCAGCGCTTATTCATAACCCCTCATTCTGCTAACCTGTATGGTAGTTATCATCTCTCTCTCTCTCTCTCTCTCTCTCTCTCTCTCTCTCGCTCTCTCTCACATACACACACACACACACACACACACACACACAGATTCTACAGGTTTAATTGAGGTTGTGATCGTTAAGAGTGTTGTAAATCCTACTGCCGTGGTCACTACTAAAAGAGCCTGTCTCCTTTTGACAGCCTGTTTGTTTGCTTTGACAGGAAATCAATCACTCACACACACACTAACACACACACACACACACACACACACACACACTAACACATGAATACACCTTGTGCTCTCTGCATGCAAACAAATATCTTGAAAATCACACAGCCTCGGCTCATTATATATTGGAGATGGTGTTATTGGTTACTGGGATAGACACACATACACACACACACACACACACACACACACACACGGATGAGGTCTGAGAATAGAGACTGGTCTTGCCAATGAGGTCAGTGAGATTGATGAGGCTAATTTTGCAATAACAAAGTCCTGAAACAGAAGGGTCTTTGTTTCATCACGACTCCTTTTCCAACAACTGTGTGGAAAGTCTGCTCATCATCTGTATCTAATAGGAGAGGTGCTGCACCGACACACCAGCGCTTTCCATCCAGATGTCAGGCAGGATTTACTCACACTTTGGAGACGCAGCCAACAAATGTAAAATAGATGCAGTGTTAAGAGAAGGGAAGGGAAGAAATATAGAAGAAATGATTGATGCTGGATATGGTTTTGAATGATGTAAGGTGAAAACGTGTCATGAATCTGACGAGCACGTAAAGTTAACTAGTGAAGCCGTTGTATTGTATTGTATTATATTATATTATATTATATTATATTATATTATATTATATTATATTATATTATATTATAGTAAATACTACGTTTTGTCACTAACTTTGAAAAAATTTCACCAGTTCCTGGAGGTGAGATAAGAGCCCATTTTCTTATTCAGTAATACCTCTTTCATACTATAAACTAAACATTGAGGGTTTTATATTTTTTTATCAAAATGATTAATTGATTATTTGACTAGGTAATTGGAATAATTAGCGACTAATTGTTTGTTGTAGATGTAGTGCTACTGGATCATCAGGGAATCATTACAGTGTCCATGCAGGTAGGAGGAGCCAGGGATCGAACCGGCAATCTTGCGGTTGCCAGCCAACCCGCTCTACCTCCTAATCCCCCCCTAGTTTTACTGTAAATAATAATCACAGTAAGTGACTTGTTAGGTGCTTCCAGTTAGTTGCCTGAAAGAACGTTTTTTACAGTGTAGGCTTGTAAACTGCTGTATTGTAGTCCATCCACACCACTATTTATTCAGTATGTATGTGTTTATCAGCATTTATTATTGATTTCTTATATTTTTGACTTGATGATGAGCTCTTAAAGTGATAGAACACCAAGTCTGTGAGACTATTGGATTGTGACGGAGGGCCCGCCTCCCCTCCATTAAAAACATGCTTCTCCTCTTCCTCCACATTGCTGAAGGTCTGTTCCCACGGTGACCAAGCTAAGCAGCACCATGGTTACAGCAGGACCCTTTGAAGCCATCTCAAGCCCCCCATTCTTCCCCTGGTCCCCCCCCCCCCCCTCTGCTGTCATCTTTTAGTAAAGGAGGCAGTTGTTTTGACCTCAGCCATAAATGATCGTGACACCTTAACAAGAAGCACAAGCAGGACAACACACACTCACATGCTCTCTGGATAATGTAAACCTGCAGTTGAACATTATCTCATTTCTCACACACGCAGCACAAAAGCACACACTGTGTAGTAGTAGTAGTGTGCGTGGTGTGAGGTCAGTCCAGGCCGTTTGAAGAAAGGGTTAAACGGAGCTTTATCTCCTCTCCGTGTCATACACAGAACATTTCTCCACACAGATTTATGCGGCTGCTGGACAGATTAATCTCTGGAAAAAGACAGAGGAGTGAGAGAGGAAGGATTCTTGGAAGGCCTGTTCTCTCCATGCTGGAGGACCAAACGGCTCTCTGCTCTCTGCAGGATGAATAACTGATGTCAGCTGGTTGCCTCTCTGTCTTTAGCTGCTTGGTTGATTTTCACCTTCAACAGAAAAACATCCTTAAAAAACCACAACTGTAACAATCGGTTTGTTCCTCAACTACAACCAAAGTCTCTCTCTCTCCCTCTCTCTCTCTCCCTCCCCTCTCTCTCTCTCTCTCTCTCTCCCCTCCCCCCCCTCTCTCTCTCTCTCTCTCCCCCCACTCCCCTCTCTCTCTCTCTCTCTCTCTCTCTCTCTCTCTCTCTCTCTCTCTCTCCTCTCTCTCTCCCCTCCCCCCCTCTCTCTCTCCCCCCACTCCCCTCTCTCTCTCTCTCTCCCCCCTCTCCCCCCCTCTCTCTCTCCCTCCCCCCCTCTCTCTCTCCCCTGTTTCTCTCTCTCTCTCTCTCCCTCCCCCCCAGTTCTCTCTCTCTCCCCGCTCTCTCTCTCCCCCTCTCTCTCTGTCTCTCTCTCCCTCCCCCTCTCTCTCCCCCCTCTCTCTCTGTCTCTCCCCCCCCCCTCTCTCTCTCCCCCTCGCCCCCCTCTCTCTCTCCCTCCCCCTTCTCTCTCCCTTTCTCCCCCCCCTCTCTCTCTCTCTCTCTCTCTCTCTCTCTCTCCCTCCCCCCCTCCCTTTCTCTCTCTCTCTCTACAAATCCAAACCGTTCTCATATAAGAGCTGAGGAAAAATGGGACGAGTAAGGGAGAAGAAGAAAGGAAGAGGAATTAGGGAGGCAGAGAAGTGGTCATATTTCATGGGTGATGTGAGGATTATAGAGAGAAAGACAACCATTTCTGGCCATGGATGGAGGGAATAACAGGAGAGAGAGCAGAGCAGGGATGGAGCAAAGAAAGGGGAAGATATGCCAGATCGATAGATAGTAGATATCTGGGTGATACTGACTCAAACAGCTGCCTTTCAATATGTAATACTGGAGTTTCAATTCCTCTTCAACTTTTGTTGTTGCTTGATTAAAAAGGTTACACTTTAATTCCTGTAAAGCTTTACCAAATTGCTGGTTTGCAATCTATTATTTGAATAATAAATAACAATTCATATATATATACATTTATTTGTGACATTTTGCTTTACAAAGTTAAGAAAGCGATTTCCCAAGTTAAGCCTGATGTGGTGGAAAGGCGCCACCATCTAAAAAGCTTCGACGTGATCAACGCCGACATCAAAAACACTCGACACAAAAAATCCCACAGTGACAGCACACAAAGAGAGAATCTAACCACAGATAACTCCACCCGACCAGCCGCTTGTGTGTGGATTTAAGAATATGGGTACTTGTGTGTGTGTGTCTGAATGTGTAAAGGAGCATCCTTCTGCTTTGGCAGAGGATCACAGGGCGTTAATTCACTTGTTATCCATGTTTGAAAATGGAGTTGGCTGTAGTGTTTGCATGAGCCGTGTGTGTTGGTGTGTGTGTGTGTGGCTGCATGGTTGCGCGTGCATGTTTGGCACCAGACTGGAGGGTTGCTGTGGGTCCACGCTGCTGTAGTCGGGCCTGGAACGTGATTGGTGGGGACAGCGGGCCAAAGGCCGCCCAGGCTACGAGGTAAACTTAACACAGGCCAAATCACCCCTGTCTCTTCCTGTGGGCAGCTCTCGTTCATGTGTTTCATAGACAGAAATATATATATATATATATATATATATATATATATATATATATATATATATATATATATACTATATATATATATACTTTTAACAGCACCATCTCGTCAGCGGGTAGCAACAATGTTTCTGTGTGTTATTGAGCTTTGAAGGGAAGTAGGGAAACACAAGAGAAACCGAAGGGGTTTGAACACAAAGAGGGACAGCTAGAAAAGGGAAAAAGGAGAGGCAGAGATGATTAATCCAATCAAGCCTCTTAGTGTTACATCAATGGGCATTGTTCTAAGATGGCTGCCTGTCCCCAGCTCAGGCTGTGGGCTGTGGCTAGGCTAACACACGAGCTAATCCCAGAATAATACGGAGACGAGGGCAACGCCGAGGACGGGGGGGGGCTGTGCCAGCAGATTAGCAAAGGATTCGCTCACACACACACACACACACACACACACACACACACACACACACACACACACACACACACACACACACACACACACACACACACACACACACACACAGGGCATGGGATAGAGGGATGGTCCCTGGTTGAGTGAGGTGCCTATTGGATCCTGCAGCTTATAGCTGTCTCCCATGTGACGCGTGTGCGTTGCCGGTGCTGTTGTGGAGTTTGTTGAACTGAGGCTGAACTGAGCTTCACAGACTGGGGTCGTCTACAGCCAGAGAGGTTCTTTCAGGGCTTCACACAAGAGGCTCATTGTGCAAAAGTCGTTTACAAACAGGGTGTCGAAAAATGATGCCCGTTTAAGACATTAAATTTGTCCGCTACCTTGTTCATGGAATTCAGGACAGCTTGTGTTTGGTTAGCACGCACTAAAAGCACAGCAGTGCCTCTGCCTCATGTTTCTGTCCCTTTCCCTCAGCATTTCCCTTTTTCATTCCACTTCCCGTGTTATCTCTCTCCCTCTGTCCCCCTGTCGATCTCCCTCCCTGCCCCCTCCTTCCTGCAGCATTTTCTGAGATGACAGGAGGGTGTTTTTCCTTTGTTGGGGAGCTGCTCGCACATTCTCTCCTCTGTTGACAGGTAAAAGACATTAAAGATACTAAAAGACGGAGCGTGATGGAATCCCCTAGAGAGTAAGGGAGGAGAGGAGGAGGAGGAGGAGGAGGAGGAGGAGGAGGAGGGGAGGGGGCTGATAGCAAAGTAAAACTGAAAGATAAAGTGCTGAAGCTTGGCTAAAAGGTAAAGTCTTTAGTGAGAGGAGAGGAAGGATTGAGTCACGGAAGGGAGGAGGAGGTAGGGTTGAGGAGGAGGAGGAGGAGGAGGCTTCGACAGTCAGTGACCTCGGGTAAGTCTCTTCGACTGTGTGCTGAAGCGTGAAACCTGAGCACACGCAGTATTAGCACGCCTCACTTACTGAACACAGCAGAGGCCTGACACAGGGCAAGGCAGTCTCCTTACACACACACACACACACACACACATTACAGGCACATTTAATGATGCTCTTACCCAGTGTTACAGTACTCACACACACAAAGCCGGAGCCCTGTTGTAGGATAGTGTGTTAAGCCCAGTAGCCCAGCCCAGGCCCTCCGATGGGCCCCGGGGCTCCTCCCCTTCAGCGTACATATGCAACTCGTGTGTTTGCTTGGCGCCCGGCCCGGCCAGCCCGTGTTTGTGGCGCCCGTGTTTTCGGCCTTGTACAGTTGCGTTACTCACAACACGCCTAAGGCAGGTCAAACCGCTCTCCCTCTCTCTCTCTCTCTTCCTCTTTCTCGCTCTCCCTTCGTTCGCCCCCTGTGTGTAAGTTAATGGGTTAACCATCTCTGTCCAATAAGCAGGCATAATTGAGACTAACAAGCCAATGAGGAAATGTCACAGGAGAGAACAGGTCGAGCGAAAAACACACCACCGGCAGCTCTTAGTGTGTGTGTGGATGCACCGTTGTTTATGTGCAGACACGCTATTAAATATAACGCATGTGGGATGTGTGTGATATTCTTATTTGTGTATATAAACTTGTGTTTTATTGTGTGCATGTGAGTACCTGTGTGTGTGTGTGTGTGTGTGTGTGTGTGTGTGTGTGTGTGTGCTTCTTTGTGACATGTAAAGCAGGATTGTCCTGCAGCGTCTGCTGTCTAGGTTCCCTCGGCTGCGTTTGCATACCATACACCTGCCCCCTGGGTGAATGCACACACACACACACACACACACGAACACACACACACACACTACACAGCACACATGTACAAATATATTTGTTAATCAAATGAGCAGTGCTTTTAAAGACTTCCTCCCTCCTCCTTCTCCGGTTCACGATTGCGTCTGTGGTTCTCGGCTCTGCTGTCTAATAACAAAGCAGATTGGCTGAGAGGCAGCAGATCTGATGCGTTTGATATGGAGACAGATGAAGGGTTGGAGGATGCAGGTAAGAGAGCTGAGTGACTATAAAAAGCCTCATCAGAGCAGAGACGTGTGGCGCGATGCATTCCCTCGGCTGAGAGCAGGGACGCTTTTGTTGTCTGTGCTAGAAAGCAGGTGTACCACAAGGCATTGTGGGAGGGATATGAGATGACGGCACATCAGGTTGTCAGCTCTGGGCAGCTTTCCCCCCCACCTGGCTCACTCCTGTGTGTGTGTGTGTGTGTGTGTGTGTGTGTGTGTGTGTGTGTGTGTGTGTGTGTGTGTGTGTGTGTGTGTGTGTGTGTGTGTGTGTGTGTGTGTGTGTGTGTGTGTGTGTGTGTGTGTGTGAGAGAGAGAGAGAGAGAGAATCGGCCACAATAAGAGGTAGCAACCATTTAAAAGGGAAATCCACTTTAAATCAGGAGTGACAGTTTTCCTGTGAACACGAGGAGTGCAGACTTGATTTGTGAATATTAAAATGTGACTCAAAGCAGAGAAAATGTGAGAGGTGCCTGAAGATGTCATCAAGAGAAATTCTGGAGAATGATCATAGCGCCATCCACACAACTCATGCATTTTAATGAGCAACTTAAATCGGCCATAAGTGTTAGAATGTTGTTTTAAAGAAGGTAATTTAGATTGTTTCCGATTCAAATCACTTCAGTTCTTCAGTAAAGTGTCTTTTATTTGTGGAGGTTGTTTTTTTTATTTTGGTTGATAAAACTATTGTTAAAAAAAAACACACTTATTTCTCATTCAGTCTGAATTTTAGCACCTTTTTTTGTTTTTTGAGAGGAAAATATAGCATGCTATGACATAGGAAGGGGATCAAAATCTGAAGGGTTTGTTTTATCCCATGTTGTGTTGCTAGCTATGGTGTAAATGTCAGTTGTCTGTTCTCCTGAGCAGAAATCCAACTGGATGTTCTGTGTAGAAGCCATGATGCCTTTGGCTCGGAGCTCGTATTAAGCCACGCTTAAGCAGGAATTTCTCCAGACCTCTGTTGTCCTCGCTGGAAGTATTGGGTTTCTCACGCAGCGATCTGCTTTGTGTTGCCAAAGTAAATTGTCAAAATAGACTCTCTCTTTCAGTGTTGCCAGCAGGGTCTCCGAGTACATGAATCTGTTAAGTTGAGACTCGAGTGTTTATCTCCACTGTCTTTTATAAACCGAGTCAGACAGGATCAGAAACACAAAAGCCTCATCATTGGCTGGATGATGGCCTGACATTACAAAACATCTCCTCTTCCTTTTTAAACTCCGTTCCTCTTTTTCCTCCTCGTCATTGTTGGTTTGTGGTTTCCTTGTCATGTCAGGGTTATTTCTTTGTTTATCTGCCAGCACCGCATGATCGTAGGGAAACATGAACCTTTTAAAAGAATTACATTTGGGGTTTTTTTGTGTTCGACTTTCTTCCTCTGTTCAAAGAAATAATCAGGTTTCTCCTTTTGTCAACTGTTGAACAACGACGCGTCGTCTGGCAGTTCTTCAGGGTTGAGCCAGTAAAAGACAGACACATTATGCGTGTGCATATAGACGGCTTTGTCGTCATCCCAAGGCCCGTCTGCACCGGGGCGACAAGGCCAGCGTCGCCGCGGAGTGTGTCTGAAGTGTGGAGGGCTACGTGTGACAGGTGTGTGACGTGCTTTAGATGAGTGTGTGCCGCTGGGTTAGGTGAGCAGACAGCAGTGGTGTGTGTGTGTGTGAATGAACTGTAGCCGTATTAGGCTTGTCTTGATTTTCAGAGCAGGTGGTTTGCATTCAGTGTCTGAGCAAACATTTAGTAATAGTTTATCCCTAAGTCGACCCCTGAAATACAGGGTGGTTCCTCAAAGCCTTTTGTGAGGTAATGACCTAAAAACTCGCTGCCGTTTCTCACCAGACTGAAAAATGTGAGCTCTGATGTTAAACGTTGTCCGTCGTTCCTCACGTTCAGATTCAAGGATCACCTTACAATGACCTCTGCTGGGGTTTTTTTTTTTTTTGCATTTATTTCCAAAATATACTCCCAGTGGGCAAACATGTTCTTCTGGACCACCACAAGTCTCCCAAAAACAGTGTCACTTCTTCTGAAAAGTCTCTGACACACTACTGGACACTCTTTAAAGAACTATCTCCTCATTTTTATGATGTTGGTGGAGAGCGCTGTCCAACATATTGCTCTAAAAATAGTGTTCAGTTGGTGAAAGATCTCATGAATGCAAGAGCCAGCGTCAATTCAATTCAAATTCAATTCAAACAACTTCATTAATCTCACAAGGACCTATTGATTTTGAGCAGCAGCAGGTTGTTACATACAGATACCAAGGAGCATTAAAGTGGAATTAATGAGTAAAAACAAAAATAAAGCATCAGAACCTAAAGAAATTCCAAAAGTTGAAATGGAAGAGTTTGTGTGTAAAAGGCAAGTGGTTTGTCTTCCAGGCATGTAAGATATACCTGCGTCCTGAGGGCGGGGAGGCCAAGATACTCTCTGCCTTTCAGAGGATGTCCTCTCACTTGGTTTTATTTTATTTTATTTTATTTATTTGCACACATAAAATACATCAAAATCAAAAAGAATGAACCAAAAACACATAAAAGGTGTGGCAGGAGAGGTCCAGAAGCCAACAGGCTTATACATGGGACCTCACCTCTAATAAAACAACTAAGCAAATTGAATTACACAATTTCAAAGCAAAATTAAATATGAACACATACACAACAACCTATATATGTATTCATACACATATGATAGAAAGAATGATCAGATAAATGAAACAGGTGTCAAATCTGTTAAACGAGGAGTGAAACATATAAACATATTTGCATTTGTTATATTTGTGTGTTTTTGTTCCATTTGCCACCTGTCCGTATATGCATGGTGTCTATTAGAACACAGTTTCCTCATAACTTTGTGTTTTTCTCTTTTCCATGTCAACCCTCCTCCTCCTCCTCGTGGCGGTTGTGCTCTTCACCTCTGATATTGACCCCTCACTTCACAGGTAAGTGCTTGAACTCATGGATGCACACATGCATTGCTCAATTAATGCATCTGTGATCTGAAGGCACACTCCTGGATAATGTTGCTAAGAGACAGGAGTGTGTAAAAGTGTGCAACTGACATCAGTTTCTGGCCTGTTGACACAGAATTGAGGAGCTGTGAAAACGTTGCAAACATGCAGAATATCGCTTGGATTCAAAGTGTCTATCTTTTAGAATGTAGCATCTTTACATCAGAGCTGTGTGTGTGTGTGTGTGTCTGTGTGTGTGTGTGTGTGTGTGTGTGTGTGTGTGTGTGTGTGTGTGTGTGTGTGTGTGTGTGTGTGTGTGTGTGTGTGTGTGTGTGTGCGCATGCATTCAATTACGTGTGTGGTGCCCAGCTGGCCAGGCGAGAGTTGTGTAATTGCAGGGTTATTGCTGCTGAGCCTGATGGGTAATGACACATTTGCAAATTAATTCTCAGTTCTGGGCTGTGATTAGCATACGGAGAGAAGCATCTCACACACAAAGACCGACACACACACACACACGCGTGCTCATACACACTGTGCTGGCTTCTAATCACCAGTGCGAGGTCAGGTTAAATGGGTGTGTGTAATGGTGGAGTGGGTGCGGGTCTCGGCAAATGGGGGTGAGTGAAGGGTGACGAGATATCATTCCTCGTCGGGATTGATATGAGACGACGACGCTGAAGTCCAATCTCAAATTCTCAACGCCCTTCCTTCCAAAACGTTCCTTCTGCTCGCTGTGAGGCCAAAGGTCATAGAAGGTGCTTCGTCTCTATGTAAGTCGCCGGGTCGGGTGATGATGGTAGTTTTTATTGACTTTCTGCAGGATCTAATGGTGACGATATGATCATTCATATGTAGTCAAATATTTACATTTACCTTGTTTGCTTTGTTCTTCTTGAGTTGTTTTTGTTTTGATATCATATAATGCAGAAGAACGCCAGTTGCGTACAAATGGCACATGAATATACATGTGAAAACGTTTTTCAAAATGATGAAAGTTCTTCCTCATATACCGTATCAAAACAAAAACAACTCAAGGAGAACAAAGTGTACATATATATATATATATATATATATATATATATATATATATATATATATATATATGGTTTCCATCATCATTTAAACACCCAGAAGAGATGAGTCTGCAACACACGACACGCCTGCTGCACGTGATCTACCTGCTTTTTGTCATCATGTCAGAGTGCATCAGTTTACAGTATTTGTGTGTGTGTGTGTGTGTGTGTGTGTGTGTGTGTGTATGTGTGTGTGTGTGTGTGTGTGTGTGTGTGTGTGTGTGTGTGTGTGTGTGTGTGTGTATGTGTGTGTGTGTGTGTGTGTGTGTGTGTGTGTGTGTGTGCACCTTCAGATGCTGTGTGTGGTAGGGAAAGATTATAGTGATGTTTTATCTTTGCTTTCCCTGCTGTGAAAAAAGCATCTTTCAACACCTTCCAATGCACACACACACACACACACACACACACACACACACACACACACACACACACACACACACACACACACACACACACACACAGGCACAACGCTTGAGAGATTGATTATTTTTTGCAAGGGTTGGTTGTTGGGAAGACAATTGTATAATGGGGTGTGGGCATTGAAGATTTGAGTGTGTGTTTGAGAGAGAGAGAGAGAGAGATCATTCTTGCTCTCTCTCTCTCTCTCTCCCTCCCTCCTTTTTTTCTAACACCCCCTTTTCACTTGTTTTGTTCTTCCCCTCTTCCCTTCAGTTCTCCTCTGCATCTTCCTGTTACTCCTTGATCACAGTGTTTTCAGTCACACACACTGCCTCAGTCCCCAGGGAGCTTTTATAGCCTTTCAGAGTGTGTGTGTGTGTGTGTGTGTGTGTGTGTGTGTGTATGTGTGTATGTGTGTATGTGTATGTGCCTTCTTCTACAGTGCACTTGTCAAATATGACTCATTACACTACCTTAAATAACAGAGGACCATAGTTAGTCTCTACTGTGGTCTGTCCCTAAATAAAAATAATAAAAAATATTTTATTTTAAATACCTGTCAATGTCCCCTTCCACCACTGGGTTTCATTTTAAAGAAGTAACCTTTCAATGTAGTCACCATCTCTTCTAAATAATGTCTTCTACTCCCTGTTTCACCCATACAGATAGAAAACAATAGATTCTTCTATCTGCGGTGTAAAAGCAGCACTCGGCAATCAGAATTGAAGATGCAACCTAAAAAAATGATCTCTTCCCTTTCTCTCCTCAGAACTTTGGTGTTCAGTTGACACCTTTAATTAATTCTGGAGAAATCTCAAAATTGTGGTAACACGTGGATGCACCTTTAGCCACCTTAACCCAAACGGATCGTCATCCTGTCCATCCTTAAGGAACCGGATGCTGTACCTTTAGCTCTCGTCTGTCTCTCTCTGTCAGTGTCACGTCGGCGGCTGCGGTGTAGCACCTCGGGGAGACACGTCACCTCTCAACCTGTCTCCGAAAGGTGCAAGACACTTCAACACCTCCCTCACACACACCTGCGCAAAGCAGCTCGGCAGCACGCACATGCCTTCCGGCCATGATAATGCGTATTGTTTGCAGCACTGTACGCCAGATAGCATGCAGGGTAAAAAGTGAACATGTTGCACAATGTCACTTATCCGTCCTCATGTTACACACACACACACACACACACACACACACACACACACACACAGTGGACACGGTCTACTTGTCTTAATTAAACATTTACCGATTTCCTGTCTTTGGATAAATGGAAACGGGCTTTGTTCTGAAAATAACTCCCCCTCCCCCCCTCCACTCTGCCTCCATCTCAATCTATGGACTCCCGTCCCCTTCCGCTCTCTCCTTCTGTCCTCCTTCCTTTGATCATCAGTCTCTATTAGTGATTATTTGCCCTATTTGCCTGTGAGCATGCCTTTCGCACTCCCACTCATTCTCACTGTGCTGGCGGATGTGTTGTGGAGGTTTTCTCTCCCGTCCTGAGAGCCTTTCTGAAGGCTTAGTACCCCTCAGTCTGCCTCCCTCCCCTTCTTCACTTAAACTCCTGCCAATCCCCCCCACCCCCACCCCCCACCCCCCCACTGTGAGTTTCATAGAATGGGTTCGAGAGCAAGCGAGCCCTCGGGGCGAACTGTCTTTGGAGGGTATTTCTCCATCATTTATTCCTTTCTTTCTTTTCACTCTCTTGACCCGTCTCCTGTTGTTTGGGGGGGGGGGGGGTTGTTTTTTTGTTTGGCATGGCTTCATCCCAGAAGATAGTTAACTCCTCAACCCTACTGCCACCATCTCAGTCAGGTTTGTGTGCAGAGCAGGCGGTGGAATACCACAGCGTGTGTGTTTGTTCATGTGTGTGTGTGTGTGATAGATGGAGAGAGAGAGAGAGAGAGAGAGAGAGGGGGGGGGGGGTCTGCTGTCAGCGCAGCATGGTGAGCAGTCTGTGTGCAAGGCTGCACAAGCCAAGTTTCCTAGACGGACACACAAACGCACCCACACACTCGCAGACAGAGACAAGGACTCTTCTTCTCAGAGGGAGGATGGAGGCGGGGGATCTTTTCTATTTTCCTCTTCCAAACACGTAGACGTTCTATTGTGAGCCGCTCTCCAAGATCCACAGCACTCTGTCTGCGCTCTCTACCGGTTGATGTTTCTCCCGCTGTCTGATACAGTGTGAACAGATGCTCCCTTGATAGTCGTTGGCCTCTTGCTGTCACCGGGGCTGTCCAATCAGCTGTCGCCCTGACTCCCAATTGAACTGTGACCACTCTCCTCCCCGGGTGAAGCATCGGCACTGGCCGGTATTTCCCTCTCATCTCCCCCTCCTCACACACACACACACACACACACACACACACACTTCACGCTATCTGGCTGTGTTGTTGCCTGGAGGGAGTTCATTCCGCCCTCCTTCTCTCCTCCTCTCCTCCACCTCCTTCTCTGTATCAGCAGTGAAAGAGAGAGAGAAAAAAAGGGAGGGTGAGAAATTGAGAGAGCGAGAGAGAGAGTGAGAGTGAGAGAGAGAGAGAGAGTGGCAGCAGTAGCGGGGGAAGCAGAGCCGTCTCTCTTCTGATCATCTTTCTTGGATCGAGGGATAAAAGACAGTCCCAGGATTCAGTCGTCACCCTCTCCTGCAGGATTTACCCAGCCTATATTTCATCCTCCCCGCTGCCTCTCTTCACCTCTTCTTAGCACCGGACTGCTAGCTTTTACATCTTTCTCCGGCTGTCCCGACTGCCTGCCTGCGTGTGTGTGTGAATGTAAGAAAGAGCTGGAGAAAGCGCGTTCCCTGCTGCTGCTTGGAAACCCTCCGCCCGGGGAATCACAGGCAAGAGCGCGGGGGTCGAGAGCGGGGGCGTGCTCAGGGTTTGACCCTTGCACCTCTCTGTCTGTGTGTTTGTGTATGCGTGTGTCCTAGCCGGCTGGGCGGTCCCAGCCTCACGCTTGGTTAGCGGGGACCAGAGAGCGGGGATGACAGGCTGAGTCCCAGCCCAGACTCCCCTCACACAGAGTCTCATTTCTGGGTGGCTGCGAGGGCAAAGTCCCTCTCTAGCTCAGTCATCCCGGACAGGACGGGCGCCGCACATTTGAAACAAGTTGCTCTCTCTTCATGACACTTAGACAGTAACCATGTTTGGACTAAAAGCCCCTCTTTACTACTTACCAGGTAAGCTAACGGCAATGTATGGTTATGTTCATCTTGGTGTGTTTTAATGCATGCTTGCAATAGTGTGAATATGTGAACGTGGTATAGACAGCGTGGGGGTGCATGTGTCCTCCTTTGTGTGTCTGTGTGCTCGGGAAAAGTGCACACAAGGTTTGAGGTTGGAGTGCATCTGAGGTGGCTGGTCTTTGTGTTGGTGCTCCTGAGGTTGGAGGTCGAAGGCTGGTAATGCTGTGTGACAGCAGCTCTCACTCTGTTCCCGAAGCTCCCAGTCTTTTATCAGCATGGTGGTCAGCAGGTAAACATTGTTTTTGTGTGGTTTTCTATGTGCCGACCCGTCTACCCGTCTAATGTGCGTATCCCCGTGTCTTTGTGTGCCGGTGACTCAAATGCATGCACACGTGCATGTTTTGTGGTTTTGTGTGTGTGTGTGTGTGTTGGTGTGTGGGAAAGAGTGAGTGCTCGGGCGGCGTGAGGTTACCGCCAGTCGGCACTTAAGTGCGTCTCACGGCTCAGTGGGCACTGATTGTGGACAGGACAGCCAAGAGAGGACAGCGAGGGGGGGAGAATGACAGACGGGTAGAAAGGGAGACTGAAGAAAGGGGAACTTAAGAAATGCTATTTTTTTTCTCTCTACCTCGTTGTTGGGCTCGATTTAACATGTTTAATTATTTGTGTGTATTCATATGGAATTTTGTCCATAATATATTCATGTTTTCACACTGAATTAGACAAAAGCACTCCTGCTTAAATGTTGTGTTTCATTGTGTAATCGACACAAAGGTGCTTGTCGTGGGTTTTCCTCAGTGTGACTGTTGTCTCCGTACTTCATTGACAATTAGCAGAGATAAATAATTGATGTGCTTTAGTCAGCAGGTGTGTATTTCCACCGTAACCAACAGCACTTACAACCCCACAGCCGACCTCTCTACGTGCCTCGCTGCAACTCAAACATTACCTGTCCTCCTCCACTATCATTCAATATTAATTATGCTATTTTTATATTTGGCTCTCTTTTGACTTTTCCCTTTCTTTCTTTCTCTTTTTTGTCTTTCTATTTCAACACATTTTAGTGAGACATTTAACTCCACCAGATGTTGCTTTATATTCTACATTTCTTT
>NC_139915.1:2313632-2333632 GCF_963514095.1 Eutrigla gurnardus | reverse complement strand
AATAAACGAGCACCAAAACGGAGATAGATGAGGTTAGAGGGAGAAGCAGAGTAATTCTCCCTCACTTCCCGGGGTAATTCAGAGTGTGTGAGGATTTATGAGGAATGGGAGTGGAAAACGGAGAACTGTACCACCCAAAGAGACGCTAATAGGGATATGGAAACTGCACGTTTTCTTCTCTGGAACTGTAGACTGTGTTTATGTGTATTTTAGTGTACATTTGTTTGGAGTGGATGGGGGCAATCATTGGTCAATGGGCTTGACATCAAAGCAACTCCTTTGCTTAAAAGAAGGAATAAAGAAAGTGCATTTTGCCTCTGTTCAATCCCCTCTCTCCTCTTTCTTTAATATGTAAAGCATTTGTTTTTCTGATAGACATCCGTCTGCTGTCTCTCTGTTAACCTGGTGATGTTGTTAAGTTCACCTCTAAATGAGTATCTGCCACCGGCTTTCTGTCAGCAAGCAGTCATGCTCAGTAGCCTTCCTCTGGGCCTGGCGGGTCCCTCTCTCCTCCCATGGCCAGTCTCCAAGGTCCGGAGAGTGCTGCAGGGTTTATAGACTACCTGTGTCACCAGTGGACTTCTGTCTTTCAATATGTGAGTGTCGGAGGAGTTAGGGGCGAGGAGGATGTTGGTCAGAGAGGAATAGGTCCTTGGTTGTCAGTTATCTTCCACACCAGGGGGGAATAACCTGAGACTTCACCACGTTTAATGGCGTAATGAATGAATAACCTCCGTCTATATTTGCAGAAAATGGTTTGCATGTGGATGGGTGAGTGTGTGTGTGTGTGTGCATGTGTGTGTGAGTGTGCGCTTGTTTGTGTGCTTTGGTATGGCTGATTGGAGCTGAGCTGCCAGCCTCTCGGCACACAGGAAATGGAAATGAATCATGGAAGACAGATTAAGAGAATGGTGAGAGCTCATCACATCCTGTTAAATACTGGAAATGACTCGAGGCAAGGTCTCTCTCTCTCCTCTTCCCCCCCCCCCCCTCTCCCTGTGCATATCTTAGCTCCCTCACTCACTTACTCTCTCCTTTACTGTCTGTTGTTCTCAGACGGTGGTTCCGCGTGGGACAAGTGATCGGTGACTGTGTCTAAAACATCCCATTAGAATTAGCGTCACACGCTGAATGTGTGTGTGTGTGTGTGTGTGAGTGTGAGACGGAGAGATAGGGGGAGACTCGATGATGGATGATAGATGATGGGTGTGACCTGAATAGATGGCTGCA
This sequence comes from Eutrigla gurnardus, assembly GCF_963514095.1. Taxonomy (NCBI): domain Eukaryota; kingdom Metazoa; phylum Chordata; class Actinopteri; order Perciformes; family Triglidae; genus Eutrigla; species Eutrigla gurnardus. Next base: position 2,332,402 of record NC_139915.1, on the reverse strand, counting down.
GGCTGGTCAGATGACTTCCTTGGAAGGAGGAGTAATGAGGAGAGGGCACAGGAGTACCGCTCCATCACTCGGTGTTTATGGAAGCCGCACAGCGAACACAGAACAAATAGCACAGCGGCCGTGGCCGGGTATAAATCTGCCACGCTGGAGAAACGATGCCTGTCTTTCATTTTCTGCAAAAACAAAACAAAGAGGGGGGTAGATGTTTTTTTTACGTGACATATATCTTCCCCTCTCACATCCAGCCCCTATGGGTGTTTGTGTTTGTGTGTTTATTTGGCTGCGTGGAATCTCGCCTCCATAGGGGTGGTTCACACCCTTTGGGAAAACTGTAGGCGAAAGGTCAGTCAAGGTCACATCAGCGGCTCTAAGTGAGTGGACACACATAAACACACTTCCTCTCACACGCTTTGTATTGATGCCCTGAGCCCAATAAAGACGAGTGTCGTCCTGGTGATAAAACATGCTCTACACCAGTGGTCCTAGAGTGGCTCTGCCTGTAAATCCCAGAATGCAACCAGTTGAAGGATAACGCATCGATTTGACGACCTACACTGGTGCTGATTGATGCGCCCCGGCTCCGGGCTCTGGTAGTGTCTGACCCGGTCTCTCAGCATCGTGTCAAGGGAGGTCTCAGAAAAGGGCTGGGGGGGTCAGAGGATTGCACGGTGTAAGGTGGGAAAGGGCTTTAGGTGGGGGGGAGGGGTTACAGAACGATAGGACAAGTAGTGTATGTGAGCGGGCTGCTGAATGAGCTTCATCGCTTTGCACGAGTCGATGGAGAGCTGGCGTGAGATGGTTGAGGTTAGGGGTGTGTGTGTGTGTGTGTGTGTGTGTGTGTGTGTGTGTGTGTGTGTATAGAGTAGAAAGAGGAGGGATGGATACCGACGAGTGTGGGGGAGGATGGGTGGTGGGGGAGCGGGAACAGATTTGGGAAGGGCTGGCCAGCTGAATCCTGGTAGGGAGTGGCAGGAGTAAGCTGGCACTGCGGAGGCGGGCATACGGAGGGCAGGTTGGCATTTTGGCGGCCGCCGTAGCGTGCACCTGCCGACGGGGAGACTCTGCCAAGGGGGAGGGAGGGAGCAGAGAACGATAGGGGCGGTGGTCAGTGGTATGTGGTAGTGAAGAAGAGTTTAGGACCTCTGAAGAGTGTATCAGACACACACAAGTGGATACATGCAAGCATCCATAATTACTCATTCCCCAAACAACACACAACAAATACCTGCTCCATCCTCCTCCCGTTTGTGTAGATCTAGCAGTCAAATGCACCGAGTGTGTCTCCTGGTAGACAGCAAATAAACAGCCTTGATAATGAGGATAGCATTTAAATCCTTCCCTTCACAACAACACACTCCCTAATTGGACTCAACTGTTTTGCTGCTAACTAGCTGCTAATTAGATCAGTGAATTCCAATCACCCCCTTTCTGTTTTCCCTTTTCTTGTGTGATCACTTTCTATGCATGTGTTTTCCTGCGTCATTATAGCAGATGCAACAGACATACTATGATAGAACAAATACGCATACGCATGTGTGAAGATATGCATTTTTTTTTTACATACATTTATGCTTTTATTAATGGGTGCGTTTGTATGTTTTGGCTGCTTAACACCGACACAGATGCGGGAGCCAAAGGCCGGTGGCCTCAATAAGCCACTGTCAGTTAGCGTTTGTAACAAGCCACTGGAGCCCATCTGTATCCGAACGTTCACATGCACCATCAACCAGACCTGTCTCTCTCTCCGTGTCGGAGCGAGCATCGGTATAGGTGGGTGTCCGTGAGTCTGTACTGTAGGTGGATGGTGAAGGGCAGTGAGTTTTAGCCTTGGCTGTGGATACAAGTCTTTTGGCTGCCATGTTTTCCTCTGATCTGCCTCCCCTCTTTTATCACAAAAACCACAGAGAGGAAGGCAGAGGGAGACGGAGAGGTTTAAAGGCTGGCAGCAACACCGTGGCCTTGAGGTGTTATCTCTGCCCCTCACCGTGCGAGAGAGGGAGGGAGGGAGGGAGGGAGAGGCTGGAGGGGGGCGAGGAGAGAGGAATGGACTGTGGCGGTGTTTGCAGCGTAGCCCACTTCTCTCCTCTTTTTTTTTTGCTTCATGTGTGGAGCAGGATGGTTAGCAGATGGTCTTGTTACCAGCAAAATGAAAATGAATGCAGTAAAATTTGCTTGTGTTAATTTCTAATCCCCCAGGTGAGACCTCAAGCACTCACATACACAGACAAGCACACTTAAACATTTACTCGCATATCGCACACGCACACACACACACACACACACACACACTGATACACACAGTCTTGCCCTGCTGGCTTTAAATACACACCATCTGCATGTGGGGAAAGTGTGTCGGAGGAGTGTGAAGCGTCTGCTTGGCTTAAGAAATGTGTTTCTAATGTTCATAGCCATAGCTTATGTTGCTTTGGAATGTAAAGAGTGTTACCAAACGCTTGGTGTCATCAGTCATCAGTAACCCAGTTGTCCGAAGACAGGGGGGTGTTTAAGGGCACGGGCTGACGGAGCCGAAACGGGGCTGAATTGGCAATTAGAGGTAAAGAGAAGCAGGGGAATCTGTGCTAACGGGGAGGAGGAGATGGCATGTTCATCCGCAGATGAAGACTAAATCCTTTCATTCTCTCCTCATCTTCCCTCCCTCCTTCCCCGGCACGCTTAGCGGTGAGACGAGAGCTTCTGCTTTGTAACGTCTGCTTCTTCATGTTTGTGTGTTTCGAGGATCCGGACTAGTCCATAGCTTATCCCTCGGAGTGTGTGTGTTCTGTGGGGATAGAAGCGCCTTAGCCTCCCTTATCTTCTTACTGTACGGCGCTTCCTCCTGCTACGTGAACCCCCAGGGAGAAGGAAAGTAATGGAGGGAGGGAGAGTGGGGAAAACATACACCTATACTCGGTGTATAAAGTATCTTAACCTTTACTTTCATTTGCAACGCTTCAGACAGACCACACCTGTTTTTTTCTGTCCTTGTAAACGCACTGCTGGCTTTGTAGCAGCGGGCCATGCTGGATGTCACAGTGTATCTCGTTGTAAAGCACAATAGGGAAATTACATCACTGCACCGTTATGTCCCGTAGACCTTTTATAAGCCACGTTAATTCACAAGCAGGAGTGAGAGAGCTGGGGATTTGAAAGATGCTGCACTGACGGGCAGCAAGATGCGGCTTAATAGAATATCTTTGACAGTTTTTTTTTTCCAAGCTCTTTGACCATCACCTCCTGAAACTACACAGAAACCTGTGATAGCAAAGAAACCCTTAAACCACTTGAATAAGATATTCAGTGGGTGATCCTTGACACTCTCCTCGCTCGCTCCCTGCCTTTGTGAATACGACAACCATTTCATGAATGCAGATGCATTTTCCTCGGAGCGCTATACGCCACCGTGCTAACATTCTCAGGGTGGCGCCGCTAAAACAAGTGGGCACTGGCGGTACTGCAGTGTGGCATTTGGCTAACCCCACCTGGCATATGTTACGCTCATATGTATGTATAACACGCACGCTTGCACACACTAGTGTGTCGGCGCTGTTAATGCCAAGCCACTAAACCGCCCACACAGCCCTCCAATGTGAATGAAATGAGTCATATGTGAGGACACACAACAGGCATGTTCGCCTTGAACGTGCAAAGCACTCCTACATGCACTTCGCGCATCATTACAGAACAACCTCGTGCCCTGTCTCGGCGTTGACCCGCATGCACCCACACTCTAAAACCGCACACGGGGAATTCACCACGTCTCCTGTTGCTCTTTAACTGGCGTGATGCGTGGCGGGTCTCGGCACAGTCCTTGATGTGTGCAGAGGAGTGATGATGAGCTTAATGCGGTCTGTCTGTGCCGGACGTGACCACCGCATTAATATCGCACTAATGCAACGCTCCGCCTGCTGCATGCTGATCACGCCACGCTCTTTCTCATTAAGGCTTTTGTTGTGAGTCAGGGAGGTGAGGAGGGGAGCCACACTTCCAAAAGCTGGTTGGATTTCACCTGTTGACTGTAATCGCAATGCACCAACATGATGATGAAGAAATCATGTAAATCATGTTAACATTCTCTAATGTTGTTGACAGAGAGCAACAATTTAACTGGCATTACTGAAAAGTACACTTGCTTTTGCTCTTCAATATGAAGACACCACCGGCACCAGATTCATAAACACAAAGCAGCCACTTTTTCCGTTTTTGCAGTCACAGCACATGAATGGTACATCTCCCCCGACGTTATGAGGAACTGTGCCTCAGCTGCACTGGGAGTCTCTACAAAAGGCCAGAACACCTTGAATGAAAAGCATAATTTGGCCTTAACACTCGAGGCCTTGACATTTGGTCCACCTAAACAAAGCCCTCCCACCTCCCACTCCACCACACACAACCACGTCTCAGGCCGCTTGAATAAACCAGACCACTTCAAAGCAGCTCAGTGCCCGTGCCAACAGGGAGGGAGGGAGGGAGGGAGGGAGGGAGGGAGGGAGGGAGGGAGGGAATGAATCAGGAGGGAAGGGGGCGGAGGGGATGTGTGAGCGTGACTGTTATTAATGGTCTAATAATGTATTTGGCTGTTTTGGCAGTTGTGGAAAGGGTGAAGGGGGGGCAGAGGGTAGAGGAGAGGGGGTTGACAGCGTGTCACGGCTAGTTAAAAGCAAGCTGGGAGAAAAGAGAAGGCCTTGTTTGTTGGGCTAAATGCTGTAAATAACATCAGAGAGTGCAGCTAAATGGAAATCAATGCAATTACCCTATTAGCATGGGCTTGAAATCACGCTGGCGGCGGCTACATCTCGCTCCCACCCTCGCTCTCTTTCCCGTACATGCATCACTCTACGCGTGATGTTACACATCATGTCTGCAGACAAACCAGAGACTCAGTCACTCTAAAGCGATGTGTGTTTGTGAGGATTCTGAGTGTGGACCCGTCGAGTGGGCTCGCTGGTTGCCCTTGTTAAACTCCACTGCGAGCGTTCTGATTTTGTTTAGATTTGCATAACCCCTTTAATCACCCCTATTTTAATGCCTTACAATTGCACAGGGATATTATGCTGTTAAGTGGTAAGTCATAATTAGATAAATAATTGGTTTGGCTATCATCGTCCCTGTGCCATCTGTTTGAGGGTATGTGGGGGTGGGTGAGAAGAGAGGCGAGTAAATGTGTGCGTGTGTGAGGGCGGGGATAATGGAAAAGATCCAGGGTTTTATGGATTATGTTTTGATTTGGGAAAAAAATGATACATAAGTCACAAAAAGATTGTCCTTGTAGTTTTACATAACACTCCACCAGGGTTTCATATACTGTGTAAAACAGAGCTTCCTTCACACGCAGTGACACAGTCACGAGGCATTCTGAGCTAAGAGCTACTTCGTCTGTTTAATTGATTCGCTGTCAAACTTTCGTATTGCAACGTACAGCGCTGGAGCTGATTGCCATACTGTGCGTTGGAACGTGTTTGCACAAATGTACCGGTGTTTGTGGGTGTTTGCATATGCAAAAACAACCATTTGTTGTGCGCCTCCTTCATCTCACAGGTTTGTTATACCCCCCCCCGCGTTCTTTACAAACACACAGTCGCATCTGCTGCTGACTGACATGCATCCACGTGTCTCCATCTGTACCGGTCCCCATTCCTTCCTTTCCCCACGCTACATTATCCTCCCTCCCTCACCCTTTCCCCTCACTTCATTCTTCCCTTTTCTCTAGGCATGACAGTAAAAGTCAAAGTCATTTCTGTACCCTGTCATTGCATCCTGTATGTCTTCTTTGTTTGTCAGAGAGTGGTTATTCTTTGCTGCTGTTCTGAGGGGGACAGGAGGTGGGGCTTCGTCTCCACAATGAACGGGATGAGGGAATAATTTGATCTTATTAGCAGCTGAGATCTAACTAAATGCTGCCGCAATTAGGGCGGTGTAACGTTGAAACCGAGGTACAGTGAGAGAACAAGCGTGCGCGTGAGTCTATTTTGTGCTCGTCTTGCAAAGTGTGCAGAAGGTTAAGGGTGTCTATGCGCTCTAAACATTCACACTGACAGCTAACAATTAGCCGACGCCGGTGTGGCTAATAGAGGAGTGTACATTGTTAATTATGTCACGGCAGAGAGGTGGGAAGGTGGAATACATTTGAATAATGGGAGGAATGATATAACAGTGGCCTTTTTAAATTCCTTGGCCCTTTTTCTGTGTGTAATGAAGGGTGTCTGTGGATGCTCGCGTCCACTCAGACCCATGGGCCTTTCAAACATTCATAAAGATAGCACAAACACACACATTTACCACCCCCACCCCCCTCACACACACACACACAGCAACATAGAGAGGCAGAGGGTACGTCTAAGTAGTGTGCTCGTGCCTGGTTTTCCAGATCAATTATGTGTGGCTGGGTGATCGATGCGAGGGCTTAGCAGAGTGGAGAGAGCTAATGGGCAGGTCAGTGGCTCAGACACATCCTGGCTCCCCCTGCCTATTACCACTATGTCTGTTAATAGGCCTCACCACACTCCCTGTTGTTCACACACACACATACACAGACGCTTGGATGGTAGGATAGCGAGAAGGGATCACAGCCAAGCGTGCTCACTCCACGGACCGACTCCCTACTCGCAGCCTTAACCCATGTCTCCTTCACATGTCTCTTCTCTTCCTCCCTCGGCTTTGGTTTCTAGTTCTGTTTTGTGGCCTTTGACCCGGTTTTTGCAGCGAGGATTTGGAGCTGCACCATATGGTGATGCATATGTATGTATGTAAATAAGTGGGGGGCAGATAAGCAGCATATTTATAGCCATGTAAAGTAAATATGAAAGAGATTACTCTGCAAACCTCGTTTAATCTCCTCAAAGTCGACGCTAGCACAGGCAGGCTTGGAGAAAGCCCATCTATCTGCATTTCTAATTGGCTGAAGGATGCACATGTGTCTCGTGATTGGTCCGTGTGGCTGTCAGTCATAAGGTGTCTGGTGGTGTTTGGCTGTGAGGCTAAGGGTTAAAAGGTCATGCAAGCAAAGAAAACTGCTCATTATCACTTATTGGACATTCAAGTTGGTGATGTTCTGTCATTTTCAATGCAAACATGTAATAGAAGTCCTGAAATTTGGATCTCAATATATATATTTTACTACTGTAATACTATTACTATGTTGTCAATGTCAATTTTATTTATATAGCACACATTTTACCGAATATAGTACAGTCTGCTTGTTGTTTGGTAAATGTTACACTCAACAACCTTGTAAATCGTTGTTTGGTCTGCCTTTTTTGTACATTCTGTACATTTCAATGTGTTTAGTCAACAATTTCACTCAACGCTGTAAATGAGTTTGATTTTGAGCTTCACTGAGATTTATTGCTGGCACATTTTACTCAATAGAATTCGACATTTGTGCCTCATAAACTGGTAAATAAGTACATTTTCTTGTCATAACAACACTTTTTTTTTTACAACTGCGGTTTAGGGTTGGGGTTACAGAATGGACAAATCTCATGATGTATTGAAGATTATACATTAGTTTGTGGTAAAAATGGCAACTATGTTGCTACTTGTTAAGAACATCTAGATAATTAATGAAGAACATAATTATCCTATTAATTGATAAAGAAATGAATAATTAGCTGCAGCCCTGCTGGTATACTGACACTATTATTCATATGTGTATGACAGCTGTGTGGTAACACAATGAAGACAGTGGGTCAGTCAGAGAGGAAGAAAACATTACTCTTCCTTGTTATTTCTCTCTTTTCTTATTCAGTCTTTCCATCTTTTATTCTCTCCCTCTCGCTTTCTCTCTCTTTCTTGCTTAACCTGTCACTTTACGAAGCCCCTCTTCTGTCTTCTGTGTGGCATCTGATCTGCATGTTAATTACCTCTATCGCCTTAATTTAATATCTGCCTGGGAAGAATGTGGAACACACACCCCAGAGGTAAAGCATATGCCCTGCAGCCCTCATTCACTCATGCACATGAGCAGAGATACACGATACCTATTGGTGTCTTCGGTTGTTTTGTGCTCGCTGATTTTCTCAGGTGTGGTGCTGCTGATGGAGGTGAGAGGCAAAGCTTATCTGGATAGTAGGCTCAGAGTAAAAGGGGCCCAAGCAGGTTGTCCACTAGGGGGGCTGAAGTCTTTTCTAACCCATCCTCCTATTGCCATGGCGAAGGCTAAAAGCGCTGCCACTTGTCGTCCACATAATAGAGGCGAGGCAGGAGGTGGGGGAGTTTGTGCTATTTGTCTCTGAGAGGAGCGAAAGAGTTGAAAAAGGAGGTGAAAGAGCCTTTCTTTTTCAATGCCGCGGGGGAGGAAAGCGTGCATGTTTTCACAGGCTGGGCAATTCATCCCCCAGACGCCCCTCTCCACCATCAATGTGCCGACATGGTATGCACAAGATGTATATATGTATAAACACACACATCGGCTGGACAACCAACCCCACACTACAGCGCTTTACGAGCTAAAACTGGAGCAACTTGTGAGTTCACAAGGTGTGTTATTCTATCATAGCTGCAATAATTAGAACCATTTTATTACAATCTCACCAACACACACACACACACACACACACACACACACACACACACACACACACACACACACACACACACACACACACACACACACACACACACTCTACTCGGCCTCTTTCTCAGCCCTGCAACAAGGCTGTCTCTCTAGTGGCTGATAGATTGTAATGAATGTAACAGCAGTCAGATCCTTCAAAAGCCTCTCAAAAGCTTAAGCCCCTTTATTAAATTAAGCTAACGATGCCTAAGGCCAGGTCTGCTGCTGAGAGAGAGAGAGACAGAGAGAGAGGGAGAGAGAGAGGGGTGGTGCATAGGGAGGTAAAGGCTGCAGAGATAAGGAGGCGGGGGAGGAGGCGATGTTAGGAACGAGGATGTGAAATGGCAAGTAGTCAAATAAATGAGGGATGGTGGGAATGGGGTGCGTTTAGTATCAAAGAAAGGAGGTGGAGGCGGGAAAAGGAGGGCTGGTGAACGAGGACACGAGGAGGAGAAGAGGAATACCTCAGCCTCCCATAGCTGGTGCACCTGCAGCCGAGGAGAGGAAGAGTAATTATGAGGCCCACCGTGGGAGATCCACAGTGCAAATATCTATTTTTGAACGAATGTTACCGAAACATAAATGTTAAACTCCTTTGTTGAGTTTTTAAGCTTTCTCCAGCTTTTTTCAGACTTCATATTAATTGCATGAATCATCGTTTGGTTGTTTGCAGTGGGGAGGACAGTAGCAGTGGGAGTGCAGAAAAGGTGTAATATCCAGCATGTTTACCTCCTCTGTACCTTTAGTGACCTTGTGTGAGTCTAGTAGGGCTGCCCTTGACTGAAAAACACAAGGTGACTAATATTCACAACATTTCTTAGATAAATTAAAAAACAATATGTTTCCAGTATGTCTGTCCCCCAGATACATGCTGAGAGATCCTGTTCTTATTAAATACCAAAACATAGTTGTGAATATTGTTGATTTGACTAGCATTGTCTTGTAATGATGAATCCCTAATCGCAATGACTAATCACCAGAAAGGACTAAAGACTAATAGCTCATTAGTGATCGGTGATAAAAAAAACAAAACATCCAAAATGACTAATTGACGACAAAAAATTGTCAACTAAGACTTGTTAATACCCAGATGAGTGATTATTTGACTAATTGAACAGAAGGGGCTGTGTTGGTGTGTAGAGAGCTGCTCTCGGCGGTAGCATGTGTACAGACAGCAGGCAGATGAAAGGCTCGGGTCTCTGTGCTGCATCGTTAGTCGAGATACCTCGTCTACCTGCTCGCAGGTCAAGTAGATGTCAGGGATACGCTATCACTCGGTGCAAAGACAAGATTATGACAAACTCCACACACACACACACACACACGATATTCGCTCACGTACAACAAAGAGGGTCGTGCCTCCTAAAGGCGAACACTGCGTGCATCGGGTTGTGTTTCTTTTTCTTTCTTCCTTCTGTGAGCACGGACCTCTCTACAGACACACGCTTCCTAATTAGACTTGCATTTGCTCCGATGCTTCGCTGCAATTACTAATTTACAGCACAAGTGAAAAGGGCTTCATCCCACTTCCTCCCCAGCCATCACCTGCTTAATCCTTATTTTCATCCTTGGCTTTGGGAGCACACCCAACCTTCACTGCTTACAAGTGGGGCTTTGATTTTACAGCCTGTGCAGTCTCTGGTATCTAATCCACAGTAAAACCATTGATAAGCCAGACAGGGGTAGAGGTTGTCGGCTGAGGTTTCTCTGTGCTTTTGGTGGGTGACTGTCCCCTTGTGGACACTTGGTAGTATTACTCTCTTCTTTTTATTAACCTACTGTATACTGTATGGTCATGCAGTATTAGTAACGAGCAAAACAAAAATAGATGTATTCCTTAATAGCTCTTCGTTATTGCAAATTGTGGTTAAAGCTTGATTTTAATCCAGATTTGTGATATTTCCAAGTACTCCTTAATCACATGACCTTTAGCAGCCTGTCACATGCTTTTGGAGATGCTAATATCATAACTGATTTAGTATGACTGGTTTGTATGTATTATTAGAGAGGCAGAGATACTGTTGTTTACAGAAGGAATGTTGTAGTGTTTCTCTTTAGAGTAACTATAGAAATATACATATATATATATATATAAAACAGCATCTAGCATCACAAACCTGCAGAAAAAGTGTTCTATATCAATTAATTCATTAATAACATCCTTTAATTATTCTCATTGACCATATAATCACTGTTCAGGTCATTGCAGTTCAAATCAAATATGCTTTTTATTGGCATTACATGATAAAAGACGATCCATGTTCAAAAAGGCAACATTGGATATTAAAAATAATGCATATAAACAGTAATAATAAGGGAGTATTGTCTGACAATATATCAATAATGAACGAATAGAATGGACAGCTGATTTTTTTGGCACATTAGTAGATATACGTTAGTCACAGATTTGTGGTTATGTTAATGAACAGGAAGTGACTCTGGGTCCTGGTCGGGGATGGACGGGACCTTCTTTATCCCAGTGGGGGGGACAATGCGGGGTCAGCCCTGTGGACTGAAGGCGTGACGGGGAGGGTGGGGGAGCAGGTGCTTTTACCCCCCGCCCCCTTCAGGCTCGTCTGTCTGTCTGGCCGGCCCCCGCCGGAGAGGAAGCCCCGCCTCCCGGCTCCCAGCAGCCGGCCGCCTCTCTCCTCCTCTCCCCGGCGCTCTGCTGTGCTCTGCTCCGTCCCCGCGGCCACGCTCGGCGTCGGAGCTTCCTGCGTGACAACAAAGTGCAGACTCGATGTTCTCGACGGAGGGATGGACCCGCGCTTTCCCCGCTAACGGAGGGAGACGTTTTCTCATTTAATCACTGGATTAGCCCACACTTGTTTGCGGTGAGTGATTCTGTGTAAACCTCTGGGTCTGTTTTCAGACCCGGAGGTTGTTTGCGTAAACGAGCAATACGGCGAGTGTTGCGTTGAGGAAGTCATTACGGTGTCGAGGAAACGAGTGCTAGTTTTCTTCTTTTCTCTTTTTTCTGTTTTTTTCTCTCTCGAAGGTCGGTGCCGAGCCCCTGTGTGTGTACGCGGGTGTGCGCGCGAGCTTTTGTGTGAGCGTGCTGATGTGTGCGCGTGCTCGCGTGTGTGTGTGTGTGTGCGCGTGCTCGCGTGTGTCTGTGTGTGTGTGTAGGAGAGAAAGACAAGGAAGAGAGTCAGTGCAACTGAAAGAGAAAGAAAGAGCCGCTCCGGTGGCGATTTAAACGTGTTTTTTTCAGTGTTTCGTGTTCCGGATCTTCACACACTCGTGTTTTAAAACGCAGATTATCTTTAAAGGACTGAAAGGAATAACGAGCGACCCCCACCCTCTCAAATTAACTTCTTGTAACATTGTTACCGGTGCGCTTCTGTGATTATTATGTAAAGCACAGCCTGGAGGCTTTCTGCTTAAGCCATTTACGCTCATTGTGGACCCTTTGTGTGAAACTGTATTAGTGGCTTTACTTGGTCGGTAATTCTGAGTCTCCAGTCATGCGGGCTCCTTAAACATTACTGGAGAGCCGGTCAGGTCTGCTCTCAGGCAGGGAAGCCTGTCTGTGGACGAGACGTGCTCTCTATTAATGCGATGGTGACACATGTTGACCATTTGGTGCTCTGGGTGACTCTGTGTGTGTGTGTGTGTGTGTGTGTGTGTGTGTGTGTGTGTGTGTGTGTGTGTGTGTGTGTGTGTGTGGCAGGTGGACCGTGTTGAATCACTTCCCACGCGCTCCTTCACTTCTCTTGAACTACAGGCCCGTACAACAGCTGCTTCTGTAGGGCACACACACACACACACACACACACACACACACACACACACACACACACACACACACACACACTTCTTGGGTTTAAAACACGGTCTGCAAACAGAGCCGTGAAGCAACAGGCTTTACTGAACACACTGCGCTGTGGTTGAGTTTATCTGCAGCCAGAAGGAGCCTCGTTGTGTGTTTTAGCTGCTGCTGATAAGGTTAGTGCTAAACGCAAGAGCAGGGAATTAGAGCCTCCTGGCTTTTATAGCGAGGCTGGTGGGTTGAACAGTTCCTGACTGGTGCCGGAAATAGGTCATTCATTACACGGGGACATCTGTCTGCCACTGAGATACCTGTGCCATGTCATTTTGGGCCGATGGTGGCATATAGTCCATACTGTTACTGAGGATTACAGCCTGGTTTTCTCTCAAGACCCAGACATGGCTCACAGCAGCTCACGGCTCAGAAAAATACACCGTGGGGACATTAAAAATGAATGAGGGGAGGGGGCACATTTATTTTCATCACTTGACACTGGCAGAAAATGGAAGATGTTGATTTATTTCACTTCTCATTACTAAATGTGGAGAAAGTTCCCGCTTCGCTTTTACCACGCAGTCCAAAAGAAACAAACAAAAACATGATTAACGGATAAAAGGATATAATTATCTCACCCAGGAGGCTATTTGGCCACGGTCTATTTGTGTTTTAAAATCAAATCAATTTAAATGTAAGATCTTGCCCGTGAAACAAGGATCAGATGATTCGATTTTTTTCTGTCGGTCTTCATGAATTAACGTTATGACACATGGATCCTATGTTTGTCTATCACTACGTCTGTTTTGATAGAGATTAAAGAGAGAGTATGTGTCCTCAGAGAGCTTTCTAGTTGTATGATGGATTCATCTTCTGTCTAAATTGTTGTTGTTGTTTATGACAGATACTCCACTATAACCACTAACATACAGGAACACACCCGTATGAAAACATACACTTCACCTCACATTTGACCCCTGACTGCTGACGGAGGTTAATCACAGACCCCGCCTTTCAGCATAAGGTGTCTTCTTAACCAACAATATTATACTGATGTGTACACGTTCACATCTGGCAACAAAAAGTTGCTGTTCGTGCTTTCGTGTTTGTTTTTCTCTCCCACATGTGATCTGTTATAACACGTTTATAACACTGCTGGATGAGGATCAGTCACGGCTCCACGGAAGCTACAAGTGACTATTGACTCGCAGCATAGATGTTAACTAAACTGTATGGAGATGATGGACAGTGTGTGGCCCATTGTTCTGTGCTTCAGTCTGCAATGCCAGGCACTCTGGGCCTTTTGTCATCCGACACCGAGGGATACTGTAGGGTCATGCAATATTGTGAAGTGGCAAGAATAAATATATCGTATGCTGATTGTGAACCATAACCCCCCTCCACCTGTTAGACACCACTTTGCCTGGCATCCTGGAAGAGATCCATTCATAATACTGTAGATAGAAGTAATACATGACATTAATTAGTATACATTCTCCAGTGGCAATAATCTCAGATCTCTATCACTTCTGAAATAAGGTGTACTTCACTGTCTGTAGGAAATTCCAGGTAAAGCAAGGTTTTGTCGGGTCCTTTTTACAGAAAGACAAACTAAGGAACAAACTTAACCTCCTTGGCAGAAGCCAACTTTAGTTTGATGTATCCTCCCTCGTCTCGTCTCACATGTCTGATGGTTCAGGACATGAGAAGAGTGTAACATTTACTTATGCAAATCTCGCTCGGAGAGAAACGGAACGTCTCGTCTGTGATCCGCCATTTAAAATGTGTCCAACCCATATACCGTGATAGTGCCTTTTTACTAGGTTGGCATGTTTTCAGGTGTCGTCGTGCTGTTTGTCATGCTGCGGTAGCCTGCAGTGCCGCGAGTGTCTGGGGGCTAGACGGCAGCTGTGTTGAGCAGTGTTGGTGACAGTTTGTCTGTGGCAACAGCACCTGGCTCTGTTTAGAGAGTGATTAGGAGAGTCCCAAGCAGCTCCCCATACTGTTTACACAAGGAGCCTGGAGTTAAAGGTGACCCACTTTGCATTTCCTTATCAACAGCTCCCATTGATAGCTTTGAATAGCACAGACTGTAGGGAGGCCTTTGCATGGGTTTACATAGTTCACTATTAGAGAGAATGGGATGTGTTTGACTGGGCGAGGCCTGGATTTGACTAGCATTACAACAATGTCCTGAGGTGGTATGAAAATGTGGGTGCACACACACACACACACACTGCTCTCTTTGTGCATCAGGGCAGGCCCTGCTGTGCGGTCTGACGGTGCCATGGAAGAGAAACCATTGTTGGATGTAAATACAGATTTCCCTCCATGTCTTCTACCACCTCTCTCTTCATATCCGTCTCCTTCTCTCTTGATCTCCCTTCTTCTGTGTCTCCAGGTAGCGAACTCTTCAGGTGAGCCTGTTGGAGTGTGTGTGTGTCTGTCTGTGTGTGTTTCCCTTTTGGAAGGAGAGGAGAAATGTGAGTGATTTTGTGTGTCTAAACATCCCCTACTGGGTGTAAAACCGGGTTGTAAAGGTAAGCTGTAAATGTGATGACGGGTGAAGACAGCTGAACAAACAGGTCATAAAGTATTTATTTGAAGGGACGATGAACAGAAAGTTGGCAGGCAGACAGACATACAGGTTGAGGAAGAAGTTGTGAAGAAGATAATGACTTTTTGCTCTCATGCCTACTGCGTTGTGCTCCATATTTCACTGATAAAGCTGCTTATCACTTTTTGTGTGTTTACTCTCGGTGTGTGAGAGCAAGCCTAACCTGCTCTGTAAGCCTTAGAAGCACGCGTCCCCGTGTCACCCGGCATTGTCGTTAAACAGAACTTCATTTTCTCACCTCTGGGTATTGTGTGTTCATACGTATGCAATAAAACAAAGAGATCACACCAAACAGTGGTCTAATCTATAATCAAAATGGGAAGTATGGTTCCCAATAAACATTGCATTACAAATTATTACATATCATTCAGCTCCTGCTGTTTTTGACACGTAGATGTTGCTTTTTGAACGTTTAATTGAGATTATTTCATATTAACTCTTTTTTTCGTAATGATTGCCCCACTTTGCATCTTAAAAAAACCTGAAACTTATCTCATACACATTGTGTACGTCCCACTTAGAGATGAGTAGTACCTGGTAGTTGTAGTAGATCACATGACATGGAGGGGAGGCGTGAATCCCTTCATCTGTGGGTGTGTAAAGGTGTGTCAAGCAGACGTTGACAGGTGTCTAGTCACACATATCGACCCTTTCTCGTCAGGCGGAGGGTCACGGAGTTGGTTTTACTTTCATTTGTGTCACTTTACATAACCGCTTATTTCACAGTCTCTCTCGACTTGGCTTGATTGTTTGTATTGCTGTTTCCAAAGTGTTTTCCTCTGCAATAATATTTTCTAAATTTGAACAATGTGCTGTATTTCACATCCGGCCTCTCGTTTCTTTGTCGTCATGAAATCCCTTGCTTCGACTCGTTCCCTGAACTGCATTGGACACGTGCTGCTTTCGTGTCCAGTGTGATTTCCGGAGCACACGCAGCACAGTGGAGCGATTATCCACAACCGTTTTACAATGTCAACGTTGTTTGAATTTCTACTCTTCCGCTTGGATTCCATTTTCTGAGGCCAATTGAGAGCACACAAAAAAAAACATTCTCATTCACACACACAACAGAGACAGTGTTGCTGTATTCACCAGGCCATACTACATGTTAGATATCTTTAGATTATGTGTATGTTTGTGGAGCTGATGTTTGCTTGTGTCGTTTTCATACCCCAGGGCCCGATAAGCATTCGCCAAACAAACACAACACAGGCAACATGAGAGCGGAAGATAAGCGAATTATAAACACACTCAATACTGACCATACTTGACTGTTGCCCTTACCAAATAGGGCTTCTTTCATTCAGCATTTTTAGTGTCTGTTCCTCTGCACGTATCGTCACACTTTCACAGTACAGCCCAGCATTGTGCTAACAGCTACCCTTCAACAAAGGCCTTTTTCTTTTTCTATCACATCATCTTTCTTTCCCCTTCTTTCCGTGTGTGCTATCTGTCTTCAACGTGTCTGTGTGCTTCTCTGACCTCCCCTCTCTTTCTCTGAGATATCTGCTAAATCAGCTGACTGTCATATTGTGTGTCTGTTTGCTAGCATGCCTCCTTGAGTATGAGGGCAAGATCAGATATGTGCCTGAAGAAGCGAAGTGGATTTTGTGGTCACGTGTTGTAATCAGCTCATGGACAGAGCTGCCAGTGTTGGTGGAGGCCACGGTCGCTGTGTTCAACGTGCTCTCACAGAAGAGCTAATTGACTTGTTTAATCTGGCTTGCATTAACAAAGGGTATCCATTGGGGGTGCTGTTTTTGTTTTCTGCGTTTTTTTCAACCAAATAAATACATAGGAATACAATATTGAACATGAAAGCTATTGATTGCTATATTTTACTTGAGAAATAGCAAAAACAATTAATCAATCGTCCAAATAGCTATCAATTATCTTTGTATTGATCAATTAATCGACTAATCACTTCTATTTTAAGCTCATTTAAGATCCATGTGGAACCTATTAATTAAGCTAATTGAGTGTCTTTTATTTTTAACTGAAATCTGGATTCATAGCTATTTCCTGTGTAGGCTGGGGAGGTCATGAGGATTTGTGCTTTGGGAAGAATGGGTCTTTCACTTGTAAACATAAGAACACATTCATCGATGGGTGTCACACCTTCCACTCGTCCAGATAACAACCAAGCTATACCAATGCTGGAGTTGTAACCCTACTCTAAAAATGTGTTTTTTCACAAACACAAGAGAATAATCTGGCCCAAAATGTTGTAGAGTCGTATTCAACAAGCCTCAAGTCTACAAATGATGAACGATTAAAGGACAACAACTGGTCTCGGCTCTTCGGCCAAAAGAAACCTTGTCGGCATGGCGACGGCAGGAAAGAGGTTCACTCATCATCAGTCCAACATTCAGACGTGCACATACATGTACCAGCAGGAACGCACACAAATTATACCAGGATTACAACAGGGCAACTCTCAGCAACCAGACCCCGGTATGAGAAGGGAAGTTGGTGCTGTGTGTGCGTGCGTGTGTGTGTGCATGCGTGTGTGTGTGTGTGTGTGTGTGTGTGCACGTGTGTGTCTGTGTGTGTGTGTGTGTGTGTGCGTGTGTGTAGCCGCTTGGGAGTCAGGGCCCATGCAGAGCACTTGGAGTGCTAATTAGGCAACCACAGCCCAGCAGAGTACATCACAGAGAGAAAGAGAGAATAGAGGGGAAGAGAGGTTGAACAGAGGATGAAGTGAGGGGTGCATGTAGGGGAGCTGGCAAAAACCGCGCTCATCTCCCGAGGAGAGAGTGAGAGATGAAGGGAGAAGGAGGGAGGAAGTTGAAACCCGATGATAACTGAAATATGTTACATGCCGTGATGTCCCCAGGCACTGGGAGCTTTACAGCACAGAACAATGCAATTTATCCAGGTCTGTGTGGGCTGTCTGCAGTGAACAACATCACAGGTACAGAAACCACGATAAGCTCCGCGGCGGATTCTTCTTCTTTGTGTTTGGTTCTATTTGTGCTTTGAGTTCATGTGAGAGACCTGCAACATCTGTGATATCTCCCTGCCCTGCTGGGAGCAGCCACACTGCCACTTCCCCCTGTCTCTATAGCAGGTGAGGTTGATTAAGAGAGAAAGGACCCGGTGATGATGATGGTGGTGGTGGCGGTGAGTCAGAGCTGACTCCCTTCCTCCTCTCTCAGTGGAACAGCTGGGCGAGCTGGAGCTGGCCCTCTCATCAGGGGAGCGGCAGCGCTGTGTCCCCCCTCAGTGAAGGGCTACAGAGGGCACAGCCACACAGACAGCAGCTTGACTCCTGGGGCATGGACCACAAAGAGCCAGAGACACAGACAGAAGGCTCTTATGTGTATTTGTGTAACTGTGTGTGTGTGTGTGTGTGTGTGTATGTGTGTGTGTGTGTTCACACTCTCTAAGCAGCGTTGTGAAGCGTAACCAGACTGTTCTGTCATACGCCCACGCTGGTGTCTCAGAACACAGCCACGCTCTCCCCGGATGACATGCGTGCACACACACACAAACACACACACACACACAACCCCAGCAAGCCCTACCACAGCCGCTATGTAATTAACAGACAGAGGAAATGGCGCTGTTGGGGATGGGTGAGTCGGATGCAGGGAGGAGGAGAGGAGAGAAAATCATCTCAGCTCGTGCCTACCCTCAAGACACAATCTGCTTCTCTGTGACTTGTGCTGGAGAATAAAGGAGAGGAAGGTGAACGTCGGGAGAGAGAGAGAGAGAGAGAGAGAGAGAGAGAGAGAGAGAGAGAGAGAGAGAGAGAGAGAGAGAGAGAGAGAGAGAGAGAGAGAGAGAGAGAGAGAGAGAGAGAGAGATGCCGGCTGGTCTTTTGAAATCTCTGT
>NC_139915.1:2236132-2311132 GCF_963514095.1 Eutrigla gurnardus | reverse complement strand
AAGACCTTTTCATTGGGGTTCTCAACTTAGGCAAGTGGATGGAGCCTTTTTTTTTTTTTAATAATAATCCTTTAATAATATTTTTGTGTGTTTTTTTGTTTGTGTTTCACTGGATTAAATGCCTGTGACACAGGCTGGTTCATCGAAAGAGGACTCCCTCTGATTAACTGGGAGACGATGCCATCTGCTGGATGTGTGGAGAATGTAAAGCCTCAAATAACGAGCGAGTGTGTAACTTGTGGTGTTGTTCAGAGATGCGGGCGAGCTGACTTACCTGGAAATCCAGTAGACATTACTCATCCCGAGCTGCTACTCTGAAACCATGCTATGATTCAACTGCTTTCAGGTGTCAGGGTTTCACCAATTTCCCATAAAGCTTCTCTCTCAAGCATCATTTTTTGGAGAGCCATGTAGGCACCTGTAACCCCCCCCTCCCCCTCCCCGACCATGTTATGGTTTGATGCTGTGGTTGCTTCTTACAGCCTTCTTCAGACAGACGGCTAAGAGCACTCTCAGGGTAATTCTTGTGGTGCCAGACAGGAAATGTGTAGAAGAGAGGGACAAATACAAGAGGAGAGTGTGGCGGCCCTGTGTTTTCTCAGGGGAGTCCTGAGGAACAGAAAGCTGCTTTGTAGAGAGGTGGCCTTTAGCACAATGCTGGCCACCATGTGGTTTTACCCCCAAAGATAATCTCTCTCCCTGTCATTGCTCCCGCTCCCTCGCTGTTGTGAGAAAAGTAGCTGGTGACGTAAGGAGGAAGTGACTAAAGAAACGACTCATTCACACCACTGCAGTGACAGCGGGACGGGCCGAGGGGAAGTCGAACCCACGCTTTTACCCTTTTCCTTAGACCTCCGCCCCGGCAACTGTTAGCATGAGTCTCCGCCGCGCTGATAAGAATTCCTTGTAATTATAGTGCTTGCGTCTGCATGCTGCGTGTGTGTGTGTGTGTGTGTGTGTGTGTGTGTGTGTGTGTGTGTGTGTGTGTGTGTGTGTGTGTGTGTGTGTGTGTGTGTGTGTGTGTGTGTGTGTGTGTGTGTGTGTGTGTGTGTGTGTGTGTGATGTTATGGTTCGATTGCACGTTTGTGGTATTCCTTGTTGACTTCCTTGTTCGTATGAAATGGTTAAGGTTTATTTAGAGATGCCTTCCTTTCGCTTCAATTGTTCTTGATCAGCATTTTTCAGGTGTTACACAATTATGTAGAACAATTGTGCTATTAAAGCTAATTGAACAGGTTTTCTTGACACAGGCCATGGCACGTCCCTTTTTCTTTCTCTTTCCTTGGCTTTTTTATTTTGTGTTTCTGTATCTCTCTCCTCACATATTTAACCTACCCCCCCATCCATTTCTATACATGCATATATACATACACACTGCCTGTCGCTCCCCAGCTAAGGGGTCAGAAGTTATGACCGGCTGAGCACTCTCCTCCTCCTCAGCTCTTCCCCTCCCCTCCCCCTCACCCCGCTCGCCTTGGCATGCATGCCTGTGTCTGTTATCTACAAATGGCTGAGGAATTATAGGTTGAGAGGGGAGGAGGAGGAGGAGGGAGGGAGAGTGTGAGAAGGGAGGGCTGGAGGGGATGGATGGGGGGTGGGTGAGGTCATGTGACATCGCAGCAGCTGCTAGGCTAAGAATTTCTGTTTTCTCACTTAGAGAGAGAGGGAGGGAGAGAGAGAGAGCAAGGAGGGGGGAGATAGGCAACGTGTGTGGTGTGTTGCTTTGTTAGATAAGCTCTAAACGGTCTTTGTGAGCGGCAGCACGAGAGACAGGAAGGCAGGCGGAGAGGGAGGGCGAGAGGGTGGACGGGGGAGAGTAGATAGACGAGAGAGAGAGAGAGAGGTGAGCAGGAAGATGGTGTGTGTCCTGTCGCTGGCTGCTGGTGTGTGCTGGGCTGGGCTCAACGTGAAGATGCAGCCATGGGGGATCCAGGCGGATCCACTTCTCCGTGCAGTAAGGAGCTTCAGCAACGCTCTTTATCTATCAGGGGGGGGGGGGGGTCATGGAGCTCTGCCAGATCTCAGGATGCGTGTCTGTCATTTCTTTCCTTGTGTTACTTGCATGTGCATGTCCTGTGCTTTGTATTTGTGTGGGCTATAAGTACAACGTGCTCCGTCTCTGTAGTGTGTTGGATTTTTCAAAAAGTTCCCGGTGTATTTCTTTGACTCCCATCCCTGACTTTTTTCTGACTTTCTCTAGAGAGGGAGGGAGGAGCAGCACACTAGTCTCTAGACAACGTCATGTTACTGAGCCGTTGGTGTGTGTGTGTGTGTGTGTGTGTGTGTGTGTGTGTGTGTGTGTGTGTGTGTGTGTGTGTGTGTGTGTGTGTGTGTGTGTGTGTGTGTGTGTGTGTGTGTGTGTGTGTGTGTGTGTGTGTCAGACAGTAGTCATTGTTGATCCCATCATTAATTGTGCGCTGGGTTCATTTTGAGTGCACTGGGTAACTGGGAGGTTACAGGCAGGACAACTCAAGAGGTGTTGGGAATGTTCACTCTCTCATGCCCGCCACTGTGCGCACACACACACACACACACACACACACACACACACACACACACACACACACAGGGTGCTGTGGCTCGGCTCTTCTCTCAGGAGGGAACATGATCTTTTTATAGCCCTCTCAGCCTCTATAGTGTAAACCCAGATATAACCGCTTCTCATCTAATTTTTGCTGTCGATATACTGGAAACGGCTTTTATTTCAGTGAGAACGTCTTTGTCTTAGAAAGCCGTTGTGTGAGCCGGACGTTTACTTTGAATGTTGATTCGAGGAGGATTCTGAGCGATCCCCAGAGTGTGTGTGCCACACAGAAACGAGTCTAGTGTCCCTTAATGTGTTTGTGTGTGTGTGTGTGTGTGTGTGTGTGTGTGTGTGTTTTGATTTAACTGTTAATACCTCTGGCACACACAAACTAGTCTAGTTTACACTGTCCTCCCAGCCACCCTTTCTACGTGTGTGTGTGTGTGTGTGTGTGTTGTCCATGCACGAAGGCCTATGACATGCTGTTCTGGCATTTAGGGATTCCACTGACTGAGGGGCTGTCAGCACGGTGTCACCTTTCAACACACACACAGGAAGGAAAGGGACAGCCGTCTCAACTCTCTCACCCTCCAACCACTGCAAACCTATTAGAAATATCAGACTAGAAAGAAAGAAAAACAACCTTGACTGCTGTTGAGTAAGAACGTAATAAAGAACTGAACGTTTTCTTTTATCCTCTGAGCTATTTTAACAAAATCCAGAGATTAATTTAAAACTCAGTGTCTAAATTTAGAAATATCCAACTGGCAGTATTTGAAACATTCCAGGTAACTGTAATGGGTAGAGCAGTGTGTCCTTGAACGAGGCACTGGACCCCAAAGTGCCCCCCATGTGTTTGACAACTGTTATGAAGTTTAATTCTCTTAGTAGTAGTCGGGAGGTGCCCTTGCAGCATTAACTGGATCAAGCACAATATTATTGGGACGCTTATTCTTGATGGGAAAATGTGCCACCTTTTATGTGGACGTCCAGTCAGTGCTGATGGTAAATGTAGTCCACTAAAGAACTAAATTCTCCAGGGTGTGCTATATTGACTGATAAAGCTGATCTCTCCTGCTGCGGATGCGTCTATATGATCCAGGATGCATTGCACAGCAGTCCAAACGTACAACTTCTGACTTCGGTTTGACTTAGTTGTGTAAAAGATAATCTGAATTTCCCCGTTAACTCGAAATCAAATCAAAACCATAAACATTTTTTCACTTTTCCAACAATCTGCAACTCTGGTTTGGTCATCAAAAAAAAGTTGTAATTAATGAGTATGATATGGAAATATTCCAGGCCTACACAGCGTGTGCAGCAGCTGCTGCAGTGACTCATCGGCGGTCCTTCCACCTCCTTTCAGACTGACTATTACATTTTAACAAGTTAACAAATCATTCTAAAGTCTGCTGGTCATGGTTTGCTTTTCCTGTTCATATTTGGGATCCTGAAGATCTCGTGGAATGGTTGGTGTAACACACACATGCCGCTCTCTCTGTCTCGGTTGTCGTTGGCGACAGCATCCAACCAATATTGTCCACAGTGACATTTGTTACAGCAGATTGCTTCAGTTTCTTTTGACATCGAAGGGCAGTTTGAGGAAAGGCGCAACCATTTGGTATTTGCTCTCGGCAGCTCAGATTTTGGAGGCTCTCCGTCGGCCGTTTCCTCCCTGCAGCAGCAGCACCCTCCAGAAAAACTCTCTCCAGCCGATAACGTCTGAATATGCAAGTCAATCCAAACACTATAAAAACACCTCCATACCAACCGAGGAGTATGAATAGCAGCCAGCGGTGTGATTTTGTGTTATTGTGGTCATATAAATGTCTTCTGTAAGCGTGTCTGCTGGTCACTAACCTGCCACGACCAAGCTGACGGACAACAGACATTTACTGACACAAAATAGTTGTCAAATCAGCTCCATGGAAAGAAAACAACAGTGTTGTGCATTGATTTTATTTGAGAGTGACAGTGAGAGAAAGGAATAGATGGTGGACTATTGTACGCAAAGTTATTAATAACAGTATTTTGAAAGAAGTGTGAATGAAGCTGTGTGAGTGGATGTGTGTTTCCAGTTATATGCGGTGCATACTGCTGTGAAACTGAAGGGGAAAACTCAACGTAGTCTCTTAATGTAGTAATAATAATCATCATTTTATACATTAATGGGAAAATGAGCCAAATATCTTCTCGTCGTTGGCAAAGGCATCGGCCATTGCCGATTGCTCTGACTGGCGTGGAGCCCAGATATCATCATCATCACAGCCCTTAATGGTTACGACATGGTTAAAACACCGCCACGGAGATAAAATGACCCCGGTAGTGTTGGAGCATGCTCTGTAGGAGTGTAAACTCTTTGACCATGGACCTCTGGCAGACACGCAGCCAGACTGGGGCTCTCTGAGCAGGCAGAGGGTGACCTGTCCTCCTAACCTCCCACCCCTGACCCTAAGCCATACAACTAAAGCCCCTCTGCCCCAGCTGTCACCAACAGATACCCAGCACCACGATCTGCCCCGACTGTGTGTCCGTGTCCAAGGAAACAGCTTTGCGCCTCACTTGCTCTTTTCACATAATGTCTTGCAATATATGCGTTGTATGTGTATGTAGGACTTTTTAATGTTTCTGTTGGTTCTTCTTGATTGCAGTATTGATTATAAATACTTTCCCATTCTCCTCCCTTTTGTCTAATTATAGGCATGAGCCATGAGCCAAAGTCACCATCGTTAGGAATGATCTCCACGGCGACCCGTACCACGGCGACGGTCAGCCCCCTCACCCCGTCGCCTCTCAACGGCTCCATCGTAGCCAATGGAAGCCCCGCCAACCAGTCTGCTCACTCTGGATTTGCCGCAGCCCTCCGTAAACTGGCAAAACAGGCTGAAGAACCTCGAGGTAAAGCCACACAGCCGGTGTTAGGGATTTGACATTCATTACGCTGTCAAGTTTAAGTCTGCTGGATGGCAGCATTTCTGGCCGTATAATTAATGAAGGAAATGGTTTCGGCCCTGCTGTTTGCACTGCTGGACAGCTGTGTAAAAAAGCACAGTTCTCAGTCGTGGCTTCTATTCTGCGAGCTCATTTGGTGATTTGAAGATTTATTTTAACAAGTTTTAGTCTTAATGTATGAAAATATTGTGATAATATCAAGCAATGATCCTAAGACCCTATTGTTTATCAAACAAATGTATTGTTAGATCCCCTGACCCTTACTTGCAAACTGATGGATTAGGTGTTCTGTTCCTCTGCTCTGTATGTGTGTGTGTGTGTGTGTGTGTGTGGTTGGGGGGGATTAGGGGGTGGTTTTGATGGCCAGTTTGCGTAGCTGAGTGCAGCACGGCTAATAGCAATAGGATGATATCCACACAGGATTGAATTAGTTGGTGTCCCTGGAGATACTGGGACGAAGAGGAGCCACTCTAGCTGACCCACTTAATGTGTTTGAGTGCACGACGAAGGCTTGGGTGTGCTTGTCAATGTGTGTATGATGGTGTTATAATTTGTCCTTGTCAGTGTCTACACACACTCACACACTCGTGAAACACGCCATATCATTCCCAACTCCGAGAACTCAACTCCGAGCTCTATCCAGTGGTTGTATGGATAGGAAATAATCATCAGGGGGTTGAGTGGCTGGTTATTTACTCGTATGGCCACAGGTCAGACATTCTCAACTAACGTTTCCTCAATGATCGGTCAAAACTTTTTTTGTGTAGGTTCTCAGGGATTGGTTTCTGAATTTGGTGAATGTAAAACTGTCCCTTCAGAACCATGTGCCCAGTGTCTCTTAATTACACACACAGAAACATAAAATGAAGTGTACAAAGCAAAATCTACACAGGAGAGCATCACTAGATACTTTATTGAGTGTGTGTGCGTAAGTGTGTGCATAGTATGTGTGGCTCCATGCCTTGGCTCCAGAGAGGCCCAGCTACCCCAGCTGTCCACCCTTGCTCTTTCTCTTAAATCAGATGGGCCTCTCCTTTGTAGCTGTCCCTGGACACCTTGCTCCTCAGCCCACAGGGGAGACGGAGGCAGACAGGGGGAGACAGGGGGAGACAGGGGGAGAGATGTGTGTCAGTTGCAGCTGGATAACGGGTCATGTTATTTTAATACCTCAACTATTTTATTTTTTATTGTTGGCACGAGATGAAAATACGTGTGTGAGCTGTTCAATTTTGTTTTCCGTTCTACCGAGGCAGATAGCTCCCGTCTGTCTTTGTCATACAGACACCATCTCCTGTCTGATTAAGCCCCACCACCTTTTTATTAAACACACACAAAAAAAGCCCCTTCCTCTGGAAGCCTGCTGAATGTGATGTCTGGTGTAGGCAGTGAAGTGTGGGCGAGTCAGCCGCCAGACGTAAGGGGAAACTCGGCCCGCGCTAGGAGCACCGGCTCCAGGGTCGGCAGAGGCATGTATTAACCCCTGGAGCTCCAGTCACCTCTGTGTCGGCAGAGCCTGTATTTATAGGCAACACACACACACACACACACACACACACACAAACACACACACACACACACACACACACACAGAAACACCCCCACACAACAGTTGTCCTTGCAACCACGTAAGCCTAGTGATTTCTTAGCATGCTGCAGCCTGTTGTCCTTTCATTAGCTACTTTGACTCAACCTCTCTCTCTCTCTCTCTCTCTCTCTCTCTCTCTCTCTCTCTCTCTCTCTCTCTCTCTCTCTCTCTCTCTCTCTCTCCCTCTCTCACCCTGTGCTTCATGCTTTGAGGTGAGTAGTGCAGTGTATATGAGGTGCCATGACTCGGTGACCTAAGGCCTGGAGGAATTAGTTCAGTTTGAGTAACAGTTTCACTGCCACTGGCTGCTTAACAGATTTAAGACCCTGAGCACGACTGCTGTTTACACACACACACATGCACGCACACACACATTGTCACTTGTCTGTAGTATAATGGATAGCTCTGTGTACTGCGTGCCTAGCTGAAGAGGGGAGGTGATGGATAATGAGTATTAGAGCAGTGTAAAGGACACACACACTCATCCCGTGTACACTCACATGTGTGTGCAGAAAAGCAGGCCCGCTGATATCTGATTAATTAGGCAGACCTGGGTTTAATCCTCTCAGTTGGTTCTTCATACACACTCTTAGACACACACACACACCAGCAGAATGTCATGACTGCTTTCATACCGACTGCAGAGCCACTGGGGGGGAGACGATGGGGGGGAGAGAGAATTAAGGTGGACAAGAGAGATGGAGTGAATTGGCTGGAAAAGAGAGGAATTGGAAGTAATTAGATTTGTGAAGAACCTGAGGTGTTTGTCAGATTGGAGGTATCTGAACATGTGTTGTTGCGTTTGTGTGTGTGTGTGTGTGTGTGTGTGTGTGTCTGTCTGTGTGTGTGTGGCCGGAGGCTCCCCTTTTTCTGGGAGCCCAAAGCATGCTGAGACATCGGGGTGGTGTGTCTCTGACCTCTCCATCTGGAGCCTGCCTGCGGCCCCGTGTGTGTGTGCGCGTGTGTGTCTGTGTGTGTGTGTGTGTGCGTGTGTGTGTCTGTGTGTGTGTGCGTGTGTGTTTCTTGAAGGCGAAACCCTTCGGGCTATGACTGTCCCTGAAACACTCACAAACAAGCTCATTTGTGTTTCTTCTCTCTCTCTCACCCTCTCGACACAGCAACCTTCCACCTCACTGTTCAGCAGCAACGCAACCTTTAAGCATAATATCCAGTGTGTACAGTCAGCAGAAGGCATCGAGGATTGCTCCTCTTCCCTCCTCCCCGCTTCCTCTTTGCATCCGCCATCTTGTACCGTCTTTCTTTCCCTCGCTGGCACAGCAACACACACTGTGTGCTTCTCCCCTCCCCCCACTCTGTGATGCAGATTACAGGCTTTGTGTTGTGTTGTCAGTGCATGGCCAAGACTGTAGTAGCAGGTGTGTGTGTGGGGTTTGTGGTTAGTGTGTGTCTGTAAGTGTGTGTGTTTGTGTGTGTGTTAGGGTGCACGTGTTGAGGCTTGTGCTGCTGGTGGGGGGGCATATGGATGCAGGGTTGGCTGGGCACTGCTATGCACACCAGGTGTGAAATGGACTGTTTAATTAAGTGCTGATGTTGTTGTAATGCATGCTGGGAAGGGAGGTGGATGGGGTGTTGGCGGGGTGGAGGAGAGCACCTTCTGCCCGGCAGGACTGGGGCGAGCCATGCTTGGCTGTTCTGGTGGTGGTGGTGATGGTGGCAGAAGAATGGTCGGAGCCATTTGGCAAAACTAAAACATTCTGTGTGGCGTGTTGTCTTCCTATCAAGGCTTAGTGATGCAGTGGGATTTACTGCTCTATCTGCTGGACTCCCCCACTGAATGGAATAGCCTGCTGAAGAGCTGTGGTGGCTTTTTGATTGGGTCAGTGGCTGAACTAAAAGGTGCCATCTATGCAGGGACACTTGGCCGCAGCCTCTGACCACAGCTCGGTTTGTTTGTGTGATGCTGCTGTTTGTATCTTGTCGTGTGTGTGTGTGTGTGTGTGTGCGTGTGTGTGTGTGTGTGTGTGTGTGTGTGTGTGCGTGCACGTGCCGCTCAGCAGAGCGGTCAAGTGTGGAGGCAGTCTGGGAGAGTGGGACTGGTAATAGAGGAGGCGATAGAGAAAGAAGCTTCACATTAATCACACACAGCTTGGGACTGAGACAGCGCTTGCTTGCTTTCTTTCTTCTTCCTCGCTCTTTCCTTCTGTCTTTACCTCTCCTCTGTCTGTCTGTGCGTCCTCCCCTTCTGATCCCATCACCTCTCACACACACACACACACACACACACGTAGAAAGGGACAATCAGTACAGCTAATGAAGTGCTGGTTGAGAACTGACGAACCTATTTTAGACTCTGTGGATGAAGGCTGTGCTTCCCTCCTCCTCTTCCTCCTCTAGCTCCCCAGAGGACCAGCATGTATGGCCATCTTCTCTCTGTGCCGATGGAAAGGGAGGAGCATATGGCAGAAGTGACACCAGCTTGGTGCCAATCGGCCTCGTATATGATTTTTCGCCCAATCTGTGTGTGAGGGAGGGGGGTGATTGGTGGAAAAATTGCAGTAGAGGGTTTGAAAATGGGATGGAGGCTTGATGAAGGAAAGAGGCTTATGGAGGCACAATGACATTCTGTCTTTAGAACGGGAAGATAAAGGGAAACCTATATAGATACACACGTGAACATATAACCACGCTCCCATGAACCCTCGCCGGCTGTAAATATTGTAAATGCGTTTCTGAAAATGACGTGATGAGTCATGACATCGCCGCGCCAGGTTGGCGCTGCGGTTGAAGAACAGGAAGAGAAGGTATTAGCATGTATGAAGAGGTGGCAGGTGGATGGTGGTTGCGTGGGGTGTTGCCAGAGAGGAGGTGGAGGGGATGATGGAGGAATAATAGCTGTTTGTAATGTGGGTGTGTATACGCGTGATGGCCCTCTGGGCGAGCAGCAGAGCCACACACACCGGCACACCTGAGAGCTGGCTTGTCTAGTGCCTGGTGCGCCGCTTGTTCTTTTGTTTGGCCTTTCTCTCTTTTTCTTATTTGGAATAGCGCAGACGTTTTGCGCCGGTTGTACTAATAATTGCACATTAATTGGTAAAACCTTGTAAAGCCTCTCCCTTCATATGTTGCCTTCTTGTAGAGCGTGACAACACGTGACGAGAAAGGAATGCCTCGATGCAGAGCGCGGAGTCTGCAAGTTGCACGACGGGATTAAAGGCGTTGGTTGACGGCCTTTGTCTCTTTTATTTCCTCCTTCCCCTCACCTGCTTCTCATCCTGCTCTTAATTATTTAGCCTGCCCTGCCTCTTCTCCCGTTCGCTTTGCCTCTACATGGAGAAGGAGGAGAAGGAGGAGGAGATGGGAAGAGAGGGGGTGAGAGAAATGGATGGAGGAGAGGTCTGTTGCTTAGCAGTCCTCTCCCCTCAGCGCCTTCCCTCCCTCCAGCCTTATTTGTTCCCCCATCCTTGTGTGTGTGTGTGTGTGTGTGTGTGTGTGTGCGCGTGTGTGTGTGCGCGTGTGTGTGTGCGCGTGTGTGTGTGTGTGTGTGTGTGCGCGCTGAGTGAATAGGCTGTGACACTAGAGCTGTATTAAGTGTAGCTCCATTCCCTAGGCTGAGTGGGCTGCTATTGATTGGCCTAGTCTTGCATGGGAGAGTAATGGCTCTCTGAGGTGAGGGGGGGAGGATTAGGCCACTAATTGCCATTGTGCAGACAAGATATGCCTCCCCCCAATATCCCCCACCCTGCACCCGCCACCCACTCACCCATCTACACCCCTTATCTCCCTGCTTTCCTCTCCTTTTGATCTCTCGCCTCACCTTCCACCCTTTTTGCACTCTCACTTGCTGTTCTTTCCCATTCTCACCTGACATGTATCACCCCCCCCCCCCCCCCGATCACACATAAAAGATTTTCGGATTTTCTATTTAGTGTTATTACTTGGAATGAGACGTTTAACATCGGTCAATATCCTGACTGCACCTACCATGAGCTGACATTGTATATTGCTATGTTACCATGGAGACCGAGGCAGGCAAGAAAGGGAAGGAGATGTGTGTTTTTTTGTTTTGTTCTGGCGGTGATAATTGGAGATGTAGACCTGAAACTGAGGTTTCAGACGCTGCGGTTGGCCGTAAGCATGTTTATGCACAAAAGCACTCCACCTGCAGATGCACACACACATAAGAGCACGTATCCTGCTGTCCTCGCTGCAGCCCCAACGTGTGCGTCCCATTGAGAGGGTCGTGACCCAGTTTGACTGCTGCGCTCGCTCTGAGCGGAGGAAACCTACAGCACACTGTACTGTCGGAAGAGGTGGAGCCGGGTGAGGAAACGTAGAGACAACACACGAGTTAGGGCGTAGGGCAAAGAAAGAAGCGAAGATGGATGAACACAGAAAAAAAGGAAGAGGCAGTGGAAGCAGTTGAAAAGAACAGAAGGTGTAGCCTGTATGGGGTTGAAAGTAAAGATGGAAGGTTTGAAACGTGAAATCACACTGATAAACGTATGTGAATGTCAGCATAGCGTCTGAGAGCTTTGGAACGGGAGAGAGAGAAAGCGAGATGTGTGGAAAGCGAGGCATGTGACCAGACCGTGACCCTGCGCTACAGGGTTTCCCTGGAGGGCTTTGTTAATGTGGCACAGCTACAGCGCAGCAGAGAAGCTCATTGGGCCAGCTTTTCACCACCTGCTGTGTGTGTGTGTGTGTGTGTGTGTGTGTGTGTGTGAGAGAGAGAGAGAGAGTGTGTGAGAGAGGGAGTGTGTGAGGGGGAGTTCTATGTGTGTCTGCAAGCGCCACTGACTGTATATACATTCTGTATGTCCGTTCACTCCCAAGCAGTGCTGTTGTGGTGTGTGTGTGTGTGTGTGTGTGTGTGTCTGTGTGTGTGTGTGTCTGTGTGTGTCTGTGTGTGTGTGTCTGTGTGTGTGTGTCCTGCATGTCAAGGCTGTGAGACAGGGCTGCTCATCCTGATCACTGTCACTTCATAATAGGGGCCTAGGGCCATCCATCTGGCCCTCCGTGTGTGTGTGTGTGTGTGTGTGAGTGTGTGTGCACGTTATTTGTTGCTGTTGTACTTCTACACCCCTCTTTGAGTCCCTTGTGAAGGAGTTACAGGATCATACTGTTGTTACATTTGCCTTTTTGATTTAATAGAGCAGAACACGGACTGTTAGCTCTTTCTTTGTTTCACTGTACTCATGTCATTTGTCTCTGTCTTCCTCCTGCAGCGTCCTCCATCAGCAGCGAGTCCTCTCCCGTGTCCTCCCCAGCCACCAACCACAGCTCTCCAGTCAGTACGCCCAAGAGGGGTCCCCTTGGTCCAGGGCCGGTCCTGGTCCCCCCAACGGGCCACAGCGTGCCAAACACTCCACCTGTAGTCACCATTGCTCCGACAAAGACTAGCAACGGCCTCTGGAGGAGCGAGGGACGCCAGGTAAAACCAGATTCAAACACACACTGACCTTGACCGCTGCTCTCTTATTTTACTTCCCTTTTCTTCCTTCAGTTGCTCTTTCAGTGGTTAAGATTGTTGAGGTGTATTTTCTCCTGAAAGCAACAAAAATGTTCTCATTATTCAGCTGGCTTGCACACAGACAGGCTCTGGAGTGATGAATGGATTCCGTGGATGGCATGTAACCCATAGTATTGCAGTACGTATCTGACATGTGACATAGCTGGCAGGCCTGTGGATGTCTGTACCCCCCCGCCCGCCCCATTGGTTCCATGCATTAAACAATGCCAGCTGCCACTGGGACGTTGAGGTGACTGTCTCAACGGCAGCTAACATCTGTGCCCCTCCAGCCCCCCTCCGATTTAGCCCTCATGCCCTTGGCCCAGCCCCTCCTAACTCCCCAGTCTTTAGCCCCACCCACCTCCTGCCTCACCCTCTTCAAGTGCAGTCAAGTGCATCCTCTGCGTCGTCACCCTAACACCAGCTCTCCTTTTTACGTAGTGGGGGAAAGAGAAATGAGAGAGAGCTGCTTGCTTTGATAAGGAGTGGATTATGGATTATGGCCTCGCTTTAAGCCTTCTTATCTCAGCTCAGGGCTAATTTTCGAGGCCAAGCACACAGTCATGAACAGCACTTGGCAACATGCGGAAACTCTCTGCGACACGTTGACAGTTCCCCGGAGACGGAACGAAGGGGGATAGCTGAGGGTGAGTGAGGAGGTCAGCCAGCCAGCCAGCAATGTGTGGTAGCATTCAGGCTATTGTCCTCTCCCCTGGACAACCCCCCTGACCCTTGCCCTCTATAGCTATAGCTTTTACAAAATGACCCTTCCACAGATCAAGGGTCAAGCAGAGCGGGGAGCGGCTGGAAAGACGGGGGGGGGGGGGGGAGCTTTCCCAATGATGTCACCGTTTTTGCCATTCCTTCAGCTTAGCATGATTCAAAGAGTCAAAAGGAAATAAAGAGACCGAAGCGGCCTCCATGCATGAGTTTGGATGCTTTTGCACGGTGGCTGTGTGTGTAAGAGGTCAAGCTCAAATTAAAAAGTTTGTGTCACTAGGGTTTGTGGCGCCTCCTGCAGCGAGGGGCCACCCGGCCGAAGAATGAGGAGGTTAAGGGAGGTAATGGGGACAAGAGGTGGGAGGGGGGGCTATGGCGTCATAGCATCTCCCTTATTTCCACCGTGCCGCTTCAGCAAGCACATATAAAACAGCCTCGGGGTCGTAAAGGACACACACATACATACACGGCATCGAAATGTCCCTCTTAAACAAAGGCGATACTGTCTCTTCTTCATTGCTAATCACTGATCAGGAAGGACGCAGAGAAGAAGAAGGGTTGCTCTGGCACTTTCGCCCTTTACCCTGGTCTCCGTCTGTGTCTACAATTATCTGTTTAATGCCAACTTGTCTTTTAGGCAAGATTAATTTGTGCCATGACATGAGCAACCTGTGTTTTTCAATGCGACAGGAATGGAAGTCTGATAGAGAGGAGAAATACAGCACAAGTAGTTGCATGAAGAGGCAAGCGTCTGTTCTGTGGATCCTCCATAAAGCATCCAGGAAAAGCTTGTTTTGACTGAGTGTACATTTGTGTGTCCCCCTTTCTTGTGTGTTAGAAGGGTTGATTGGTGTCTCTCTGGCTGAGATACGAGTCCTTCTTTCAGGGATGATAGGCAAGGCAGCAAAGGGGGGGGGGGGGAAGGGGGGGCTGGGTGCGTTGGCATTTTGCTTTAATGACTGCAGGAGTCTGCTCCCGCTGCTGCCTGTAATTGCTTTTTAATTGGCAATTTGGATTCATGGCTCCATCTGAGAGGCGTAAACGAGCGCTCTACAATGCGCAGGGTCTCCCACCCTCAGTGAGGGTTACAGGGGCCCGGCTCACACAGAGGAAGATGGCTGTTAATGGACGTGTCTTTGAGTGCTTGTATTTGTGCTCCGTACTTATGTATACAGCACGGCAGTGAATAGTGTGTGTGTTATATAGCGGGCGTTTTTTGGCAGGTGGTGAAAGGTCAAAACGGCTGGTTGGGTGACTGAGGTGCCTCTCTAATGGGGAGGAAAGGTCCCATCTTTGTGGCGTGCTTTTTTTTCAAGGTGCTGACCTGACACCTTTGCATGTGTTTCCACAGACGTGCACACACACACACACACACACACATGCACAGAATAGACATACACAAACAGGGACTAAGCTCAGGCAGCAACGACACACACAGCATGACAGCCATATGTAAACGTTATCACGAACAAACAGGTTGCTACATTCCTCTTGGTTGATCATCTCATATGAGAACGTCTTTCTGTTTTTTCGCTGACAATCATTGTAAAAGCAGGAAGCAGTCAGTTGCGAAATTGCAGAGCTGCCACCATTCTTTGTTGTTTTACAGGCATTTTGTTCCATCCTCTCATGATGGGATTTCTGTGAATTTTGTGGGAAAGGAACAGCTGATTCAATTTGACTGATAATTTGTGTCTGGCATTTGCACCGGTTGACAGTTATTGAGTCACAGCCGTGGTTATGAAACCATGCCTCTGTGATGATGCAGGATATTGAACACGGGTTCAACTCACATTTGAGTCATACTGGCTTCCGATCACCATATAAATACCAGATAGTCAACAGCACTTATTAATAGATTTTAAATCGAGGTGTGTCATTTGATTCGCTGAGAAGGTTGTTTGATTTAACTCATTTCACAATTACGTGCATAAAAAGATACATGACGTTTGTGAAGCAATGATGACAGCTTTGCTCAACGCCGATCACTTGGTTAGCAAAGCTATCATCAGTGTGATTAAAGCAATTGATTAACTGACAGTCGGTGTGATAGAAAGCAGCTCCTGTCTCACAGACAGCAGTACATCTTCGTTGTGCTCGGGAGGGGATTAACTGGAGAAATACAAACAGTATAGTTCATGACTTCACCTGCAAGTTAATTTGGGTCAAGATAAGACATTTGAATAAATGTGTTTAATAATTTTTTAACTCAAGATGTCACGTATCAGCTGCTGGTCGTGTCGGACACTGAGGCAGATTAAGAAATAGAGACTTTCGTGTGGAAGAAAACTGAGGCCAGCATCTTGTGGCTCCAAAACCACAATCTGATATTGATTTCTTCTGACATGTATGAACCTCTTTTTCCAGTTGGCTGCTGATTGGGAAGGAACTTCCACCTTCTCCCCGTGCTCATAAAGCTTTGAAAGGATGGAAGTGGTGTAGGGGTTTTACGGGGACGGGAGGTCTGAGGGAGTAGAGCGCCGTACTGTTTAGTGAAGCGCAAAAAACAACAAGGAAAAACAGTAAAATTCAACTAGTGCAACGCGGGGGGCGTCTCAGAAACAAAGGGAGACGCGGGGAGTCTAAACATTGGCGGCGTTTAAGATTGGATGTTAGCGCATCAGTGTCAGCCTGGGTCAGTGGCTGCGGAGCAGGACGTGGAGGTAATGGCTCCTTAAATTGGATTTATTTTATCGGAGGCAGGAGTGAGAGAGGACAGTGCTGCTGTAAGGTCTCTCTCTAATCCCAGGGAGCCCCGGGGTTAATTTAGTGGGGCAAGAACTGCCTTCTGCTCTTGCTCCCCTTCTTTATGTCTTCCCCTCTACATTTCCTTTCTTTCTGCTGCCCGTTGTTTCTAGTTGCTCCCTTGACAACTTCAACTTGAGTTCTCGTTTTGTGGGAGATGAGAAAAGCGTTTCATCGGCCCTGCAGAAATCCTCCTCGGCTGCATATCCCTCCATGAACAATTTCCTTGCACAAGTTTCTCCGTTCTGCGATTGCATTTCGTACGCGGAGGGAAACCGAAGCTTCAGAAAATGCACTCCCACAGCAGGATGCCTTTGTAGCTCCAAAACGGTGTGTGTGCCTGCTGAGTGTGTGTGTGTTTGTTGTGGTATTGGATAAGTGAGACCAGGCTTCCTGCCAAAGGGAGGGAGGGAGGTGAGAAGAGGGAAGAAAGAGAAACAAGAAGGATGATGCTTTGTGGACTTTGTTGTCTTTCTTGTAGATGTTCGTGTTTGTTATGTTGCACACACACACACACACACACACACACACACACACACACACACACACACACACACTCTTTGCCAAGATCAGACTCATTATCTCTCTCGAAGCACTGCTGTTGTATCTCTACCATTACCTCATCCTCATCTATCATAAGTTTGACATCTCCTGCAACACAATTAGAGAAAATTTTAACCACCTCCACTTTTATCATATATTCCCCTCAGAGAAACGTTGATTCGTCTATTTTTACCGGGAGGGGGTTTGGTGTGAAAGTGAATAATGGTCCCTGATGCAGGAAGTGAGAGTGAGGGAGGCTCCCCCCACAGGATGGGCTTCATGAGCATTGACAACCGTGACGGTCACAGGTCTTCACGAACAATGACTAAGACTCTCTCTGTATCTCTCTCCAGGCTGACTCGGGGCCTCGTGGGGCCAGCAGGGAGCGTCTGGGTGCAGAGGGGAACCTCCAACAGGAAAAGGGTGGCCCCTCAGTCCCTGCTCACCTTCTGGGAAACCCCTACGCCTTTGGTCTCACCCCCGGTGCTGTCATGCAGGATTCACGTTTCCAGCCCCTCAAGTGAGTCTCTGCCTGTTTATGTTGACATGTTTCAATCTAATAGGAAGTTTATAGATAGGGGTGAGTATTGGCAAGAACCTCACGATACGATACGTATCACGATACTTTGGTCACGATACGTATCACGATATTGCGATATAAATAAAGATGAAAACACAAGTACCTGTATATGTACATCAGATGATATTGATCACAGGACAAATCGAGTCAAAACTATTTCATTCAAAACAGCCTCTCCATTTTATTAATTCCCATGAAATTCACTTGAATAAATATTGAAAATAAAATGAAAAAGGATAAAGTACTGCATTCACAACCTGTCTAAACATGAATCTTTTTTTTTTTTTTTTATCAATCTTTAGAGTTGAAAAATCGATATTGTATTGGGCGGCAGTATTACGATATATTGCCGTATCGATATTTTTACCCACCCCTATTTATAGATCTAGTCTTCAAACACTGGACACATAATCCAACTCACCACGGCGTTTCTCTGTTTTGCCCCATCTCTTCTCTTCAGTCTGCCCAGACAGTTGTCCAATGCAGTGCCCCCCGGTCATATACCAGAGGAGTACCTCCGTGGGTTCCGACCCTATGCCACGACGGAGGATGCGCTCCGCATGCCCTCTTTGCCCTTGGGCCTGGACCCCGCCACTGCAGCTGCCGCAGCTGCCTACTACCACCCCAGCTACCTGCCCCACCCCTCCTTCACGCCATACAGGTAAGCCTCTCCATCCATTCGTTTTGTTGACTTGGCGCCCGTTTCCTCTGAGAGCAAATTGTGCAAACTGGTGCATATGACCGTGCAAAGTATTTTCTAATGTTTAGAGGCGGCAGTAAACACATTAGTGTATCGTTGACCTTGAGTTAATGTTCACAGAGGTAAAATATGAATGTTCTTTATTTGTGTATTTACTGACGGAGAGATTTCACTTCAGCTGATGACTTAGACAGATGGCAGTACAAATAAAAAAAAATGAGGTAAGCAAAAAGCAAAGTAAGGGAATACATATAACAGATCTGTGTAACCAAACTCACATCACGGAAGGGAAGAAAATATATTAAAACAAAGGTTGAAGGGTATCGTTTTAAACAATTACATTCTTTCACTACAACGCATACGAGTCCTAAATTCCAGATTTATATATTATGTCATCTGACAGGCTTTTGCTAAGAAGCCTCTGTTTGAAAGATATCCTGGTCAGCGGTGTCAGTGATTTTAAGAGATTGATTAAAATGCACATACATCATTGTTTATTGCCAAAGTCTGCAATGATCTCATTTACAACCTTCAGAGCTGCTGTAACGATGCTTAATTGCTTGCTAAATTACAGCGCTCATAAAACAAGGAGCACTACACTTATTTGTCCACGGGCACCTCATATTTTTTGCAGTATGAGACAAAAAAAAAAAGTATTTTATTAATGAAGGATTTGTATTTATTTTTGTAAATGGTAAGACCCATTTTTCTTGTCTTTACCCGAGCTACATTATGACTATGAATAAAATATGAAAGAGAGCTGCTGGTTTTGCCACTTAAGTCTATATATCTGGAGATTCTATGCATGTTTTGTGAGAAATTACCACAAAAGAATCCCTGAGCTGTTTAAGATAGGATTCTGTCCACTCTCTTATAAGGAAGCTTGGTTTTGTTTTAGGTACATAGTGTTACAAATACATTCACTTGAAATGTATACTACATATGATCATGTAGACGCCGTGTCTTGAGAGGGACCCGGCTTGCTTTGGGCTCCGTGCCCCTGGTCTGTCAACCCAGCAAGATCAGAGGACTGCAGCACCCATCACACACTGTGCTGTAATGGATTTAATGAGGGGATGAGCAGTGGATGTCACGCACATACACAGAAACACACAGTTGTGCATCGACGCACAGCGCAGTCTCTCGCTGGCTGCTGTGTGGTGATTGAGGGAAGCTGACAGACACTGCTACTTTCTTGAAAGATGGAAGACCCTGTGATGTCGCCTCTTTGGGAGATGGAAGTGCACAGGTTAATGAAAGTGAAGGCTGTGCTGTCACACAGAGACTGACGTCTCCTTCTCTCTCTCTCTTTTTTTTCTTCTTCTCATCTCCCAGGATGGATGACCCATTCTGCCTCTCTGCTTTGAGGTCACCTTTCTACCAGCTGCCAGGAGGGGGAGCTTTACCTCCCATGCATCCCTCTGCTGTTCACATGCACCTACAAGGAGTCCGCTACCCGGGAGACTTTACGCACCCCTCATTGTCAGCACTGCAGTCTGAGAGGTAAGGGCCTCTAAATTCACACTAACATACAGTAGATCTAAGCTACGCCATGATTTCTTTCTAATTTCTTCTTCTGCTTTTTCAGGCTTCAGCTGGAGGATGAGCTGCGGCAGAGAGAGAGGGAGCGCGAACGAGAGCGTGAGCGGGAAAAAGAGAGGGAGCGCGAGGCGGAGCGAGAGAAGGAGCGGGAGAGAGAGCGAGAGCGGGAGAGAGAGCGGGAGAAAGAGTTGGAGAGAGAGAGGGAGAGGGAGAGAGAGAGAGAGCGGGAGAGGGAGAGGGAGAGAGAGAGAGAGAAGGAGCTGGAAAGGCAGAAGGAGAGAGCCTTGAGGGAGAAGGAGCTGCAGGCATCCAAGGCCATGGAGAGCCACTATCTGGCCGAGCTCCATGCCATGAGGGGGCAGGAGGACCGAACCAAGCCTGAGAGACTCACCCCTAATCGGGCTGGTATGTGTCTGAGCTGCCCCTGGAGCTTCTGCAATCATACAGTTGTCCCTATGAACACTTAATATCAGACATTTTACACAATAAGTGATTGTAAATAATCCATGAATTGAGAAAAAAGAATCATTAGCTGCAGCTTTAACCCTGACCGTTGCCCCTCCACAGATAAACCCAAAGAGCCCGCCGCTCCGGCTTCCAAACCTGTACCGCCAGGACTCCACTCTTCAATGGTCCAATCACATCACGCCATCCCTGGTCTGATCTCGGGCCACGGCCTCTACATGGGGTCCGGCGCTGTAGGCACAGTGCTCTCGGCCTCGATGATCGCTCAGAGGACCAATGAGGAAGAGAGGTGGTTGGCACGGCAACGGAAGCTGCGTCAGGAGAAAGAGGATCGGCAGTACCAGGTGTCTGAGTTCCGCCAGCAGGTTCTGGAGCAGCACCTGGACTTGGGCCGGCCGGCTGACGCACCAGATCACAGAACAGACTCACACAGGTGAGACAACACACACACACACACACACACACACACACACACAAGGCGAACACTCATTGCAGCTTCTGGCCAACGTACAGAGATCTCAAACCCACATCATTCCGGCATGCTGGCGGTGTTTATTTCCACATAACTTGGCGATTGCGGACCGTTTTGCTCATGTTATCTGATGAAGGCGAGTAGTTCTGGGGGCTCCATGACATCAAAAACGCATGCATGCTTTCAGTGCAAACTCTATTTTTGGGGTGTTTGGTGTCTGTCTCTGCTAGCCTTATAGGGACCGACTGTTCTGAAGCCTCACAAGCTGGCAGGCTTTAGAAGTTTGTTTTCAAGCAGGACTGGGAAAAAAAGATAAACCCTGTCAGAAGCATCATGTCTACTCTATTTCTGTCCATGCTTCCTTCCAGGCCTGACATGCAGGCAAACAGGCAGCTATGCTAACGTGTTGATGTAGGGTGTAAGTGGGGTCCCGATGATGATTACTGTGGTAATGTCATCCTGATGCTGTTTCATGTGTAGTGGATAGGGGTTTCAGCGAGTTGGACGGCTAAGATACACAAAGGCTAATTCTCGGTTAGTCCACTCAACCTTGCACAGCTTAAGCCCCCTGCTTACCCCTCCTTTGTCACCGCGCCTGTGTTTGTGTTGCTGTGTGCGACTCAGAAGTGAGGATGTGGTTAATGCTGAACTGGGAGGACAGGAGCGACGCACTACGTCTGCTACGAGTAACCCGACGGTGTAATCGCACAATCGCAGCTCACAGGCTGCAGATTGCAGATAACACACAGTTACTCACACACACAGAAATGCAAACACAAACAGGGAGGCGTAGATAATTTGACTGGTCATGCAGCGTGCGATCCTGCCAGGTTTGATTTGGGAAGACGTTGCGACATCAGCCATCTGCCTTTCTTTCACCCTCACTGTTCCCATTTTGTTTCCTCCACCATGAATGATGTGTTTCAAGTATCTCTTTTCACTCCTGTTTCCCCCTTTCATAAACATTCTTCTCTCTCTCTCATTGACTATGATTCCCTTTCTAACAATCCACCGGTCTCCTCACCCCTCAGTCATGTTCTTCTCTGCCAGCCTGCCAGGAGAATATTTCTCCTGGCCTCTTCCTGAGTAGAGTGCTCTCTGGACTTGCTCTCTGCCTCTGTGTGTACGTGCATGCCACACTACAAGGAACTAACAGATCAAAAACAGGCCTGTATGTCTGGGGGACATTGTGTGCCTTGGCCACATCCTCACTCAGCTCTGGGCTACTCTGTCTGGGCTTGATAACACTGCTTTGTACAGGCACACAACCCAGCAGCCGCACTGACAGGGATGAAGGGAAATGGGCATGTGAGCGCTGTGATGTGTCTCTGCGTTGCATGCGTGATTGGAAAGCGGTATTAGTACGTTTTCGAGGCTCTGTGGACATTGTTCCGTATTTCCAGCAGATAAACACAACCCCTGTTCCATTGTGTCTCTCCAGATCCCTACCAAATCATCACGAACCAGGAAGCCGGGACCCCCACCCTCACTTAGGCGCCCCACCACCGCTCATATCCCCCAAACCCCCTCAGCCACCACGCGAACACCACCCTCCTACCACCCTGTGGAACCCCGCATCTCTTATAGAAACCGCCTCGGAGTCCAGACGTAACCACGAGCCCTCAGGGATGGGACACTACGAGCTCAGTCGGCTGCCCCCTGGGCACTCCAAATATGAGGATGGAGCACGAAGGAGAGAAGGGGGAGGAATGGAGAAGTATCCCCCGCTGAGAGTCCCTCCGGGTCTGCCGGAACCAACCACATTCCTTGCTGATCTGGAGAAATCCACCCAGTCTTTCTTCAGCCAGCAGAGGGCGTCGCTGTCCCTTTCCAGCCAATATGAGTTGGAGGGAGCCATGAAAAGCAACGCTGGAATAAAGAGCCTCCAGGGACACCCGGGGCACAGTAGACATGGACAAGGCCTAGGAATGGTCCCTGGGCCGGGGGTGGGACAGGTTGCCTCCGCGGGGACGGGCCCAGACACAATGCTGATCTTTGATGAATTCCTTCAGCAGCACCGAAGGCCTGTCAGCAAGCTGGACCTGGAAGAGAAGAGGAGACGGGAGGCCAGGGAGAAAGGTACTCACCATACTGTTACAATCTGACAAAATCATAGAATATATCTTGTTTTATGGAATGTTTTCAACTTCATTAGAGGCTTTAAAGTGAGGTGTCAGTAGTGAACCCTTTGCTTGCTGCAGGTTACTACTATGAGCTGGATGACTCGTATGATGAGAGTGACGAGGAGGAGGTGAGAGCCCATCTCAGGAGAGTAGCGGAGCAGCCCCCACTCAAACTGGAGGATTCCACCGAGGTAAAAGACCCGCCGACTCATACGCTTTCTACGCTTTCCACACGCACTCGTGACAAATTGCACCAACATTTCTTTTGCCTCCCTGCACAGAAATTGGACTTCCTGGGAGCGTTTGGCTTGACCACGGTGAGCCGGCGAGATGAGCTGGTGCAGCAGAAGAGGAGAAAAAGGAGGAGGAGGCTCAGGGAGCGCAGCCCCTCACCACCTTTCTCACAGTCGAAGCGCACTCCTCCTCCTCCTCCTCAGCCCCAACTCAGCACGCGCTTCACCCCTGAGGAAATGGACCGAGCACCGGAGTTGGAAGACAAGAAGCGGTTCCTCACCACGTTCAGACTGTCCCATGTCACCATACAGCAGAGGAGAGGTAGGCACATGTATTAATACACAAAGTAAGCCCAGTCTAGGGAGGGGATACTCCATCTCACACTCCTCATTTACTGCTCTTAAGTGAAGGAAAATGTTTTATTGACATTGATACTTGAACATTACCTCAACATACCAGAACTGACCCAGGGTCCTTTGCATGCCATCAGAACATCCCCATCCATTACTTATGTGTCTTGTCTCTGACATATCATTTCAGAGTGGGCTCATTTAGCTTGTAGAAAGTAGATATTCTCAGTCGGCTCTACAGCTTGCTGACTCGAGCCTTGAAGGAAATCATAAAGGGGTCAAACAGTGATCATGTCGATCTCAAACCGCCGTATTATATGCAGAATATTTTAAACAATTCATGCATAATGTAGTGCTTTACGTTGCCCTTGTTAGAAAGGTGGACTTGTGTCAAGGTTCTGTTAGTAGACACTTGTCACAAGCACACACACACACACACACACAGACACACACACACACACACACACACACACAACAAATTGGGAGTGGCAGCAGTGGGTTTAGAGTGATCCTAGTCTAATCCTCTTGATTTACTGTTTGCTGCCTACAGATGGCAGCGCACAGCCTCCCACGCTGTCACACACACACACACACACACACACACACACACACACACACACACACACACACACACACACTCGGACTAATAAGTGCTTATGACATTTTAAGTTTCAGACAGGACATATTCTCTGTCTCCTAGATAATGAAAAGGTGGTGGAGCTGCTTCAGGCCATTAAAGAAAAGAGCGTAACCTTGGATACCATCAGACACGCCCCTCATCCGGTCTGTAAGACTCCGCCTGCACATCATTCTGGTGAGACACGTGCTGAACACAAACATATCTAAGTATTGGGTTAGAGTGGTATTTCTACATTTGTATGATGTTTCTGTAGTTATTAAGTCTTG
Source organism: Eutrigla gurnardus (assembly GCF_963514095.1). Taxonomy (NCBI): domain Eukaryota; kingdom Metazoa; phylum Chordata; class Actinopteri; order Perciformes; family Triglidae; genus Eutrigla; species Eutrigla gurnardus. The sequence continues at coordinate 2,287,221 of NC_139915.1, read as the reverse complement.
ACCTCATCGTGACTCACGCGTTCAAATGATTTCAGATTCTGCATTTGCCCAGCCTTCCTCTGAGTCAGAAGGTCACCATGGTGTCAGACCGCCTAGCCCCTCCTCACATTGCCCTGCGTCCCCCAATGGTCACCCAAAACCCCTTGGGGAGACATTAAGACCAAAGGAACCCCCTTCTGCAGCTGTCCACCCAGACAAGGCCCGGGGGCCCAGCGAGGGGCCGGTCTCTAAGCGGAGCTCCAGCCTGCTGAACAGCCTGCGGCCCCCACTCCCTCTGCAGGCTAAAGAGGGTCCTCACAGCGTCAATGGACGCACCAAACCCTGGGACAGCTTCACCCCGGAGGAATTTGCCCAGCAGTTCCATGAATCTGTGCTTCAGTCCACTCAGAAGGCTCTGCAGAAACATAAAGGTGAGCCACAGTTCCAGGGAAACATCTGTGGTGTTAAGTAATGCGTTGTCAGCGATGATAAGACTGAGGTACAGGTGGTCACAGGTCTGCTAGGAACATTATTTCATAGAATAGAATATATCTAAAAATGTCCCAGAGCCCAGGGTGACGTCTTCAAATGATTGTCCCAAATTAAACGAATCAGCAACTATTTATCATAGACTGATCATTCTTTTTTTTGTTGTGTTTTTTGTATTATAACTTTATCACTTTATCATCATTTCTAAGCACATAAGATATTATGTTATAGATAAAGTATTGCCATAGACTGCACGTCTTCTAACTCAGAATCCCAGAGGAACATATTAATGAGTTGTGTATCATACCAGCTGGATCAGTTTTCTGACATTTTATAGACCAAACTAATCAATGAATTGAGGATGTAATCAGCAGATTAACAGAGAAGGAATAATTATTATTTGTATTCCCTGATTGATCGGCCACTAATTCAAGTAATAAAATGATGAACTTGGACTAAACCTCCCTCCTCTCCCATCCCGTCCTTATAGGTGGAGCCTCAGGGATGTCGGAGTCGTCTCACCTCCAGGAGTCCTCCGTTCACTACAACATTCCCGAGCTTCAGAGCGCGCCTGGCCGGCCGCCGCAACCGCATTCACATTTGCATTCGCAGTCTCACTCCAATTCCCATTCATTTCCCCACCCGCTCTCACTCGCCCCCCCTCAGCCCAACGGGCAGCACTTCTCTGTAGCCCTGCACCGGGAGGCCTCAGGTACAAGGGAGGACTTGTCTGGTCCAGAGGAGGAGGAGGAGGAGGAGGAGGAGGAGGAAGAGGAGGCTCCTGCTGCCAAGTGGCAGGGGATCGAATCTATATTTGAAGCTTATCAGGAATACGTTGAAGGTGAGTCGTTACAGGGAACATGTGATAATTATAAAACTCACTGGTGATTATATGTGAAAAGCCATCAATATCTCATTGTAAAGGTTCAATATTTCATGTTGGAAGGAAAAAAATGTTTTCATCGTAAATCCACAATCACATATTATTAGTGGGTTGGAATCAATACAAATGAATAGATTTTTAACCGTTGTTAGTGTTCTCTCCTCACTGGAGGGTGGTAATCATCCTTCCTCCATACAATTCACTTATCTACAAATACATGTGATGAGGGTTTATACCAGAAACCTAGTCAACAGCAGTTGAATAGCCGTCTGATGAATCCAAGCCTTTTAAAACACTTTGACTGGTGTGTTTTGTTACCGAAACTTTCTAACCCCATGTTCTGTCGTCCATCATTCCCCTCCAGAGCAAAGTTTGGAACGGCACGTGTTGCAGAGTCAGTGTCGAAGACTTGAAGCTCAGAACTACAACCTCAGTCTGACTGCTGAGCAGCTGTCTCATAGTATGGGGGTAAGATGCATGAACACTCATCGTGTCCCCTAACACACTTCATCATCTCCAAGGACAAACTCATCAATAGCTCTTCTCCACGTATACGTATTGGAGTGTAATCATTCAAACAGATGCTTTCTTTGAGGAAAATGCTTACATGAACAACAGCGCTGTATTCTTTACTCACATTGTGGTATATTTAGTTAGTTTTCCCATCCTTGTATTGAAACGTTGTACCTGGAGTTTGTGCTAACTGTTATATTTTTGGTCGTGCAGGAGCTGATGTCCCAGAGACAGAAGCTGGCGGTGGAAAGGGAGAAGCTACAAGCAGAGCTGGAGCACTTCAGGAAGTGTTTGACGCTGCCACAGACACACTGGCCGAGAGGCGGCCATTACAAGGGCTACCCTCCCAGGTGACCCCAACATGCAGACCTGATGGCCCCGCCCCTCCCCCTCTCCCTGCCCCTTTTAGACTGAAGCCTAGAGTTTATTTTTCATGGCCTGGTCCCCATGGCTCCATGGAGGAGCACATGGCTGGCTAGATAAGATGAATGAATGAATGGAGTGAATGCATGGATGATGGATGAATGCACAGGAGACAGGACCATACAGTGAAGGAGAGGCAGTCTTTGGATTGTGGCCAGCCAGGGACTGTGCCACGAGCCACTAACGTGTGCCAATGTAGCCAACCCCGAGAGCAATGGGGCAGGAGTACCTGAAGATCAACACACACACACACACACACACACACACACACACACACACACACATGCACCTGCTTGTCACACACTCTTCAGTCCCCACTGCTCTTTTGTTCAGCCCCTGCATCCCTCGCCGCCACAGCGACACAGACAATCCTGCCAATGAGGGAGCAGCTACCCGAGGAGGCGTGTTGTCAAGAGACTTGAAACACTCCGAAGGCTTCTGGCTCGTCGGGACTGACTTTTATCACAGTGGCCACATGAGCTTTTTGAACTGGAAATGCACTTAAGAATAAAAGCTGAAGAACTACCTGGTGGTACTGTGTTACAAACAAAGAACTGTTCAAATTAGGGAAGAACTTAGAAAAATGCACATTTTTTGGAAAAAGAATTAAGGAAATGTTTTATTTCGAAATAGAAAATTTGAGAATAAGAATTTTAAGAGGTTCTTCAGCCTTGTATTGTATATAATATGAAGAATTTTGTATGTTTTTATTACTTTAATCATTGTTCTTTTAAAGAAAAAGCCTGCCATTTTTATATGTTTATGCTTTTTGGGTTGGAGAAGAAAGCCTTGCTTTTAGTGTTTGTACTGCTGCTGGCCAGAACAGCTCATTTTGAGACATTTCACTGAGTGAGAGAGAGAACAGGATGCACTCCTCCTCCTCCCTCCCTCCTGACCCGGCCACATCCATCCAAGCTTACGTAGAGGTCTAGAGACATGCCCCCCCCCCCCCTTCCTTCACAGCAACCGTCTCACTTTTAAAGCCCATCAACAGCTCCTCTGGTCTGTGTAACCAGTCAGCTTGTGATATTCTCACAGAAAAGCCTGTTGACCACAGAAACATAATTAGCTCCTTTTTTTCTTACTTTGGTCACGACATACTTGATACTTGACAGACTTGGTTTTTGATGCTTTATCCTACCATTGGACCTTTGTATGACATTATATAGCATTAGACTCAAACAATATGACAGTTTTGCATAATGTTACGCCTTACACGCCCTTCTAAACAGTCATGAGGTCACGGTGCCAAAATGAAAGAAAACGGTAGCGTTTTGGATTCTTAATTATAAATTGAATTACAATTGCTGAATAACATTTGACACCACTCCTTTCTGCATTCACCCTTTTCTTTTTCTTATTAGGACTCACACTATCCAAAGTTGCCAACACGTTATAGATAACGGACTGGAAATCACATAAAAAGTCGATTCCATCCGGGCATTTCCTAGTACGTATGAAATCAGATGTTTGATTTCCCCGGCCTCATACTAGTTTACAACCTCTGGCTGCAATTCATCCTCCCCGTCAGCTCTGCCCTCACACGTTTTACACCGACCCCCTACCCTCGTACTCATGTTGCCTCAGCCTCATGGTTGTATGTGCGAGTGAAGACCCCCAAAGGCCAGCCAGGAGGCGCATAGCTCATCGTTTTGAATTTAAGGGGCTGCACAAGTTCTGGTGGTGTTGAGAGTAGGGGCTTTCAGTATTTCAAAGTGAAAAAAAAATGTTAATAAACTTTGAAAATGTGCAGAAAGTTAATTAATAAATACTGAAGCACAGCTACCCGCTACGTACAATATGTTAATTACAAGTGCCTCAAAGAATTTGGGAGCATGTGAACGAGTTGCATGTTGAAGGACATTCTACACAGAACACCAGTGATCAGGGACTTTCCATTTACATTGAAGTGTCTACCGTACGTCTCACACCTCCAATGTTCATGCCAAGAAGCGACACAGAAATCTATTTTATCCAAACGCATCTCCGAGAACCAATTTAATCACGACACCTTTTTTATAAACGAGGCCCAGTTCAGAGGATCAGGTGGATACAGAGTGTAGTCTGTCATTTTTTACAGAGCAGAAGAGGAGCGCTGAGGCAAGCGGCCACAGCGCAGTACAGTAAGCCCCTTCACCCAGCCTTCCTGTGTCTCCAGCCCACGCACGCCCATGCAATAGCCACATTACTCAGTGGAGGATGTCTAGATGCTGTGAAATCCTGTTTTTAAAATGTACTTGTTTGAATTCATTGTAATGTAATATATTCTTTGTTGAATGTAGTAATTAGGTATTTATGAATATATGGCTGTGATTTCAGACAAAAAAGAAAATAAAATATTTCAAAAATGTTAAATATCAACCCTTTTGTTTGTGGGTGCTGGCAGGCGGGAACGTTTCACTAACAGTCCTACATGCATGTTAGTGAAGAAGAAGAAAAGACGACTCTTTAAACAGAACTCCAGCCCATAATAACTCGTCACTGGCTTTATATCAAAATGGTAATGAGTGTTGGTTAGACTACGGCGCCCTTCCACCCAACAAGACATCCACTTTAGGTTTTATAAATAGTTATTTCATTGCTATCCACTTAAGCATTGGCCTCACAACAGGAGTTGGTCCTGGGACGATGCGCTCCCCACTGCTCTTCAATATTTACGATGGGTCAAATGTGTCCCCGCAAGAACTTAAAATACTCAAGTTTTACACATAACTGTTCATACAAATAATAATCAGCTTCCTTATTTTTCACACAGCAGACTCAGTTTAAATTTTTTCACTACTAAGTAGCCATTTCTTGTTTTTCCTTCACTTTGACAAACTGGTACTCCTCACAACTAGTTTTGATTAATCGTTTTCTCTATAAAATGTCCAAAAATGGAAAAAAAAACATCAAAAAGTCCAGTGAAGTCTTGTTTTGTCCATGGGAAAAAAAGTACAATATATAGCTTAGAAAAACACACAGATACATTTATTTCGACACGTAAAGAAATATACAAAATTGGTGGCGAGCATCCAAAATTAAATTACATATGCGCATATACAGCCTTACAAACATAACCTCTTAAAAAAAGGCAAGTAAAACTCGGCGTCAATCACCCGTTTACATCAATGGTGCAGTTCAACTTCTGGGAAACAGTCTTTTGGGTAATGGAGGATCTGGTGAGAAAGTAGAAACCTCAGTCCGAGGCTGATCAGACGATGCTCGGATCAAAAGTCCATGAACTGCCCTTTACTTGAACCGGGCTGCAGATTGGAGCGGAGTTTGTACATGCAGTTGAGAGAGTCGAGGAGGAACGCTCGGATGGTGTTGATCTCCATCAGAGTCAGGTTGTCCAGCTATAGAAGGAAGGAAGCAGGAGTAGGACAGGAGACATGATGAGTCAACAAGAGAACAAGAGGCAAACTAACGTTCTTCTTAATGACTGCTGTGAACGCCTGAGCTCATATCTGCTGTTTCTCAATATGACGGGGAAACAGGAGGCAGTAGGGCACCAGATGCAAAGGTAAACAGATCAAATTATGTTAAAAGACACTGTTGGCTGTTAATTCTAAACTCAACTTTAACTAATTAATGTTTTTTATCACTTGAAGATGCTTTTTCCAGCACAAACGTAATTCCAAGGTGCTTCCACTTTTCTTGAATTTCATCAGGGAAACTGAACGCTCAGCGTGTGATTCCTCGTGATCGTCTTTACCTTGGCGTGAGCCTCCAGCTGACTGATGAAGCTGTCCGTGGAGAGGCGGAGTTTGGCGATACGCGTGTCCCAGATGTCTTTGACTAGCGTGCGGATCTCGTCTGCTTTAGGGATGTTGTCAGACGCGCTACAGAGACACACAAAACATGGTGGGATGTAGCGCCACACACACGGACAATGAGGCAGCATTTCACTGTAACGGGCACAGTAAGGCCCTGACTGTTTAAAGTGGCTCACTAGTTCAGCAGCAGCTTGGTCAGCTCCATGTAGAACGGGCTGGGGACGGGCGTGAAGGCGTCCTCTTTCCTCTCGAGCTCTCGAATCTCCTCCAGTTTCTCTGCACAGTATCAACGGAGGTCAAAGGTCACAAACCACGCTGTCAGGTGGAAGAACTCTCAGCTTGTTATGTTCTTTCTGCATCGCTGGCTTCTGTGCAAACTCAACAAGGAGGATCCTCCAAACCTGTACTGCCAAAATCTGATTTATCTAATTCATTGGAACTACAGAGCAGCGATTAAAACATATTATTAGACGAGGCTTTTGGTTGTTAAAATAATGCAATGACAGACATATCTTAAATAAAGAGTTGTGACTTGTTGATGATATTAGATCATTCAGTTATATCTTACCAACATCCATCCAGGCAGGAGGAACAATCCTACATTTCTGTCTCTGCTTCAGGTTGAGGGCCAGCCACACAGGCACCTCGACGGGCAGTCCGGGGTTGAAGGGACCCAGGTCGCCCTGAGGACAGGAGGACCCGTCTTTACTAACACATTACGGTGTGATGCTTACTGAAGTCCGGTACGAGGGAAAGTATTCCGTATGTATGTATCATCCAACGTCTAGCGGCGAAACGCCAACTGTTAACCGTGTAGAAACAACCACGTGACTCCTACTTACCCCGATCAGATAGATCTTATCTAAGCTGAAGTTCGGGATTATCTTCACCGTCTCTTTCTCGGCCAGGAACTCGACCTCTGCTGGATCCATGGCGGTTTCTTTGGCTCGGTTCGTTTATGTCTCCCGAAACGTCCCCTCGCATCTGCTCCGCCGCTCGTTCCCGCGCTGCCGCCTGCACGGACGCACGAGCGGACTACGTAGGATGAGACAGCTACGTCACCGCAGCATTGTGTTTGTCCCGCGCTGAGCACGGTGTGCCTTTACTGTGTATGTTATCGGCGTCGGTTGTTTTGTATATGATACTCCACACTCAGTAATTTGGACTTTTCCTTTGTTTAATGTCTGTTACTGGCGCGATATTGACCGATCCTTATTGTTCTTGCTTTGTCTGACCCGGAAGAAGGAAGTCATGTGACAGCAACGAGTTGCGGGTAAGCTGCACCAGCGCGGAGCGGCACTAGGCGACACTGTTCACCAGGTGCATTTCTTTTTTTATTTTAGAAAAAGTACACACAATTCAAATCTCTTCAAAGTATAAGCACTCAGAATGTACAAATGCAAACGTGTTATTGTAAGCATTTTATTTGACATTATTACTGGAGACACTAATAAATGATTGAAAAATGTGGCAACGCTGCCATCTGTCCACCAGGTGTCACTCCACTTCCATTAAATTCTAATAACTGTGAGAATGAGCTGCTGTAATGACTCGGATCCAAGTCAGGTGAGCCATTGTGGGTTAAAAAAAAAAGGAATTTAAGAAAAAAAAGTTGGAGGAGCTGATGTCAGACAATTATTGTGTTGTTGCCCTGGCAAAAAAAATCTCATATATGACAATTTGGAATTAATTAGTTGCAAAGAACTGGATACACCGACCAGCAATGTTAAGAGAACGATGGAGGACCGCTCCACATGATGTGTTGGAGAAATCGGTTGAAGTCAAGATAGTATTCTGTCTTCAGTGACATTCAGGACTCTTCCTTTGTTAAAACAATGAACATGTAGGAGGAAAATGACTTTGCCACAACAATACAGCTTGCTGATGATGTGGATGGATTGAATTACTAGAAGTAATGTTCCAGGAAAACGAGGCATGATTGAGAAGTGTGATCGCCTCTTGAAAGGAGAAGAAAATGTGCTTTGCCTGTTTTAAAAAAAAATAAAACATTTATGTCTGTTCGCCTCCGCCAAGGGCTTAACGGAATTGGTTCAAGGTGGAAGTTGATGCCCTCTCATCGGGAAAGTCTGCAGTCTGAAGGGAAAGTCCTGTTGCCAAACTGGATCCAAGCCTGGAGGATTGTCTAGTTAACAGTTGGAGGACGACTGAGCAAGGCAGCGCTGCCAGAAGAAACCACTCATCCTTTCAAACAATCAGCATGTCTTAACTCTTATCCGGAGGCATATCCACCAACAACTTGCCCATTGTGAGAAAAAAAACCCCCACATTATCCAGACTAAGGAGCAAGTTCTGGAACTGCTGACGTAACACTGAGAGAGCAGGTGAAGAGATAATGGCAGCCCTGACAATGGGAAGGGTTGTGCCTGATCTGCTCTCATTTAGGAGAGTTGGGGCGAATATTTCAGACATTTGAGGTGAAGAAGCCTTCAAACACTATGGAAGGTTCTTTACCTGTTTGGCAAGCAGAGCTGTTCACCCGGAGGTGGTCAACTCTTTGGACACTGAAGTATTCATTAATGCGTTGCAGCGATTTATGAACAGAAGAAGCCAAGTTTCTCATATTCCATTTGACATTAGGAACAATTTTGTTTTTTGGCGGGACTTCCGTACATTAGCTCTAAGCTAATACATAATTAAAACTACTAATGTCAGGATGGTTTCAGTTCTTTTCTCTGGATGGTTCTTTTCTCTGGATGGTTCTGGTACGGCGGTAGAAAAGAGTCTTGTTTTCGATTATAGGTCCTAGAGAGAAATAAGCAATTAAGACTTTAAAAATTGGAAATTGAAATTGGACAAGAAAATTGCAATGAGTGCATTCATACATATGTCATAAAAATGTTTAAAAGAGAATCATTTAAATAAATAAATATATAAATAAATAAATAAATATATATATCTTTCTATAATTTCACTTGAAACTGTTTTATTTTTTCATTAGTTCTTAATTAAATTAAAAAATGCTGAATAGTAATTATTTGTCAAGTATTTATTTAAAGTTATTTAATACACTAAGCATGATATATTGTATATATTATTCATATGATACATGTGTATATCTCCAAAAAGTCCACTTTGTTTTTTTAGGTTTGTAACAAGACTTTTGCAGCTATTCCAATGACTTTACATTTCATATTTTCCCTATATGTATTATAACACTGACCATTGATGAGCATCTGACCAACTTGTAATGGCTCTGTTGTTCCACAAGGGGGAGCCATGTGGCATAGTTATGTGTAGGCTCAATATCATCTTCCTGTAATGTATTTGTACTACAATACAGGAAGATGAAATCATAGAGACATAAAGACTATTATCCAATTTAGTTTACACTTATATTCTCTGACCAGGAGGCATTTTTTAAGATAATGCAATTTAAAACTCTTGCCATGTTAGTTAGAACATGGTTTTATTATAAATTCTGTCATTGAAATCGGCATAAAACAGCTTTCATATTCTTCTCCATTCTACCGCTACGTTCATTAACAACCATGTAATTACTCTCGAAGGCAGTGTAAGACATTTAGTAAAATAATTTACTAAATGAACAGGAGTCTGACACAGACTTGGTTCCGTTGTACATTCAGTTCATAAAATTCATGTAAAAAATGTGACATCTACCCAATTATTTATTAGCTCTTACTGATTAATTCTAATCTGAAATACAAAGATAGCTCTGTATCCTCACATAAAGTATTTAAATGTTTAACATGACTTAATAAATAGTATGATTTAGAGTGGCCAATTAACTATAAATACAAACCGTTACCTAATTCTTACAACAGATATCCAACGTTAAACAAAACGCACACATGGTGTATTTCTGAACACATTCTGAGGTGCACCAGGGACAATAACTGGAGATCTTCCATCATAGAAATGTTTGTGTCACTAATATATCTATATCACTAATAGAAAAGTCAAAGAGCTCGAGTCAGTCACCCCGTTAGTGTTGCTGGTGCGTCTACAGAAGGATTCGAGTAGGCATGTGACATACAGTCATAAGAAAACACTTTTACAATTTCCATCCCTCCAGTTCATCTATATCCTTTTTTTTTAATGACTATTTTAATTAAACTGCCCACACACATCGTCAGAGTTCTACAGGTAAATTTAGTTTCAGGGCTTAAAACTAACTAGACATTTAATAAAGAACATGTACCTATATCATATCAGTAGTACAATCGTCTCCTTACATTTCTTTTTATAATTTAAGACTTAATTTCTCTATGGCTGGCCATTACATGTGTAAGAGGAAAACATAGATCTACAATTTAAATGAATGCACACACCTAGGAATAAACACAAACCGTTGCAGAAAAAAAGTCATATTAAAGTTGCAGTCAAAAACACGATGGCCTCTATCACCTAAGTACCGCGTTGTAAAGGTCGACCCATGCCAATGGAGCACATATGGTGCTTGCCCGGGTTGTTGGCCTAACCGGTCAGTGGTCCGCAACTTCCTCTCGGTACGAGGGGCTTTTGATAGAACAAAGACCATGCGTTCAGCACTTTTGGACTCCTGTGCTACACGGTAAGTAGCATCATGCATGCTGACGCGGCAGCAATATTTGTCTGCGTGTCCGGGGGTCCACCAGACCGACTCTTAGCACAGATCCAGGACGGATTTGTTAATCACGGGGTTGGTCCAGTCGTTCCTCAGATCATCCAAGTGATTGTCAAAGTCAACCAAGTTCTCGTAGGACCTGCCCTCTAACAGAGCAGACGTGATCTTCTGTGCTTCGCTCCAGTCCTCGAAACTCTCGCTGAAAGACCAAAACACATGTTTGGCAATTAACACTTAAAACACATCGAGACGGTTTTGCTGGTTAATGAGAGAAGCTGTGTTAGAGTTGCACAAACAGTGAAATCTCTGGAAACACACTTACAACGTTACTTCTCTGCTTTTCCACTTGTTTTCGTGGTGGTCATAGATCAGCACAATGGGCTCAAAACAGCTCATTGTTAATCTACTGTTGTCAACCTGAAGGGAAAAAAACAGAGTGACGAAGACATTACAAGGGATTCAGTGGCACACAGACCTGCTATGGGATCTTTTACAGGACTAGACTCGTGCCCTGCATTGTGTTTTAGGGAAATCACTCATCGTGTACACTGCTTATCAGTTATTATAGCATTTTAGATCGATTAGGTTTCTAATACCTTCCAGGCAGCCATTAACATTGATTTTGTAGGTACATTAAAATCTAATTTGACTGCAAGCTGATTTTTATATGCTGACTTAAAGTGGCTGTCTGCCCAGCAGTTAGTTTGAACACATTTGTTCAAAGAAAGATGCGGCACATGCTTTGAAAAAATGTTAAAGTCAGCAGTAAAGCATTTACATAATTTGATGTAAATGGACAAAAACATGCAAACCATTAACAACCGCCTAAATCATACACTGTTACCATAACAATTGCTGCATCGCTGAAGTTCTCGGAGATCCTGGCAGCTACTTTTTCTGCAACTTGGTTGGGTCTGCAAGAGAGAGGACCAAACATGCAGCGCATCAGAGTCGACAGGGGTTTGGGTTTATAACTCTTTACTTTTGCCCATTTTATTCTCTTTACCTTGAATCCTTCGTGCGTTCATTGGCTTGATAATATCCAGCAATGATGTAATTATTTTCTTTACACCAAGTATCGATCTGAGATAAGAGTCGACATGAAAGGACAGAATCACAGCACGGGTCAGACCAAATAATATAAGATTTATTATTTATTATTATTATTAGAGACACTTCTAAAAGCATGCAATCCAGAGTTTGTGGTGCCATTTCGTTAAGCCGTTGGAGGAACCACCTGTTAGTAACCCCCCATATAAATAGGTTAAGCAATAACTGACAAACTGCGTTAGTTTGACCTAAATGCACCCAATACACTTGGAACTGTGTATTTAATACGTAACCGCTACTCACCAGTGTTAAAGCTACTTCAAGCATCGGTGCCAGAGCAAGTGTACCGTGAAACAGGGGCACACAGTCCACACACAAGACCGGTTCGGCATGGCCGTCCTTCTTCTTCTCCTTCGTCTTCTCCGCCACCAGCAGCCCGTTCACGGCGCACTGAGGGTACTTGGCCGCGTGTAACAGCATCTTACAGTAAGCCTGGCTGGTCAACTGAATAGGCATGTTTATGTCAAAAATCAAAGAGACAGATCCTGAGAAGTTGAGTGGCTACACGATGAGGATGGACTCCTGTCTTCCACCGTTAGCTAACGTTAATGCCCAGAGAAAAGTAGATCTCTGCCTCCGCAGTCACCTGACTGCCAGAATGTGTGGTCGATGCGACGCCGTTTAACGCAAACATGTAAACTTCCCCGCTAGCAAAAAAAAAAATACGATAATCTTTTTACGCGAGATGAATTACAGAGTTACGAAATATAGCATAGCAGCTAATCCTACTTCCACCTTCCTCTCGTTTCTGCAGCACCGGTGGTGCCGTAAATGAGAAATGGAATTGTCGTAAAAAGAGACCGACCGTCACGCATCATCCATCCGGTCTGGTTTCACCTCGTCTGACGCGCCTTACGTATTTCCGGTCGCTAGCTTATTTTCTTTCAGAGCGTCGGCGGTCGGCAGCAAGGAAGAGACAGCAGGTCAATTCTTTTATTAACACCATCCTTCTAACCATATAGACACACATCACTTTTTACCACGGATATAAAGTGAGACATTGTATGTATTCAAATTGTAACAAACGAGCTAATATGAATTGGCGGTTTTTATCTAAATAATCAATTGTGTTTAAGTGACTTTGTCGGCGCAGAACCGCGCTAGGACGGCTAACCTACCGGATACAAGATGTTAGCTAGATCTGAAGGCCGGCGTTTTGGGCACATAGTCGTTACATGTTTCTATGGTGTGATACGGGCTTGTACACATGCAGTCTCAGCAAATCGTAAGCTTATGTGTGAATTGTACATTATTGGCTCAAAGGTATTTGTATGATTATTTTCCCGTGGCGGTATGACCTTGTGTTAGCTAACGCTAACATTAGCTTAGCTTAGCTTTTACGGAGTAACTAACGGTAACCGATGGTTTGGACACACGATCTCAATAACAATAACGTAAATTAACCTAACGCACGTGAAAAGTAGGGAAATTATTTTACAAGCTACTTGATTTAGTTTGAATGCAAGTGTTAAAAAAAACTGTCCAATGCTAGTAATTATACTGTTTTTTGCTGTCAAATAATTGTTCTGACAGTATCAGACAGAACAAGTTAATTATTTATTTCTTCATATGCGTGGTCACTTAAAGAAATATGATTGTTTATCACTCATTAGATACGGTTTGAATGTATTTAAGTGTACTTAATGAGATTGTTAATGTCGTTTATTTGACCTTTTCCACAGAATGCTGGCCACCAGAGTGCTTCGCCTTGTTGGCAAACGTGCCATTTCCACATCTGTCTGTGTACGTGGAGGGCATGGTAAGTGTGACTTCAACTGACATGGAGTGTTTTCTATTTTTGGCAAAGGGGATAACAATATATGGAGTTTGTGGTTCATGCATTTGAGACTCCTATATCCATTATTACATTGGCATTACAGGGGGGAAAGTTTAATAGCCTTTCAAGCTTGCACATGGTTTGATTTTCTGTTTTAACAGCATGCTCTTACAAAAAGTAAAACAAAACATGTTAGTCTGGCATTTCAGAGGTTGGGATGAATGAAGGCACTTGATGTTAGTGAAACTTATTTGATGAGCCATTCTTTGTCATCCTCTGCAGGTGTTGCTAAAGTGGAGCACTACACTCTCCCTGCCTATTTTGACAGGCGGGAGAATCCCCTCCCAGATATCTGCTACGTGCAGAACCTGAGTCCAGATCAGGTCTCCCTGAAGGAGAAGGAGAAGGGTGCCTGGGATGCCCTCTCTGATGCCGAGAAGATTGCATGTAGGACTTAACTGCACTGCGCTATGATTGTACTAGAATGTTCAGAATAATTGGTCAAACTGAATTTGTTATCAGCATATATTGCATTAAGGCAGTAATGTGTTAATATTGGTCATTTTACATCATGTTTTTCATGTTTGCAATATTTAGTGTACCGCATCAGCTTCAAACAGAGCTTTGCTGAGATGACCCAGGGGTCGGCAGAGTGGAAGTCTGTGGTTGCAGGGATGTTCTTGTTATTTGGCTTCACTGGCCTGGTTGTGCTGTGGCAGAGGAAGTATGGTATGTTTGATTGGCAATGATGTGTCTGCACCGTTGTTCCAGATCTGATGTTGTGATGTCTTGTTTTCAACATATAACTGATTCAAGCAGAGAGGAATGTAGTTATTATTCCATTTACGTCGACATGACTTGACCCATATCGTCTCTTTGCAGTGTATGGACCTGTCCCCCACACATTTGAATTGGAGTACAAAGAGAAGGAGCTGCAGAGGACGTTGGACATGAGAATGAACCCAGTGGAGGGCTTCGCTTCCCAGTGGGACTACGAAAACAAGCAGTGGAAAAAGTAAAGGACCCAGAGGACCATAACACATACTTGAAGATAAAGGCAGACCAACTCAAAGATACAAAAATACCTATATTTCTGTATTTATCAATTGTTCACATTACCTCAGTCTGTGCATTTTGGAAGATCTCTTCCTCTTACGGTCATTGTGTATTATAGAAACGAAAATAAAAATGGTTAAACGGATAAAACTTCTCAATTTTAATTGTGTCGGCTATGTAGTTAATGCTTTAATGTTAAATGACTGTTTCATATTTAAAAAAAGGGCAAAGGACTAGACCATACCCCATTTAATTTGGTTATTTTAATCTTAAACTGGTATAGTGGTTTACCATCCAATTTATAACTAACACTAATTTTATTAATGCTATCTGTAATAGTCAATAGTGTATAGGATTTTAGCTCAATGTCTTCAGAAATCCCACTGTCATTTTACTTAAATTTGTGAATTTGAATGAATTGTTTGTTAGTTAACCACAAACTAGCTACATCAGTAAATAACTGACAGTGTAATTCTGTCACTTTTTAAAATACTTATAAATAGCTTTCTTTCACTAGTCAAGGACAACCCTGACAGTTGTGGATGGTCATTGAGTATATTTGTATTTACAGTTGGGCCTAATGTTGTCCTGAAAAGATGCTATAATACATTATTTTAAAGTAGGATACAGTATTTATTTTTCCGGCTGCACTATCATTATGGAAAGCATAAATAATTCATCATAACATAACATTTGCTCTATTTATTTAAACGTGAATTAATCAAAGACTAAATGAATGCCTCTATTTCTGAAATCCACACCTACACCCTTGGGTGTCACCTTTGTTCATACAAAGAGCTGTAGGTGTTGCAACAGCACCATTTCCTGTTGTTGACACTAGAAGTACAGAAGGGTTTCCGTTTCATCCCGGTTTATGGAGGACTGACTACGTCACTCGCGGGTGGGAGCTTCACTCATATATCGAATTGATGTTTTCTTCATAATCTTCACGTCTAAATCCCAGACTGTAAATTCATCAGCGTGCATGAAGGTACAGCTGAGCTCCGGCAACGTGTTGTGACGTCACTTACCGGATGAACGCGGAGCTGCGGTTGTTTCACGTCAGAACAATCCGGAAGATGACGCGGCATGACGGAACTGTTGTTGCAGCTCCGTACGAGGCTGAATGAACACTATTGCTGCGTTACGGACGCTGGCGTCGTTCTACTATGTTGTTGAATAGAAGACAAACGTAGCGACTAAAGCTCAGGTCGGCCATTGTTGTTCCGCGAGTTTGAAGCCAGTCCACACTCCGTGTTTGTTGGACTCTGAGTCCATGTCAGGATATCGTAGCAGATCTAAGCATTGAAGTGTTAGCTCACCGCAAACTGCTTCAGAGGCATCATGGGAAACGGGATGAATAAGGTAGGCTGTGGTTACGTCACATGTCCAGATGTTGACTTGTTCTTTTTGTGGTAAACTCTACAAAGAGTCGCTGGTAGAAGCGTGCCTCCCTAAATATGGTCATTCAGTCAATCACGTGATGTGTTGATCCTGTTTGCTGTGTCCCCACGCGGATATAATAAACCAAACAATGCACTTTAGATGCAGCTGCACTGTTTTAAATGTTTTAATAATGTGTAAACCGTTACCAATACTTAAACCCAGGGTTGACATCTGATGACATCAGGGTTATCATTTTTCTAGATTTGTGATGAATTAATACGATTGTGTCATCATCACTGGTACAGTGGTTTGGGAGACCAGAAGGCTTGGTTCTACTCTCCTGTTTCAAACCTATTATCGTAGCTTAAAGCAATGAATCCATGTCAGGACCACCGCCGTGGGTGACCTCTGACACCTCACCATCTGAGGAGGGGTCAATGCAAATGTGCTCTTTGGATCAAATCAATAGATTATTGCAACATTGTTATTGTTTGCTTTATATTGTATCTGCCTGTCCAATTATGATACTGTGACATAACCATTTATTTGTCAAATGATGGCCAAATATTTAAGTAATTTTGTCTGTAATTTTGTCTTAAAAAGATTTGCATAAGTAGACACATTGGTCATCTGGATTTTCCGTTCTTAATTGCAGCAATAGGCAAAGGTAGCCATACATTCCATCAGTGTGAATCCACCTGCAGCTCTGTGATCAGGCATCGTTGCTCCAGGCCTTGTATGGCTGTAGGGGATGATTTGCCGCTACTTTGTCCTTAAGCCTTAAATCCAATCTGGCTCGACCTCGGACTGTAATGCATTTCTAACCTGAATCCAACATGTCTGTGACTGCTGCTTCACAGGTTGTCGATGGGCTCTACCTTGGGAATATACGAGGTAAGACCAACATGATGTAACCTGATTTGATGTTTGTAAATGTGATACATACAGAATAGCTGGGTCAGGTCAGGCCTTCATGACTAAAGGCAGGAAGCCACCATTACTGGCCACAAATGCATGAAGGTGTTTATTAATAACATGGACAAATGTTTGACGTTGCATTTTCCTGTATGCACTGTGAGTGGTTGTCAATGTAAGTGCTGTGCCTTTAAGTGTAACATACAGCTTTAACCATTAAACATCCGGTTTTGGAGCTGAAAGTATATTATTCTACCAAACAGATTTCAGAGCAAATAGATGCGGTAACACTTTAGATTAGGGAACACGTAGTAACCATGAACTAGTGTCTTATAGCTTATTCTTATTAAGTGGTTTACAACAACTCTCTAACTCACTATCAATAAGCAGTGATTAGGAAATGATTGATGGAAAACTCTCACAGTAGTTAATGGACGAGTAGTTGCAGAATATGATCATGCAGAATATAGTGATTTGTAATGGCTTGAAAACATCCATTATGCTACTAATATGCCTGCTAATTAGAAACTAGTTCATGGTTAATATGTTGACAAAAGACAATCAAGCAAGAAGAAGGTCAGCAGTCCTTGAACGACCCCTTCCACTGTGGCATGCAGCACCTTTCTAACTTTAGCTGGCGCGACGATGTCCCCACATGACAGCAGATGGCTAAAATTAGTTCAAGTGAAAGGAGCAAGTGTCCACAGGCCTGACTGTATAAATGATGCTGCAGAAGGGCTAACGGCTAACGGCCCAGGCTCTTCATCGCCTCACTAAACGACTGGTTTGTTTGTGTGTTGGGTTTGCGTGGCGTTCTGAGACGGGGTCCTCTATCTCTTCGTCCTAGATGCCGAAAACCGAGAAAGTCTGTCCAAGAATGGCATCACCCACATCCTGTCCGTCTACAACAACGCTAAACCCGTGTTTGAGGTTGGTTGTAAATCCAGGTCGGCTGGGTCAAACTATTCTTACTTCCGGTGGAAGTTTTACATGGAGATGTTGGTATGACTTTGCATGCAGTCATGTGATGTGATCTGTCCGCCAGCAGGGGGTGGTGATGAGTTATGGTTGGAGTGAGAGAGAGAGAGATTTGTTCCTTTAGCCTCTTTCATCTGATGAAAATATCTCACACTGACTCAAGTGTGAAGTTTTATTATATATTGTGTTATTTGACTCCGTGTTCTGATATTTGTGGCGCTGACATATTACATCATCACACAATGTTCAGCATATACATCTTCCAGGTGTCAAATTCAGGTGTGCAGTCAGTTTATTATGCTGGTACTGAACAGTGAAATATATATATATATATATATATATATTACCTTTGTATTAATTTAGATATTTAAGCCACAGAAAGCATTTGAACCCAAAATCATTCTGGGTTCCAGACTTACAGCAGCTCGGATTCACATGAGATATAAGTGATGTTCACCTGCATAACTGACCCGGGCCATAACTCTTGTCAGTAATATAAAATAAATGTACAGTTAATATTAAGAGTTTTGTTTCAGTTGTTCTGCATGTATGTTTTACAGGACATGACGTATCTTTGTATTCATGCAGCTGATGCTTCCAGTCAGAACCTGTGAGTACACACACACACACACACACACACACACACACACACACACACACACACACACATAGCCATAGTAGACAATCAGATGTACTAATGCTGATCATCATTTAAAGCCAAGACCCACTTGTTAACTGCTACATATGAGTCCTGAGTTGTGTTGCTGTGTTTTATTTATTTATTTATTTTTATTGTAATTTTCTCAGAATTGTTCTCGTTTTTACTAAACTGTTCTTTATTTTTATCGTGCCATTTTTACTCTTATGTTCTTCTTGTTGTACAGCACTTTGATGGAAAGCGCTTTATAAATAAGTGTATTATTTATTATTAGTATACCTCAGATTTGAAATGTCTTGGTCCGGGAGTATTTCTGAAGCACTGATGAGTCAGGCAGGATTATTTCAACACTTTTACCCTCCAGTTTGTGGCCCGAGGGTGTGACGGTCCAACTCAAACTGACTTTTGACAGTTAAAAACGGATTTATTGAATTCGATAGTTCATGTTGATAATCCCCACGACCCGACCCCGGATAAGCGGTCGACGATGACGATGACGACGATGATGATGATGATGATGATGATGATGATAGTTTTTAGACATTTACTACCAAAGATGGCATGTTTAAATTATACTGTGGGTGGTTTAATTTGAGCAGAGGGTCAAAGTCACCAGTAGCTCTCAGTTTATTTAATTATTTATCAGTTCTGTTCATCTCATGACTTTATGAAGTAAAGTATGCAATATAAGATTAATCATGGAATGTTCTTTAAATTTGTAGTTTTTTTATTTTCTCTGTATATGTGAGATACACACACACACACACACACACACACACACACACACACACACACACACACACACACACACACACACACACACACAGAGTGTGTTCAATGTGTCATTGTACATCAGGAGGCAGACTCCTGTGTTGAAAGAGGCATGAGCTGTCCCTCCACCCTGGCAGCGGTGACAACACAACGCATTAGTCATCCCATTTCTGTTGATTTCTTTGCATGGTCTTTTGACCTCATGCACAACTAGCAGCAGTTATTTAACACTCAACACTGGTTGAGGGCATGAAACAGAGCCATCATCAACGACTTACAGTTTGTGCATCAGTGCAAACGAGCAGCGTCATGGCTTGCGATCCCTGTCGATGATCCATCCCTTCAGTCGTGCTGCAGCTGTGAGATATCATTTAGTTGTCTCTGCATTGAGGCCTTCTACTGGTCGGTCTGGGTTCCTGCACACAGAGGCTGGATCTCGGAAGGTAATCCCAATGCATCACACACTCCATGTGCATTGGAGGAGGCATGTTGCTGTCTAGAACATCCACATTATCAGTCTGCAGTCACAAGGAGCATGCAGTGTGGGAACCGGTCATATTAAAGCAGGGAGACAGTTTGATGCAGAATGAATAATTCACTTGCCGACAACCTGCACTTTGCCTGGTTGAATGCAGCCTGCAAGCGTGATCCTTGTTGTCAAAGGCATATAAGATATTATATATAAGAAGCATTACATATTCACATTCCCTGTTTCTAAGGCAAGTCCACTCAGAACACATGATGATACACAGCTTTTAGACTATAAGTTAATGCAGAATTTATATGCAAGTGAGCTTTTTTTTTTTTTTTTTTTAATATGGAGCGTTATCTTTGGCAGTTATTGAAGTCGTCTCCAGTTTGAAGAGGAACTCTAGCTGCTTTACATTGAAAACATAAGACGGAGCAGGGTAAAATGCAAGTAAGTGAGAAGGTTGAGGTTTGCTTGGCTGTTGCTGACAGGGTTGGGTTGGAGGTGTCTGACCTCCACTGTCGCAATCAACTGTCCTTCCCTCAGGCAGCAGAGGAAGGAAAAGCCTAGTGTGACATCTGGCTGTTGGCCTCGACCACCCAGGTCTTTAATATAAACCTCCTCTGTCACAATCACTGGTTGAGGCCAACTAACGAACCATTGCTCACCACCAGCCAGGGGCCCCTGTGGCCAGGTCTGATGGCCTCCCCCATGTGTAAGGTCCACAGCAGGGACTGTGTTTGTCACGAAGGGGGGGGGGGGTGTAGCAGTTTGAAGCTGTCTGATAAACCTTAGACTTCCTTAAAGGGACAGTGTGTAACGTTGTAAGTCATTTATTAGCCAAAATCAATACCCTCATTCATAAATAGGTAACTGAAGATTTTTTTTTCCAACGACATCCCGGACACGACCTCTGACCTTTTACAGTCAGTGTTGTAGAGCAATATAAGCATATTTAGTCACATTGGTTTGTGTTTGTTGTGTGCCAGTTGTTAGCTGATGCTATAGGTTACAACATCGTTATGGTAGGCTACAAAAAAAAAAAAAAACTATATAAACTTGGCCACTTAATTAATATCTTGCTTGAGGATATGACTTATACATGCTCACACATGTTTTTTTTTTTTAAATATCACCTGAAATATACTGGTGAAGTGGTGTTGGACGACATGTTGTCGTAGCTTCTTATGGGAGTAATTCCTACACTGTCTCTTTAAAGCTCTTGTGTCTGTACTTTACTTACTTACAGATATTGGTCGGCCCCTCAGAAACATACATTTCTGGGTAATGAGTCACGTAACAAAAGTTTAAAGTAAAAGTAAAAGTCAGTAACAACTAGCTGGGAAATTGAGGCAACGAGTTATTGTAAAATGTGATGTCAACACCCTCTGGGTTAATACAAACTATTTGATTGGTATGATCTTAGTGTGTTGTATGTGTTGGTGGAGTTCCAGGGATTCCCCTTCTTTACATTCACATGACAAACCTGCTAGCTTCAAAGCACAGTGTGCACTGAGCATGAAGGTGTTACCTCATTTGCATCACACATTTCCAAAATGAGATGTGCATTTGAGCAAAGGAGTCTACGTGTCCACCATGGTATACTTGGGGTCTGACTATCTTGTGTTTTTTTTTTCTTCTTCTTATGCATCCCAATGTAATTATATTGGATAAAATGGCACAGGCCCCTTTTGCATTTTGAAAGTGAAGTAGCTCGACAATTTGTTTCCGTATTATTCTCTAGATTGAACTGGTTAAAACCTCAAATCCTTGTCACAAGGTAATTTTCTGCATATTAAACAAGACGGCCGGAAACCTCTGTGCCAGGAAACCAGAACTAAGTGCTGAGGAGACATCTTTTGAAGAGGAGTTTGGATCTCAGGAAGGAGGGGGGGGGGAAAGTAAAGTGGCAGTCAGTCTATTTTCGCCCCTGTCTGTTATTCTGTCTGCTGTTGAGAAACCAGCATCTGCTTCTCAGGAGACGCTGCTATCAGCCATGCACTTCTTGATTATGCAAAGCACCCTCATGGTTTCCTGACAGCGAGCGAGTCGGATATTCGAGGAGCAGATGCACCATATTGTGCTGCTTTATTTTCATTTTGTTTCAGAGACGACTCACGTTCATGATTTTCTGTGATTATGCAACATGATGTTTTCCTTTTTGTGTTTTGGGGAACACGGTTCAATAGAATTTGTGGTTTGTTCTTAGCCCTTAATTGGCTTGAAAATGTGAGAAGAGTCTGGAAACACAACCTCAGTATGAGTAACAACTCGGTTTGGAGGGCAGGTCATGTAAACGCAGGGGCTCCACTCTACGGCAGCATTGCTGTAGTTTTGTTTCACTTTGTCAATGGTAGCGACAGAATGAATGCTGGAACCTGCATCCATTCTGCAGATAGACAAAACAAGGACAGTTATTTCCTGCTCCTCGGCACACTTGGAACTAACTCACTAACGATCAGAACTACCTGCCCCATCTGGGAACGGCAGGTCCTGCAGTCAGAATCGGAACAGTATCATGTGATGACAGTTTCAGCAGCTTATTTAAACACAAAGTATGGGCCTCGACGCAGGGTTTCAGTTCAAGGTGTCCTTTCTCATATCCTATACTGTGTACTCTATTTTTAACCTCACACCTCTTATACCACGCTAGCAGAGCGAAAACAAGCTGGTGATGAGTTTCCTTGTTGTTTCTTTCTTTTTCAGATCACAGCATTTTAAAGAGTGCATCAGCTTCATCCATGAATGTCGCCTGAATGATGGATCTTGTCTCGTTCACTGGTAGGTTTTTATACCTACACCCTTAAGTCTAAGACACATGTTGTGTTCACGTGTTCTAGAATCAGAAAGAAAGAAAAGTGTTAAACGTGCAGTTGCCTTATGACAATGACCACGCTGTGTGCTCTGCTGTGCTACAGCCTCGCAGGTGTGTCCCGCAGCACCACCATGGTGGTGGCCTACCTGATGACCGTCACCCACTACAGCTGGGATGAGTGTCTGTCTGCAGTCAAAGCTGTTCGCTCCTTTGTCGGCCCAAACTGTGGCTTCCAGCAGCAGCTGCAGGAGTACCAGAGGACCGAAGTCTCACAGGTAAACACGTAACCATGACACCTGCATGTAGCTCTCCCATGAGCACTCTGTGTTAGTGGTGTTAGTGATTCAAAGCCACCTAGACATGCACAGGAACCCACAGGATATGATGCATACAACGAGCACACTGCACATGGAGGCAGTGGTCAACCACCGACTTGTGGCTATCTTGTTGACGTGGAACATCATATGTCAACCTCCAATATCTGATCTTTTAGCTGGAATAACTTTTATTCTTGTTTGTACATTTATTATTCTTGTAGAGGCAACAAAGCCATCGTTTGTTTCACAGTAAATGATCAACTCTCGACTCATCTTACTGTTTGAAATGGCTCAAAAATCACCAAAGTATTCAGTTATATTTTAGAATAGGAAACCATTGTGCAAAGAAAAAGTTGGGAATGAGTCATTCAATCTGTAAAATAACACAGGTTTGTGAAACGTAGTATTATTGATCTTATAATCCAATCGTAATATTGATTATTATATTAACATCAGAACTCATCCTTCTACGGTGTACATTAAGGGGCTTTGTACCGTTTAAATTGCAAATTGTGACATCGTCTCACCTGTCTGATATTTGTGATTTATTTTTGTTGGTGCTTCAATCCAAACATCTTTACAGGACTCTTTGTATTTGATGGATGAGACACCTTTTGGATCCATTAGACCCCTTTGGGGAGACAGAGACCTGCCCTAGTGCTCCTTGTTTTCTACTTTCACTTTAAGGGAGACATCTCAGTTCAAACCTTTTGGTTTCATGTTCAATGTTTTTTTATTCATATAGAGAAAATGTCAATCAATGTGCCTGAGAATATATGACAGATGCACATACGCTCGTATTAAAACAATACTGGTTCAAGCCATCAAGCCATGTCTTTGAGTCATCAACTCATCTTTGAGTCAGAACTCTATGATGGTATTTTCATAATCTTCACAACATTGTACTATTGGCAGGACGTGTTATATGTCATATATATGATGACACGTTAGTGCTGTTCACGGCCGCTAACATTTTGCAGTATTCTCGTGAGTTAAAGGGACTTATTATGTGAATCCATTAGTGGCACTGGCCCAGCCAGAGAAGGGGAACTGCAGGGGGTTTGCTGGGATTGCATTAGCTTGATCCTGCTCATCACGTGCTCATTATTACTGTCAGCATCTTGCAACATAACATGACTGAAAAAAAAATGCTCATTGTTTGTAAATCTTGCACTGATTTTGAGGATTTAAGGGGAAATGGGATTTCTGTATTTGTGTTTTTCCCACATCTGCCTCAGATAGAAAGTGAGGAATCCTCACGACAGAGCTGTAATGTATTGCCACAGCGTCACGGTTACAAGATGTGTAACGTATACAGTCCATAATTATCTTCTGACAATTTTAGTCAAAGAAAAAAAACACTTTTAGTCCATAACATACTGTAAAAGTCGTAGGGTAAAATAATCTATAAGTCATCTATAACACTCCGAGTCTGAACTTTCTAGCTCTAACAAGCGATCAAAGTACTCTCATATGGAGCTCTCTTCATTTAGTTTTTCTTTCACGCGTGACAGCTAGAAGAATATTGCACCTCATATCAGTCCGCTCTTATCTTTATGCTGTGCTTTTATGATTCATTCGTTAATGATATGAGTCAATGCTTTAGGTTTTTGGTTTCATCTTTCCAATTTTAAGAAGATGAATGCATTATGTTCAGTGTGACTTTCACTTCATTGTATTTGCTAAAGAATAAGGGATTGCACAGAATAACCACATTCCTGGATGTCATACAATTCCTCGCTTGTATGAGCAGCTGCTGTCATTAAACCAGCATTGAAAATATTTCCAGGAAAGGAAGATGCACCACATAATACAAACGTATACATACCGGTGACAATACAGTTCAAGATACACTATAATATCTATACCTTTACACACAAATGATCCTGATATTGTATCTATTTTCTTTCTACTACCATCAGCTGCAGGTTGTCTTCACTTCTCAGTGGTCTGACCAAGGGAATATCACCCCAAACCCTCTTGGGTTTGTTGTGCTGTTCAACTGGAGCCACTTAATGTTTTCCCACAAGAAAGTAAATGCAAACATGAATATTTGGTGGATTTGGGATTCAGAGGTCCACCTGGAGTAGCTCCAGCTTTTTGTTCAGCGTATTGAGGCTTTTAGACTGAGTGTGTACTCATAAATATTAGCCAGGTTTCTAATCTTACATTGACTGGAGTGGTCAAAATCTATGGTCTTTAATTTTTCAAGATGAGAGAAATACATTTATTTGAGTCCTGTTAAAGAGGAGATTATGGTCCATTATGAGGATGTAAGGGTAGATTTACCTTAAGGGTGAATCCCGAGTGTCACGTGACTGAGTGAGCAGGAATGTAGTGTTTCACCATGTCTGTCCGGCCCCTCCTCCCATCTGTCAAGTCCCAGAGCAGGTATCTTTGGTCACAACTTCCTACTAAGAAGAAACTGAATACGTGGATCATCATTGCATGACATGCATTTAATATTGCACTCTTAATGTAGGTAATAATTCAGTTCAAACTATGTAATCAACTCTGTACTCAGTTGTATTTATAAAAAAAAATCCCCAAAAATCCAATGTGATCAGGTTAATTTAAGATTTGTGAAAGCAAACCGACCAAAGACATCCTTTGTATCGACTTTGTATGACGTACTACATCTCAAAGGTCAAATGGGCATTTTTGTTGTGTGGAAATGTATAGCTGGGGGAAACGACTAAGCTGAATATTGGCTGCCAAAGCCACGACATGCATAAGAATATATTGTCAGTAAGGTATCAGACACTGCAATGTAATGAGTTACATGTTTGTGTCTGTCCTCTTGTCCCCAGTATCGGACGTGGTTACGCTCCAGTTTCCGTCCCAGTCCGTTCAACGACCAGGAGCAGGTGGGCGTCCTGCTGAAACAGTACTCAGAGCAGGAGGAGAGCCAGAGGAGGAGAGCGGACCGGCGCTGGATCAATCAAGATGTAGGTGTCTCTGCTCTGCCGTCGGACCCCGACGTTCCTGAAGGCAGCAGCTGAAACCTCGGGTGCTCATCATGCTGAAGGCATGTCTGTAAAATGCACTAGCTTCTATTCTGTGCTCAATTCCAAATGAACCCCCGATAATATCTCACTTTAAGGTCTTTTTTACAACTCTGAACGCGTAGAATCACATAAATTCCAAGCACATGATTCATACTTTAAACACATGTAATCACTTTGAATCCATGGAGGTTAATTGTACTGTCTCTGCTCCCTTCA
This sequence comes from Eutrigla gurnardus, assembly GCF_963514095.1. NCBI lineage: Eukaryota > Metazoa > Chordata > Actinopteri > Perciformes > Triglidae > Eutrigla > Eutrigla gurnardus. Next base: position 2,261,115 of record NC_139915.1, on the reverse strand, counting down.
CTGAGTACAGGTGTCGGTGCACACGACGCCTTACTGAAACACCTCAGCACCTTAGCCACGATGAACAACCGTCACTCTCACGTGGACTCTTTACACCTGTATGTGTAGCCTTAATGAAATGACGGATTATGCTGTCTTAAAGGAACATTTTTGATGTTATTCTGACATGTTCTAGGTTGCAGTCTTCACTCTTAATGGTGCTCTTGGATCAACTCTGCAGGTGTTGCTCGCCGGGTTGACAGCACATACATTGCTATTAAATCTGCCAGAAAGCAAGGCCAGCTACTGGCTGTCCAATGAAACACTATTGACATAACATCTACCAGTAAGAACCACAGCAGCCCAACAATGAGCACAGTTATAAAGTGTGAGTTGGCACCTTCACTGAGTTTTCTCTGAGGACAAAGAAAACTAAGAACAGCCGGACCTTCTAGTTCAACGTTCAACTGTCAACTCAGATGAGGAGTGAGTCATTTGTGAGTAAACTGGCTGCTTCAGTCGACTACGAGTTATAGAAGACATCGCCATGCAACTAGAAACGTGTTTAGGTTTCACAATTGGTCAAAATGTTCCTTTAATTAATACATAGCAGGTTGATTATATAAAGTAAGTTAACTACATCTACATATGAAGAATCTCTGAAGTCCAAAAACTAAAGTCTTCCTGGTTTTACTGAAGCTCTGATTAAGCTTTTTATTGTGAAAGAGCTGATGTAATATGATATGTAATCTGTGTAATATATTCATGCGAACAGTTAATTGTTTTAATTTTATTTTTATTGTATTTTTTGTTTGTGTTTTATAATAAAATGCAAAAACTAAAAACGCTAATAAAGCTGTACTATCAACACTATGGTATGTGTCTGTGTGGATGTAAAATAAATCACAGAAGGTTAATATATATATATATATATAGCTCACCTTTAGATAAGCTGCTTGTGTCGTGACGTAGAATAGCTTTTCTTGAAGTGATTTCAAGCTTGAGAGATTTCTGGATTTAACTCTTTAGCACTTTAGCATAAACCATCCATATTTAATTTTACATCACAAACAGATATAATAAGACTTTACAGGATGAGAGCAGACATCAACCTGTATATGTGAAGTTAAAACTTTATGAATTCTAAATTAAAGGTAAAATTGTTCACATTTGTATTACAAAAATGGTGAATGACATCATCCAGCGCCAGGGAAGATTATTACTACTGTGTGTTTGAATACCTCGATCAATATTCACATTAAAAACGCAAGATTTGTGTTTATTGTCTCTCTTTTGCTCTGTGCTAAAGAGAGACATCAAATCAAGTGAAACTTATCAGAAATGCTTCCTCAATGTTTTTACTTTCTGAACACCAACATGCTTCTTCCAAGGGAAACACAGTGACTTGTTTTCTTGGAATTCATTTCTGTCGGGGAGTTTTATTCACGCCTTCAGTTTAGTTGTATTTCCATAGTATTCCCACTCCATATGTGCTCATTTGGATCGTTCATGTCTGAAAAAGAGAGATTGTAGGCGTTACAATGTGTGTGTATTATAGACAGACTCACTCCTGGAAGGATGTCCACGGAGTGTTTACAGCATCAATTCAGACTCCCAGTGAAGTAAGCTAAAGGTAATACTAGGAAAATTAATAATATAATACATCTTATAATAGGCCTATTGGATTTTGAGTTTTTTTTTAAATAAAATAATAGGTCATACTCTTCATTTGATCAGAACACTCACAATTAGGGCTCAATTATTTTCATTATAAATGAACCTGCTGATAATTTCTTAGTTTAATAGTTTGGTTTACACTCAATAATACTTGCAATACTTCAAATTGCTTGTTTTGTCCAATCACTAGTATAAAACTCTAAAATGAATGATTAATATCACATAAGAATAAGAAAAAAAGCAAAGCCTCACAGCTGAGAATCACACTTTGGAATGTTTGCTTGAAAATGATGAAGTATTAATTGAATTATCAGAGAAGTTGACTTTCTGTCGATGGAATACTCAATAACTTCACGTCTCGTCATCTACATACAGAAGAATATTACAGCAATGATGACTTGATGGAGGATGGACAGGAAATGAGAACCACTTTGGTAAGGAGCCAGATGACCATGAAGATGTTAGAAACATAACTTGTTTTTATTTTTAAATTTTATTCAATTTAATTTTTAATTATTTCATTTTAATTTATTTTTATATTTTTTATTTATTTTTATTTTTAAATGTTGAACTTTATTTCATTATTGGCCTGTTTTAATGGGTTTTTGTTTTTCTCCAATGCTTTTCATGTTTTATGTAAAGCACTTGCCCTGTTGTTGAAGGTGCCTTGCCTAACCCCCTCAGATACCAGTACCAGACATTATTCAGCATTGCTTTCCTAGTTACCATTACACCATCATGATTGTGATAAAACCAGCAGGACCTGCTTCACCATCACGCAGATGGGCCCGGCCTGCTGAGCCCTCCCGCAGCGCGTGGGCGTCGGCGGTCGCCTTCCAGGTCTGCAGCGCAGAAATCCCCCTCAGCACGGCGTAACTTGTGACTCGGGGTTTGTCGGCGCTCCGCGTCGGCGTAGCTGTGAGCGTGGGCAGAACACTTAACAACTCTCATGTCAGGCCATTTCTCGTAAACGCCCGCAGTTAGGAGAAAAACACTTCCGGAATGGGCCGGTCTAAGCGCGACACGAAGGCGCTGATTGGCCGGAGCGGCGCAGCGTTGTCAGACCGTCTCCCAGTATTTTCATTCATAACAGAGCAGAGTAAAGTTGAACTGATTCAATCTGACAGACCGCCATCCATCAACATCATCATATATCACACGCTCATCAGACTGTAAGTGCTTTTACTTTTGATTTCGACTCGAAAGGGGGACAGTTATAGAAGACACAGTTATTTTACGCATTACAGAATTATCTTAGAAAGAAGTCCTATTTTACATAAGCTACTATAATTAATTATATCATTCTCATTTAGAAGAATCCAACTTCATCAAGATGTCAAACTCGGGAGGTCGGAGACTGAAGCAGTGGCTGGTGGAGCAGATCCACAGCGGGCAGTACTCCGGGCTGCAGTGGGAGGATGAAAGCCACACTATGTTCCGAATCCCGTGGAAACACGCAGGCAAACAGGATTACAACCAAGAAGTAGACGCGTCCATTTTTAAGGTTTGACATCCCTCGTGTATTCCCATGGAACGATGACTGTCGGTGGAGGCTTTGGTTTTACGCGCAGCGCTGCGTAAATGTCGCTGATCGGTCCAGCGCCTCGAAATGGAAATGATCACTTAGACCTTTAACTGTCATTACTATGACTTCTTTGTAGTATATAATATGTAACTTTACTCAACTTTAACGACATTTAATACATGCATTTAATATTTAAATAACAATAATAAACATAAGTGTCATTTTCACACTAAAATTGTAAATGTTAAATAATTGGTAATATTTCTGTTACTGTAAATCAGACTTTCTTTCTTTCTTTCTTTCTTTCTTTCTTTCTTTCTTTCTTTCTTTCTTTCTGAGATTTGAAAGAAAAGGATCAGTGTTGTAGAATCCAACTTTCATCCAAAACAACACCATCTTTAATACTTGTGTTTCCCCTCCACAGGCCTGGGCGGTATTTAAAGGCAAGTTTAAGGAGGGGGACAAGGCTGAGCCTGCAACATGGAAGACCAGGCTCCGCTGTGCCTTGAATAAAAGCCCCGACTTTGAGGAGGTGACAGAAAGGTCGCAGCTGGACATCTCCGAGCCCTACAAAGTCTACCGCATCGTACCCGAGGAAGAGCAGAAGAGTGAGTTTTACGCCCTCAAAGCTGACATTGGTGACCTTTGACAGGCATTTTATATAATCCTTTCATTAGAATGGCTGGTGTTATGCACGTTGCAGGACAAAATTCTATTTAACCTTAATTCTGAATCATGTTTGCACCATTCACACGTCATCATAATGCCTTTTTCTTTCACCTACAGATGGTAAAAGCTCAGTGATGACCATGACAGCTGCCACCAGCTCTGGTGATATCACTGACATGGACTGCAGCCCTGAGATAGAGGAGCTCATTAAAGAGGTGAGACTGCCCCTTCAATTAAACCATATTTGCTTTTATTGTCACTTTTTTCTGATTACCGAGCACACTCACCACTCGGTCAAAGTGTACAAAGGTGCATCTGTTTACAAGGGGTTGTTACATTGTGGCCTTTTTGCAGGAGGATGGCTGTAGTATCCAGGCGAGTCCAGAGTATTGGTCCCAGGGCAGCATCAATGGTAAGACTACCTTTAATATGACACATAGTCTTCTGACTCAATCAAGCTCTCCACATTCTAGTCAGCATTGTGGCCAGAAGCCGCAGACACATCTCTGCCTTTTGTCTCATTTCTCATGTGCGACTGTCAGGTCTTCTATAGGGAGGATTTCGACTTGAAAATAACCACAGTGGAAAGATTAATGACATGTTCCTTTGATCGTTAAATAAGGGCTATTTTCTTGTCTGTTAAATTCTGCAATGGAAGAATTGACTAACATCCTGTTAACTTTGCTGACTAAGCGCATTATTTCTTTTTGAGATTGTGCTGAAATGGCATTTCTGATGATGCAGCAAAAACAATTATATGACAGTGTGGTTGTGCACGTTTACTGTGGTAATAAGAGCCTGAACTCATGTATTCCTCCTGCATTCCACAGCTTTCCCTCTGCATCACGACCCGTTGCCATCGGGCAATATCAGTTCAGGTATGAAAGCAGCACCATGACCTCAGATCAGTAGTTTTTGTATTCGGTACATTTTTTTGTTGTTGTTGCCATTTGCACTTCTTCTTTTTTGTTTGCGAAGCTTACCGAATGTTCTTTTCTCCAGCTTTCTCCCAGATGATGATCAGTTTCTACTACGGAGGGAAGCTGATCCACAGCACACCCGTCACTCATCCCGAGGGCTGCCGAATCTCCCCGCAGCAGCACCTGGGCCGCGGCGCTTTATACAGTTCAGACAGCATGCAGACGGTTCATTTTCCTCCCGCTGAGCTCATCGAGTACGACCGCCAGCGCCACGTCACACGCAAGCTCCTGGGCCACCTGGAGAGAGGTGTCCTGGTGCGTGCCAACCAAGAGGGCATCTTCATCAAGAGGCTGTGCCAGAGCCGTGTCTTCTGGAGCGGGCTGGGAGACGTGGGCTCTCAATACAACCCCCTGCCTTGTAAACTCGAGAGGGACAGCGTAGTCAAGATTTTCGACACAGGAAAGTTTCTTCAAGGTGAGCCTCTATGTTTATTTGGTTATTTGAAAGCTCAGAAGAGTCTGAATCAATGCAAAACTATTCCTATCCATGCTGGATTGTTGTTTAAACAGCCCTTCATGCACTTTGTGTGTTCCAGCCCTGCAGCTGTACCAGGAGGGTCAGTTTCCTGCTCCTGATCCGACAGTGACTCTGTGTTTCGGAGAGGAGTTCCATGATGTCAGCAATGCCAAGAGCAAACTGATCATTGTGCAGGTGAGACCGTGAAGTCACAGCATGCGTCTCGCATGGATATTTGATTGATTGATCATCATAAACACATCATAACACACATCTCTGTGTCTCCTCTCCCAATGGAAGATCACCGTGGTGAACTGCCAGCACCTGCTGGAGGCCGTGAACATGCGTCGCTCCCAGTCTTACTGCAACAACCCAAACCTGGAGATGTCTGATAGCGTGGCCAGTGAACAGATGGCCCGCATCTACCAGGACTTATGCAGCTACAGCGCCCCCCAGAGGCCAGCCTGCTACAGAGAAAACATGCCCATCACTGCCTGAACCGTGAGAAGCAACACACCAGCCTGTTCAGCGTGGACCACACTGCCCGTACCAAATATCAGGGACAATCCTTAGTTTCCTGGCGTACACTGATATGGTGCATTCAGGTTCAAGCCAGAAATACAGTTAGTTTTGACTCTCTACGTTTATACCAATCACAGTGAAGACATACGTATCAGGAAGAGCATTTAAGACCTTTAAACAATGTCCCTAATACTTTGTATATCAGTAATGTTTATGTTCTCATATATGCAGCGCTAACACAAACTCTGTCTGACTTCTGCTTTTTTATTATTATTATAAGAGTGTTATCATCAAACTCTTTGTTTTTTTTGCATAATGCAATTTAGTTCTCAAAAGCAAATTTTATTTTACATCTGTTTTGTTGATGATATAAGATAGAGATGGATATTTTGTCAGATATAATTTCTATTTTTATAATTTTTATTTTCAGCAAATCAAAAAATCTTTATATGAGTTTAATAATACATTGCATGGAATGTAAGATGCAATGTGGCATTATATTTCTGATAGGTTTTACTATCATTGTTTTTTTAATAAACTGTATTTCTAGTAAAAGTATATTTCTACTGAACTGCACATGCTTGTTTTTATATAATTATGATGTTTTATTTCATTGTGTTTGTTACAAAATGACCAAAACAAAATTGCATGATAACTGCTAAATTGGGTAACTGTTAATATTCTATACTTTTACTTTAGAACTTTAGTTTTATCTCATTAACCACAAATTAAACATGGCTTAATATCCTTTAAAATGTTTGACTATCCAGGAAACCATTTCAACCATTAAATTTATGACAACAACAACAACAGTAGACCCGGTGTCTGGTGTTTGAATGTCTGCACCATTAGATCAATAGAAACTTCAAGATGTGTTACGCATAGTTTCATCCACATGTCCCCATTATTTAGTCCAGCTCATTAAAACTCTTGATAGACATTTACTATCTTGATTATAATGTGGAACTGAACTCTTGTGGTTTGAAAAATGCTCGGCTGCACAAAATATCTGTGAGGTTGAAGGAGAGCAAATTTAACATTCCATCTACCATTACAGCAGACGTGTAAAAAATATAAAATGAACTTCATATTTTAGGGACAATGAGGAATTACTAAAGATTGGATTGGAACATTTTGTTTCATTCTAATCATCTGATCAGGAGAATCTTTCTTAAAAGGCCTGCCGTTTCTACAACAAAGTAGCCGTTTAGAGGAAGCTCCTCCGCTGACAATGAGCACATACTTTACTCAGGAACAAAGAAAGTAAAACCTGGTATGAAACTAAAAGAAGGATCTGGGCTCTAAGGCAGGGAAACTCTATCTGCCCGCTGAGTACCAGAGAAAGGAAGAGAGGTGACCAACTGATGCCCAATGAGACATCCTGTCGTCCTTTTCTTCTGTTGCTCATTACGGGTGACGGAGTCATTTACGTCAAACTGTAGCGTTAGTTCGCACACACACGCTCACACTTAGACGCATCAACAGAAGCAAAAACATGTTGAGTTTCTAATGGGCGTTATGTGTCACTGCTGGAATATGAAATCAGAACCAAAGGAAAACCCGGCTCTCAGTGGAAATTGCCGAATACGTAAAGGCTGAAATAAAACAAGAAAAAAAAAGAGGAAATCCAGCCAACCTAATTACAATATGTTAAAATGATAGAAACACTAAACTTAAATAACACCTACATTACTGTGAATCCCTTGAGGAGAAATAATACCACTTTTATAAATGACTTTTATATAAAGTTCCATTTTCAGTCAAATGTTAAAAAGCTTTGCTGTCATGACTCACAGATGTCATGTGCTTTTCATGTGACGAATCTGGATAAAACCTTTCACTTGAATTAGAATAATGAATCAATGGTTCACTGAATAAAACACAGCTGGAATGTTGTGTGCGTGTGTGTGTGTGTGTGTGTGCGTCTATAGGGGAGTTCTGTCTCTAAGTTCCACAGAACAGGAACTTACTTTAAAAAAAACTGTCACAGGAAACTGGACCCCCCAAACACGGCATGTCTGAGACTGTTTTACCATGTTGGATGTATTTATGATACATAACGTATGAAATCGGGGGTATACTGTAAATACTGCACTTGTGAACTTGGAATTGTGTACAATATCTAGGTACATGTTAGTTTGAATAAAATATATCAAACACCCTGGAACCTTAGAATACGGATTGAAAAAAAGATAAAACTGTTTCGGGCATTACTGTCCATATTCATATTCATTAGTGAATATTATTGAATTGTGAAATGAATTCACTCTGTCTTGAATTTTTTTTAATTAATTTTTCTTGATTTTTTTTAAATCATCTGGTTGTTACATTATTTTAACATTTTTTTGAAGTGTTGTTTTGACTGTAAGTTCTGAAGTATATTTTAAGAAATATGCACAATTCAATTTAATTGTATTTATAGTGTCATAACACAACAGAAGTCACCTCAGGACACTTCACACTTTGAGCAGGACTACAATACGCTCATGATTTCAGAGTCAAAACAATTTCAAAGTCCCAACATCACCCAGGGCCAAGCATTACAGCGACGGTGGCCAGAAAAACGGCCTTAATGGGGTTTTAGGCAGAAATCTGGTGCAGCCCAGGCCCTTGGGTTCCAACTGTGTTGGTAGTATAGTAGTAGTAGCATTAACAGTAGTGGTGGCATCAACAGAAGAGTATGTATGTATTGTGGTCAGGACATTTTGACTCAGAGCAAGAAGCGAGTTTCCCAGCTCAGTAGGAAGACACGGGAGCACATGCTTGTGTGCAATTCTGCTAACGGAGTCTCTTTTCTGTGTCTGCAATGTGGTTCTCTTTGTATTGCAACATCTCTTTGTGGTGTCTGAGGCTTCCCACAACAAATCATTAGAGACCGGAGGCAAACAGAACGGCTGTTGTGAACAAACGTAACTATGGGCCATAATATTTCAATGGGCTGTACACTCACCGCTTAAAGGAAGCAGCACCGATTTCACAAAAAAAGCAGCGCTTCAAGGAAATCAAGCAGAAAAGAGAATAACTGCAAACTGAAAGTTTTCCCGATAGATTAAGGAATTACTTGGTCTATTTTTGCTGTTTCCTGATTCGTCTGTATTGCTGACTCCTTTCAAGACATGTCTCTGGGTTTGGCTGCAGGCTCAGCACTGACCTTTAAGTTGTGGTTTTCTGCCTGAATCAGCTTCAATCTAACATGAAAATCACAAGTTCTGATGAAGAAAACATTTGTATAATACACCGTTTTGTTCTTTGCGGTGTAGTGTAATTTAAACGTTTTTTTTTTTTATAGGCCTCATTCATATCATGCCAGGTGAGATATATATATGCAAAGATTGTCATATGATGGGAAGACGTGATTCGCCATGAACAGGTTGTTATGCAAGCGTCGTGTTGAAGGCGTTGGTGGCGTCTCTGGGGAGAACGCTGGTTTAGAGTCGGTGTGGCTGAGATGAGAATAGGCATCCAGAGCGGAACTGGGAGAGGACGCTGTCAGTGGAGAGACAGGTGGACGGGGAGCCAACATCCTGGGACACAGGGAGAACGCCATCTAACCACACACACACACACACACACACACACACACACACACACACACACATACACAGACTGGTAGCCACTGATGAAGGCTCATATCCTCTAATCAGTATCACTTCATGTCCTTCAAACTAAAGGTCTCAAAGCCCCATGGAGCTCTCCTTCAGCTTTAACTCTTAATTAAGCTATACAAATAAACTTAAAATGATCAATGGAGGAGAAATCTAAATTTTCCAAATCAACATCTATATTGAAGACAACAAACAGCTTAGAGAGCTGTGCAGAGCGTCTGGATTGTGTGATGTAGCTGGGAAGGTTCGACATGTAAAAGTGAAGTTAAGGAAGTGTGTTGATTTACGGGAAAGCAGTTTATTGTAAACCGCCGTTGGAGTACATCAAAATGTATGAGCATCAATCTGCCTGCCCTCGTTACACATACGTTTTAACATCAGATGAACCTCAAGACTTCACTTTTTTTCTTAAATTGCCAACATGCTTTGGTCAAAACTGAAGTCACACTGTTTCCACACACTTTCCAACGGTTACATGTAAAGACACATTCAAAACAGAATGATAGCAGTAACCATGTTGGGACATAAAGAACATGTTAAATAAATATTTACAGTTAAATTAAAAAACTTTCCAAACACAATTGATTGAATTTCATCTGAATTAGGTGTCGTGTTGTTAGTCTTGTTTCTGTGGAAACAGACAGGATGATGGGGAAAGAAGAGTAGCAAGGAGACAGAGATGTGCTTACTTCATATTACAGTACAATATTTACATTTTCCATGTACTGACATTTTAAATATGCAGATGATTGTGTTTGTGGATTTCATGAATGCGGGGTGTGGAGACACTTTGCCTGAAGACCGGTTGGTCTGACATTCCAGACGGACATAAGCTGTGATGTTGATGAAAACGTGACGCAGGAGAGAACGTTTGCTTTCTGATTCAGCCAGTTATTGTCGAACAAGCATGATTTTTGTGGTGAGGTAGAAAGTATGAAGCATGGCTGACCGATGCTTGTTAACAATTAAATAATGTAATAGTAATAACATGTGAATGATCTCACAGGGATTTATGTCAACAGCTAATATTCATCAGGTTCAAAATGAACAGATCAACTCAGTAAACAGATGACGTGCTGGTGTGTGGATACGTAAAACCCTGTTAGTGTACAAATACATAAATCAGTAAACAGATGACGTGCTGATGTGTGGCTATGTAAACCCTGTTAGTGTACAAATACATAAATCAGTAAACAGATGACGTACTGATGTGTGGATATGTAAACCCTGTTAGTGTACAAATACATACAATGACCACACAGGCCAGGATTCAAAGGAATCTTATAGAAGGAGTTGACAGAAAGTCAGTGAGGCGGCTGAAAGCTGAGAGTTGCATCAGTCTGGCCGGGTTGCTGCACTCTTTGACAGCCGTGATCCCTGACCGCCTGATCTGTCTCTGGACAGGAAACACAGGAAGGAAGAAGGTCCAGCACACAACTTCTCCACTGAAAAGAGGAACAGTCAACACCAGCTGTTAAAAAACACTTTTAGACCATTTACATTTTTCTTTGACGATCGCTATAATAAGGTTTCCAATACTTTTAATAATTGTCCTAAACTCACAACATATGCTCAAAATCACACATTGTAAACTCCAAGACTCATTTTCAAAATACAATAAAACACAAACACTAATGTTCTCTTCCAACAGGAACATTTAGTCAATCATAGCTCATAAAAAACATCAGATAGAATTACAGAAACTGCATTATTGTTTTGTTGGGTTTAGTAAATGCATGCATTTTATTTATTTTGCTGTAAAAATTCAATAGAAAAAATGTATGAGCCATCTCAGAGTAGCGTTATAGAATGTTTATGAGAAAAAGGACTGCAGTAAAGGCTGATTTGTAACAGGACATTACTGCAAGATAACATGTTACATGTCTTCCTCTCCCTCATGTAGGCATTTTCTTACATGAGAGAGTTCCTTTTTCACATAAGCAGCCCAAAGAGGTCCTCTTCTACTGTAAACCATATGGTCATGTGATTGAAAGAACCTCAACACCTGAATGTTTCCTAGATGGGATTCAGCTGTGATCGATCGATCTGCAAATTCAATTCAATCAGCTCAATACAGGGTTTCAATCTACAATATGATATGTACGTTGAACATGATGCTATCTGTTCTGACATACATGAACGCAGTTGTAAATGTGGCAGTAAAAGCCGTTGTGTTTTTTGTGTTTTGGAAGGTTTTTTTTACATTTGTGTTAATTGTATGCATTTTGTGTCAAAGCATCAAGACACGTGTTCATTGTAAAGCTCACACAGATGGATGTTCTGCTAACTGTGTTAAAAAGAGTTTAGTGAAGTATTGAAAAAATGTCACAGCAATGGTTAACAACTGTAAACGTTGGTGTATTAGAGATGAATATGAACCTGAGGGAATCCACACCGTTTTCATGAGAATGACAATTGGAATATTTGTGTGTAGGCTTTTGGAACAAAGTCAGAGCTGACTGTTTCATATTCAAGAAAAACAAAACTTATCAGTAAAAAAGAGGGTGATGGGTGTCGATGTGGAGGGGAAGGCCAGGGTGGGGTGGCAGTCCCTGGGGAGCCAGAGCCAGGGGAGCATGAGAGCTCAGTGCTGGCTGTGTGTGTGTGTGTGTGTGTGTTTGCATGCAAAGCACAGCACAGAGGTGACGGGATGTGGCCAAGAAGGTGATAGTTATGAGACAACAGATACCTGAGAAAGAGATTTTCTGCTCTCTCAATAGATGTTGAATATCCCCTTTTTATGAATATATGCTGAATATATGTTTTAAATGTTTCCTTTGATAAGTGGCAGAAATATTAAAGGGAAAAATACTATTTTTTTCCACACAAAAAAAAGGCATTGTATGCATGGTTCATTCCAGAACAATATAACAAGCATTGTTTGTTTTGTTGACATGCCTTTAATAATTTGTGACTTGTTTTTTTCCTACAACATGTGGTTGATGACATGTAACGCCGTTATTGATTGAGGAACAGGATCTTTGTGGTTTTGAACCTCTCTCGTTAGATCAACTATATAAGTCACATTGATTACACAACCTCTTTCTGAGTAACCCACACGCTGCAGGCAGCAGGTGCTGCTGGGATGGAGATTATTTAAAGTTGCTCTAAAATGGTTGGAGTGCAGCTGAAGGAGACTGTGGGCCAAGCTGCCTGACCACAGCGCCTTTGTAGAAAGTACGGTGTCAGTGCATACTTCCCCCTTTGACAGACCAAAATTCCAAACCTGACCGCAGAGCCAAGGTGGAATTACTTGGTAATATCATCTACATCTTCAATGTCTTCAATTCATTTCATTTGGATCACCCTGGATTCATTAATCATGTTGTGATGAACATGATGCACCAATATAAATTAGGATTGCTTGAGGGAAACTTCCATCCATCCATCCATTTTCTACCGCTTATCCTGTATTCAGGGTCACGGGCTTGAGGGAAACTTGAATCTTGAATTCTGAACACTTTGCATGTTTAAAAGCAGCAACCCAAGACTAAAATATATTTTTATCACAAGATTTGCATGTTACCGTTCTGTTCTGTTCCATTGAAGCAGACAAAAGGTATTTGCCCCGGGGTTCACTGATGCAGAAATTCTATGGCTAGTTAACCATGATGGTTTGCACAGTTTACAGGTCACATCAATAGAAAGTTCACAGGGGAAAATCCTGCTTATGTAATTTAGGGCAAAAAGAAATTCACGTGTCATAAGAATGCTCTAAGGCAAGAGAGGGAGAGAGTGAAACTTCTGAAAAGAGGAAATAGTTGTTGTTGCAAGATCGACTATTGAAATCTTTTTCATTTGTAATATTATTTCTAACATGTGTTTTAATGTGTTATACTCAACGATCTTACAGATTGAGAGGCAACACAAACCACAATAAGCTACTACAGCTTTAGTTCGCCATCTAGTGGCGATATCGAGCCAAGCTCGTTCACGCACCACACACACACACACACACACACACACACACACACACACACACGTGTATACTGTATATGCGCCACTGATAATGAAGAGACTTACTGTGTACCGTCCATTCCATTCATGTGATTCCTTCAGGAAAGGCAGATCTATCCTTTCGCTTTGTGGGCAAATTGTTTATTTTCTGCAACATTAAAAACCTGAAGAGGCTTTACATATGACAACTTTGTATGCTGCCATTTCATTTATGATACATTAAAATAAATAATTATTCACCATTGTCTACAATAAATATATTTTAACAGCTTCAACATGACTGTATTCTGCCTGTCCTTTCTATTGATAATTCATCAATAACAACTGAAGCTAAAGGAAAAGCAAACAGGCAAATATGGAAAAGGCAAGACTCAACTCAACTCAACACAACTTTATTTATATAGCACTTTACAACAACCGTAGTTGAAAACAAAGTGCTGTACAGAGACATAAAACTATTTAAAAACACTAAAATAAATAAAACAGACAGTAAAACAGGTGTTAGATTGTAATTGTAAAAACAATTAGAAACGATAAAACAATAAATCAAAGCAGGGCAATAAGAAAAATAAAAAACACTAAAACAGGAGTTAAGTCTCATGTGGAGTTGAAAGCCAGGGAATAAAAATGGGTTATAAGACTGGTTTTAAAAATGGACAGATGATTGTTGCTGTCAAAAGAACCTGAAGCGTCTCTGTGGAGGTTATGAAGGGAAAGTCATTGGCGATGAGCACACATTAACTCAGATTGTTATCTTGTAGATACTGAAGTCTGATCTTATCTGGAAACCATCGCATACAATTATACAAACTCACTGTGGTTTAATATAAAATGATTTTTTTTTTACTGTAAAAATAAGCTTTGGAAGACAGAATCATGTGTTTATAATAGTTACTGAACTTCAGCTGGTATTTCTCACCAAAAATACATATATGGAATATTGGGAAAGAAAAGCTTTCATACCAGGGATCGTTATGCAAGGTTCTAGCCTGATCTGCTCAGCATCTATTTCAAGTGCTTTCTTGTCTTTTTCTTTAATAAATGAGCCCCACAAGCAGATGCATGGTTGGGAATCCCTGGACAGCTGCAGAGCCGTCTTACTGAGTGTTTATGTGACTTGTTTAGAAACTCTTTTTATTACTAAGTCACTCCCGGAACGACAAGCAACATTCTCTCCTTTTTTTCTCTGTTACACACACACACACACACACACACACACACACACACACACACACACACACACACACACACACACACACACACACACACACACACACACACTTCCAAGACTTTCCACATTGAGCCAACGACGACCTCTACCTCATCTACACCCAATTACTCACCGGCCGTAATTGAATACTTGGCAGCGAGTGTGGGTGGTGATGGCGTGCACTGAGCTAAGGAATCATCAGTCTTGGTCATTGGCCCCATTAGGCATCTCGAGTGATGTCATCATGTAGTAAAGTGTAGGGAACTAATGGAAGGAGCCGCTGCTCACGCTTTTTATCTCATGGCACTGATTTTAAAGGGCTCCAATTTCTCCACTTCACGGCTGTGTGAGAAACATAGTTAAAGTTGTTTTTTCAGTGTTATTTTCAGCATGAAATTGAGAGACTTCCTTCAAAGTTTGGGGATGTGAGAGTACCTTTAGTGGTTTAAGCAGGCATGTTTCCATGAGAAAGGGACTTTTTTTCTCTTGATTCTCACGTGGACAGAGGTTTTCACCCATATTTTGATGTTGCAATCACTGCCAAGTGTGTGAACACATTGGTTAACCTTCAAAAGTTACACAAATTACCAAACCATGTAAAATGTTGAAAATGTAAGGCTTTTTTTGTCAGCTCGCACTCAAACACAACACTGTGTCATGAGTGTCATGTTGTCGTAACATCCTCTGATGACAATGTGTGCACATTAGCTTGGTAGTGATGTGTGAAGCATCAACAAACAAACAGGCCGTATCGATGGTTGCACCATTAGCAGCTTTAGTCCTGAGAACAAGGGGAGATTTACTCCACATCTCCTTAAAGCTCAGTCAAGCCGAGCGCTCAGCGTCTTCATCACATCCTGGGAAGAGAGGACCTGGTCCACCTCCTCCAGCCTCTCCCAGAGGGTGAATTACGATTTCCCGAATAAATATGAGCCCTGGGAAACAGCCTGAACGGTCATCCATCAGCCTGGGTGTCTGCATCCTCCTGAACAATGTGTGACCCCTGGGCACACAGCAGGTCAGAAGAGGGGTGACTTCCACCTTCATGCACATACACAGATATCACAAACACACACATACAATATACACATTCTAAAGGATTCATTCATTCATTTCCTGGAGACTTGCCCCCAACCCTTACCAGCCTATTCCCTTACTCTAACCTTAACCTAACACCAAACCCACTTTTCACCATAAAATGTAATGATTTACATTATGGGGACAGATAAATGTCCCCACATGAGCAGAAAACACTTTGTATTTTTCCATGAGGCAAATATATATACATACTAGAACACAAATCCACAGTGCAGTATTAAATAGCAATGCTGTTATAGTAATATTATAAAAGCATCAGATAAAGGAAGTTGGATGTTTCTGCATTACATAAAATAAACCACAAAATAGTTTAATAAAGAGAAGATAAGAAAAAAACTAAATTGTAATTTCTTTAATCACTTATCCTTTATTATGTGGTTTTGTGGTCACTCTTCTTGTTTCTTCTTTAATGGTTGTTGAGGTTCCCTTGAGGTTGCAATCTCTGTCTAATCTTGAAAAATTAAGGAATCAAGGAATAAAACCCTTTGCCTGTGATTAAGTGATCTATTTCAAGTAAATACTTCCCTAATTCCACCACGATGTGTACCGTTAGGCAGGAGGGAATGATTGTACCGTCTCTGAAGCTAGAAATGCTAGCAAACAAGCAACGAACACACGATGAGGCTCGGTTCTAACACATCCCGGTGCATGATTTCATGCTTTGGGAGCCTGCTGGCGACCACACTGAACTAACACGTATTGATGGTCACTGAGCACACTGAGTTGGACGATGGGAAGGTTTATGGCACTGTGTAGACCTCGTGGCAGTGTGTGGAGGGATGGGATCTATCTGTATCTCTGTCTGGGATCCTGACAGCTCTGGCTTTAGTCTCACCCAGACCTCCTACATGCATGTCTCACTGTTTACTGCCCCCGTCTCACGCTCCTCCCTCGCTACACATCTATCATTTCCACCGGACCACACGCACATACGTGACATACGCAAATACAAATACACACAATCTCAGGGTAAAGGTTATTATCTCTTGATTATAACCTCAACCTAAAACCAAGTCATCATCCTACAATAAAGTGAGCATAACTCCTATCCTGCCCTTTATATAATCTAACTGAGTTAAACTGAATTTAAACTCTCGACCCTAACCCTCCTAACCCCTCAAAGTTAGGGTGAGCAAAAATGGCTTCATCGTGGAATAATACATCCTCACTTTCAATGTCTAAAGAGTTGTAGACATTCAAATTGAGGATATATGTTTTATGATACTGCAAAACATGAGCACATACCATCTCAACCAAATCCCGACTCTGCTTCTGACCTCCCCTTGCGTCATCAGTACAGATGTGTTGTAGGGAGACAGATTTGTGCTCATTCCACACGCTATTTCCTGTAATAAAAGCAATTTGAGATGATGAGTTCTGAGCAAGCTGATGCCAGCTGGAGATACCTGGACGCCGGGGAATTCTGCACACGTCTGACCCCAGGACATGCTGTCAATGGATATCTACTGGGCTTTGTACAGTTAATTATATTTGCAACATGCATGTATGGTATCAAAAGAGCTCCTTGTGTTCATTGATGACATTTGTCTGTATGCATGTGAGCCACTACTCAATGTTAAAGTCTGCTTAAGACCCAGGAAGGACCCCCCGACCCCCAAGTCCACCACCTCTCAGCTTCGTTCTTGTCCTGGTGATCCATTAATCACAGTCTGCAGCTACACTCTCTTCTCTACCTCGAACCCTTAAAGCAAACCTCCTGCTCTCACCTCGCCACGGTAACAGACTTCCTGGGAGCACACTCTTCTTGCCTCCCTTTCTCACTCGTTCTCTTTCTCATGAAATGACTTCATCTCTTGCTGCATGCATACTTGCTGCTGTTATTTCTTTTTTGTTCTTGCACTTTCCATCCCTCCGCTAACCCCCTCTGCACCGTGAGAGCATCCATCTGTTGGGATGGGGAGTGTAGTGCTCCTCTGGATTGTGTGTGATATATGTGAATGTAGGGGACTCACTTAGTTTTGGTTTCATTTGTCTGAATCTTTAAATACTTTTCCTATCTGCAGTGTTTTGAGGCAGATGATTATGTCAGCATGCTTTCAGTGGTAAGCATGTGTAATGTTTACTATTTCTTTGGTGGACAATTACAATTCAAACTATTCAAAGCACGTTATGTTGAATGATTATATGCAGTATTTTAAACCTTGTCTACACACTAACACTGGCAGCAGAGACATAACAACCACAAACTCGTGTACTAACCCCCTGAAACCACTTCTGCTAAAATAAAAGCACATTTCCTGCTTCATACTCAGAATACAGTTCTAAACCACACATCGTTTTGTTTTTAACCTACACCCAGTTCTCTTTCATTTGGCACGATCTTCAGGAATCAAACACCACGGCATTCAAAATGCACATCTGATATTTATTACTATCGACTCCTCACATGGTTAAACACATTCAAATTTAAATTAGCAGTCAGACCTTTTACAATAAAAGGGCCACAGGTCAGCGCTTCTCTTTTGGAGCAATGGATGCCAACATAGGAGAGGGAGGCAACAATACAGTACACAATTACTATAGTACAGTATGACTGTAGTACTACGAATGTAAAGAATGTTTCATATATATATATATATATATATATATATATATATATATGATTGGGGAGGACTATACACAGTATTTACAGTATTATCCAGGGAGATCTTTGTGTTTCTATATTTGAGTGAAAGAGAGTATTCTCCATACGAGGCTAACACTGAACATTTGCATTGAATGCACCAGTGATTCTAAGAAATGTATGTTGATATGACGTTCTTGTGCCATTTGTACGCGAAATACAATCTTGAGACATAGCATTGTTTTGAAAGCAGAGTTTCATTTGCATTTTGAGTTTGAGTTTTGCCGTTTCTATTTGTTTTTTGGGGGAAATGTGTGTGTTGAGTTGTGAGAAGTATGCTATGCAGAAAACGTGTGTAAACAATTGAGAAAAACTGTATGAGAGTAAGTATAGGGACATTGTTTTAGGATTGTATTTACCAAATATTCTGCATAGAATGTTTAGTATGAAAATATTTTTATATTTAAAATGTATTGACCCTCAAAAATGAATCAAAAACAAAGCTTGTAAAACCGACATGACTTTTGGTATAAAAAGTCTCCAGTTTTATTTGACTTTCATGTCACTTTAAAAAGAAATACCAAACAACACAACATAAAACAATATGATTGGCTCTCCTACTGTGTGTGTGTGTTTTGGTGCGAGAGAGAAATCTTTGTGTTTTCTTTTTTCGGTCTCGGAGGGATTACCAAAGCCGGCAGATTGCTGTCTTACATGAGCATTAGCAGCAGGCAACACAGACAGGATGTTGATAACATCCTGCAAACCCCCGACCGCCCCTCCACCTTTGCATGCACACGCCAGATCCCGTTTTGTCATAAGAAAACATAACCCAACAAATAAAAACAAAGACGCTTCCATACAAGGCCCTGAAATGCAGCTGTAACAGGTATTTAGGTGACTGATAACAACAGTAATCTTAAAATACGTACTACCGCCGCCGAGTCATCCAGAGTCATCCATTTCAGATTCCACTCGCTGTGGCAGACGACACTTGGTCCTTGTTGGAAATCCCACCATTGCTTAAAATGTTAAAGTTTCACTCTGACTGTATGTAATCCAAGATCCCAAAGTCTTATTATACTCATTCAATTATAATGAATTAAATAGCATGCACTTCTTCTACATAGTATACACTTAATCCACCATCTTTTCATTACATAATGGAAGTATTCTAGAGATTTGTGTGATTTTCCCCAAAATTAAGTCTGCTTCAAGTTGAAATCTGGTAGTTGGATTAATGTTTTTTGTTTTTGTATTCAGTTTGTGTCATTTCTCACTGCTATAACATGATTTTCTGTTTCACATTTCATTTCTTCATTTCTCATTTTCACATCTCTGTGGTGGACTCAGTCAAAGCATTGTATAAAATGATCCTCCATGCTCTGACATTATATGGAGTCGGACGTTGTGCTGTTTTTTACACCTCCCCTCAGTTGGCAGCTGTCCAGCGGGCTCAGGACGCCTCAAGCCCTTGTTGGGTCCGGCCTGTAGGCAGGATTCTCATGGCGTGGTTATAATACTGTCACAGTATGACAGATGAAAGCTCTGAGGAGCTCTATCTTTAGCCCGAGGTAAGGCCTCCACTACTCCAGCCTCCACTCGGCTCTTAAGGGAAGAATGGAGGGACGAAGAGGAAGGGAAAGATGGAGAAAATAAGGCACGGCAAGAAAGTCACCTATGTTGAGGCAAAGGGAATAAATCGGGACAGGAAGGTGTGAGGATAGCAGAAGAAAGTCACTTAAAGGTCACATATTATGCTCATTCCCACATTCATACTTTTATTCTCTCTTTAATTTATATTAATAATATTAAAAGGTGTTTTTCCATTTCTGTCTGAGATGGCGAGGAATCAAGTCGTGGCCATGTTTAGTTCTTGGCAGCTATTGTCATTCACATACTTGAAATAAAGTGGGACACATTTAGAATGTCTGGTCTGTGGTCTCTATATTCAACCATAGCAATAAAACAACCATCTCACCTGAGTCCAGTTATAAACCTGCTGTATTTGGAGCTGAAAGAGGCTTATGTTGTCTTTATAATCAGAGTATTCTTCTTCTTTTTTAATTTTTTTTTTACCAGTACACCAATACTGCCTTTAATTCAAGGTAATGACATAAAGACAACTGTGTTTGCTTAGAATAAAAAAAAAATGATCATAGCACCAAGAGAACAAATCATGCTTTCAATCATGACGATTTACAAATAATAATAATAATAATATGTTAATAATAATTTAATCTGATGATGAATCATTTTTATTTCAAATGTTGTCTTAACTGTCTTTGGTATTCTGAATGACTTCTTAAAGTAATATATTAAATGTTGAATTCTTAAACAGGAAATCAGGCACAAGAGAGAAAATTATCTGCTGTAATTTATTAATGTTAAAACTGAATCACTTATTGTTTGCTATTTTCTCCAGTCGACCGTCAGGAGAAATTAATGAAGAGTCGTTTAGTTTGGAAAGGTGAATGCCTTTATGTCTTTACTTCTCACAGCAAGGAAACATTCTGGACATAAAGATGATAAATTGTGTAAAATTGCAAGCTTGACCTGAACGGCTTAAGTAGAAATCTCCTTTCCACAACCGGATTACTACAAGAGACATGTATTATATTGTATTTGCTTTACTGAACAGAACACGTAAAGGCAAGCTGATAACAAGTGATGTTAATGTATGATGACTGACTGGTGGTTGGTTAGTGTTGCTGTCAGAGATGTGATGAACGCTTGTGTTGATTTGCCTCGGCTCCACTTTTAGTCGACTCTAACGCTGGCTTGCTCTTATTATTATGTATTACATATATATTATGAAATGGATAGGGGTGAAGATGAGCACTTCTTCTTATTGTTATGTTTTAACTTTGCCGGGTTGATATATTGTATAGTTGCAACATCAAAACTTAATGGAAATCCTGACGGCTCATTTAAAGGCACACTATCTGAATATGTGTATTTCTCCAATGATTGAGCCTTTCATTTCATTCACATTATTTATATAACACCTAGCTTTATAATTAAAAAAGAAATAAAAGTCTCACTTTTTTTGTTACAATATGGCACCTTATAATTACAGCATCCTGCAGAGTAATGCCTTCAGCCGTCAACAGTGAGTAATGAGTATGTCTACAGTGAGGGTTTCTTTTCTGTCTTCACTCCCTGATGCAGTCGTATTGCTGTCAATGAAGAAGACAAAGCAGCATTTACCCAGGCCTCCCTCTGTCTGTCCACCTCCCCTCTCAGGCCTCTGTTGGTTTAACCCTGGTGGGCAGCAGGCAGGCCTGACAGCACCCAGACACTGTCACGTGATTTATGGCGCGCTGTGAGAGTGCAGAGGAGATGACCACTCAGATCTGACCCCTGCCACCTTATCACCCACTCATCAAGACGTAGACAACACTCAGACTTATCATCGTGTTCTCATCCAAAAGTGTGCTTAGTCATAGTCGTGAACTTAACTATAGTAGAATAGAAGAGATTATAGATTGTAGTGTTGGAGATAAAACATACGGTATATTAACCCTTCTATTGATATCTCTTCATCTTTGTAGTCTAAAGTTTGACTTCAACAGTCAGATACTGCTGTTGAAATAAAGAGTATAATAAGTATAATATAGTAGCGAGAATACATTTTTTCATTGATTTCTGGCATTATTCTTAACAATTTTTATGTTTTGCCTCTTAGTGTGGTAAATAAGTTATTGCTTTATTATATATTTTTTTATAATGGAGATCATTTTACCACTTTTGCATACATTTGGGTTTGATATTTTTATAGAGCCACTGGTATCAAATGTGTGGCCTTTTATAATGTGGGATTTGATGTGTTTTATTACAATGCCATTTTTTTTCAATTTGCAGTGCAGTCTTTATCCTGTAGGGGGAGTCCTGCACAATGCTATAAGACCAAACCAATTTCCATAATCACTCCATATGAGCAAACTTGGAAGGCTACCGTGGCTCATCATCAGCAAAGAAACACTGTTTATGATGTAAAATCAGGAAATATTTCTTCAGATATTCATATCTTAATACACAGTACAGACCTTTAACGCATATTTTGTAAAGCTGTCAAACATTAGGACGGAACTTCATGATGTGAAATCCCTGTCAATCCAACCAGAGTGGATATTATACTTATACCTGGTGATTTCTTTTCCAACCAAAAGAAAAAGAAACATTTTTCCACCGAGTTCACCACAGAACATCTTTCAAAACAAGCACCGGGCTGAGTTTAAGGTGATGTAAACACAGATCTATTCCTGAGGCTATGACACACCGTGGTTTCTTTGGAAAGGAACGGCAGCCCAACATTACAACAAAGGAGGCCACACAGACAGCGGCGGTTAGAGCATCTCTCTGGACCTCAGAAATGTTCAGACAGATGGATAAAGAGATGAAGGGTTGGAGCACCGCACCGTAGCCAAGTGCAATGAATGTACAGAAATACTATAGGCCCGCGTCTTCAACTCCAAACGTTATATTGCATGCTTATTTACAGGCCGAACCACAAGTGGACGTGGAGATGAGCTAAACTGTATACTCTGTGTATCACTACACTGTATTCGCTGAGAGGTCAGTGGCAATAACAGTTCAAGCTCTGTGGAGAACATAATGCATAACTGACCATAAAGTGTTAGTAAGAGAGAATTTCCTTTTACATCAGTTTTATGTTTTCCAAAAATCACCTTCCTGGAAGAGAATAAATAAAGAAGTGGGAGAAAAATATTTCAGCGGGCTGCAGAGGAAGAAACGAGCCAGATCACTGTGGTAAAGTCACCATGACACAGAGACACAGAACAGACGAAGAGCTCCCCCTCGTAAACTCTTCAGCAATCTGGCACACACCGACACACACTGACGCACACACGCTCAAGCCTTCACCAGTAAATATGGATATTTTAACACCAACACTGACTCATGGAGGGAATTTAATACGTGGGTGTATCTGTGTGTGAGCTCGTTTTTTATCAGTAGTCGACCTTCTCTGGCCACCGTCGAGCAAGGATCGATCAGACGGCAGGCGGTTGAGGGCAGACACACTCCTCCTTTCATGAGCCCGGCCCACCCAATTTACTCCATCCATCAATGGACGAGGTGCCAGAAACTGTCTTCTCTAATCCAACAACCTCCCTCCCGCCTCAAACACACAAACATATCAGACCTCGCTGGCTCACGCTGCTGCCCACGCTATTGTCCATCTCCAAAGAGCAAAGGTCAATCACGACTGTAGTTGACGGTAAACCGAGGCCACACACAATCAAACGTCCTCAGGAGATGAATATAACCGATTCAAGCTCATCTGATCATTCTGCCCTGTGCGTTCTGTATTTTTTAACACTTGTGGGCTACCATAGCTCAGGCTTCTAACAACACGAATTAGCAACGTTGCTCACTTGTACCGTAAATTCTGGACTATAGAGCACACCTGAATAATAGTATATAGTAGGAGGAAGTAAGGGAAGCCTATGTTCTGAAGAACCGTTCATGTTCTGCATGTTCTGAGTTGTTATTAGTAAAGATTGAGAAGATTGGATCGGTTGTACTTTTTTTGGAAGACTTGAACCCCTTTTGTTGTGGAATACTTGAAGCGGCCCACCTCCACTCTACCTCCAGGGGCCCACAGGTAAGTTGAGTTTGAGACCCCTGTACTAATGTACATGCAGCACAGCAGATTTTGTTCATGTCAGTCCGTTCGCCAAGCAAGGGTTGCTTAATGATCACGTTTGCACCACAAATCCGTACTCTCTTCATTATGTATGTGGGAGGCGGAAGATGAAGAGCAGACGATTGCACAACGATGGTGCATATTTGTTTCTGACACAGACTAACGTGTTATTTTGCGATCGGCAAAGGTTGCGGTCCAATGCGTTGTTCGGTTTAATGTCTCTTGCGTTTCTTTTTTTGGACTATCCGGTTTCAGCTGAGTCAAGACGGCGGCAGATGCCTGGTCAGTGTGTGAGGCGCAGGAGAAGGCTTCTCCTCTGGAGGAGTACACCAGAGACATAGATCATTGGGAAGACAACCATCAGGGCAGGTCAGCCCCTCAGAGGCGGCCCTGAAAGATTGAGGGTTGACGGGGTTGGGGGGGCGTTGTCTGGCTGATTATATAAACAGGTATTTCTCAGGTCTTTTTCAGTTTTACTTACAGTGCTGTTCATTTGCCGAACCACCGTTTACTGTTATGACATTTGTAGGAAGGTAAAAATGTTTCCAGCTAGCTGCAGATGCACATGGACGATGACTAACTAGCCATAAACTCGTCATCAGATTTGCAAACAGATAGCAGCGACCATTTCTCACAGATGTTGACAATGGCAGCGTCATCCCACTCTCCTGGTGTCCCTGTGTGAAATACCTTCACCATGACGGGGTTCAACAGCAGCACACAAACAAAAAAAGAAAGAAAAGACAGAGGAAACAAAAAGTGTTCTAGAGTAAAAGCATTCTCTGATATGATAGTAAGATTATTGGACAAGTGTGTTGACACACAGCCTCCTGCCACTGTTGGTACGGTCCATTATCAGCCTGCTTGGGGTGAATCGAGGTAAGATGTGTCTACTTTTATGTGTCACCCTTCCAGTGTCCAGGCCCAGCTTCTGGTTTATTTCCACCCTGTTCAGGTCAAGTTAGACGCCCATTTAAAATGGCTAGGAAAATAATTGCTGCTTTGTGTTGCAGTGGTGTCATTGCAACACTAAAGAAACCTCACTAGGT
>NC_139915.1:2223632-2231132 GCF_963514095.1 Eutrigla gurnardus | reverse complement strand
ATATAAAATATGTACAAAAGAAGAAATGATACATCTTTGGATGGTGATATGAGTTTTCCTTACCTTTCTTCAGTTTTTTGTATCTGATTATATGAGATTATATTGTTGAGAAACATTGTGAATTGAGTAAAATACAAAATAAATATAAAATTAAGGTTTAATGTTCATGTTAAAAAAATGTTGTGGCTAAATGAATAACATCCTTACTACCTTAATCAATAGCTTGATCAGACACAAGAACACACACACACACACACACACACACACACACACACACACACACACACACACACACACACACACACACACACACACACACACACACACACACACACACACAGCCACCCACTGAGGGTTTTAGAGCCACGGTGGATATCAGATAGATGGCAGATCCTCTAAAGCTCTAAAACTGAGCTTGCAAATTACCACCACCTCCTCCAGCCTGTCTCTGACATGCAGGCTCAGGTTACTGTGTGGAGCTTGTGCATCGTTTACAAGCTAGTTAAGTCTGGAGAAAGCCCTGAAACTAAGACAGGAAGAGCAGAGTCGGTCCTGAAACGGCTTCTCAGTAACACTGTTTGTACTGGCAGGCAGAAGGGCTCATATAGTCTGTATGGTGTGCTGCTCATCCATTATATTATTATACAACAATAAATCTCTTCAGGTATTTTTCATTGTATTCCAGCAAAAATATATAGATTCTAAATATACTATTTGTGTAAGACGTCAAATATATGATATTTATATTCTAGGTATCCATGTTACTGACAACGAAAACAAATCTGGACAAATTACAACGTGTTTGTTTTTATTGTTGTTTAGATTATAGTTTCCATTATTAAACTTTCTCATGCAAATAAAGAAGTGCAAAAATGTGCTTTTTGATGGAAAAGCAAAAGTGCAAAAATGATTCTGGAAATATTACAATTTGTATGACTTTTGTCTTGACAGTTGACGCAATTCTGATCAAAACATCAATAATTATTTTTCCTCCTAACACGGAAAGTGTATCATACCTTGTTTTTTTCATATTTCATATTGTGATGGAGGCTGACCATATGGATTGATATCTCACGCATGCTCGTACATGAAATCTTACAAAGTATGATTGAGATGGTGTTACTTACAACACAAAAACATTCTGGCCTCATGATGACATCAGTCCCACTTATGTAAAAAGATGTTCAACTACTTGCTTCCTGTCTCACATAAACCCGATGACTCTGGAGGTGTTTCTTCCTATGAGTTCTGTTAACGAGTTGCGTGGAAAGTGTGTGTGTGTTTTTTGAATGTGTGTATGACTGGGGAGAGAGAGAGAGGGAGAGAGAGAGAGGGAGAGAGAGAGAGAGTACCTTGTTAGGTAAACTGTTTGACATTCACGTGGAAGATGTGATAAACAGGAAGCAGCGAGACCCCCCGCCGTGTCCCACAGCCACACGCCAGGGTCATACCAAACATCCCCAATATAAACACGTCTGATATATGGAAATTTATAGTTATCAGCCCTGTCAGAACATCAAAGCGTAGCATGAACATTGTTTCCTTGCATACAAAAACGGATTTTGTGATGCGAGTCGGACTCACAAGCCCCGACAGCAGCACTTACACAGTAAGTTAGCAAGGATTTCATCGCTGAAAGATGATTCCCAAGCCGATGTGAGCAAATATTGTACAGTATGTGATTTTTTGATGTGTACTAAAATACATTTCGGTGAGAGAATGAGCTGTTTGAGAATAGTTGTTGGTCTATCAATTAAAAACTAATATGTATTCTAGACGGTATTTTTTAAAGAAAAAGCAAAACTAATTTGAACTTGGAGCCCCGTCCTCTTTCTTAGACCTAATAGGACTTTATAGGATTTGTTGTCTGCAGTGAAACCTGAGGGTAAAGTCATAAAGGACATGTGTCTGTGTGCAGTACATCACTCTGGCAGTCATGTGGTAAATATTGTGTTTCCTGTCTCCTCCTTAACTGTTTTGGTAATTGGCTTGTGTTAACCCTGTGACCCAGTGACTGCAGGCCCAGGCCTGACCTGTGTGTGTGTGTGTGTGTGTGTGTGTGTGTGTGTGTGTGTGTGTGTGTGTGTGTGTGTGTGTGTGTGTGTGTGTGCGTGTGTGTGTGTGTGTGACTGAGCGCATGACAGAAGATTGAGTGAATATGATTTTTATAAATGCTATAATTAGATTAATGTGATTAATCAGATAAAAACATTTTGCATGAACTAATAATCCGAGATTTGTTTCATAGAAAACCTCCGAGGGATTTACTATTATCTACTGAGCCTCTTTTTATATGTTTTATTGCATTTTACAAGTGTTTCTATTGTTGTCATTGGTTTGTCTTAATGTCTGTGTAATTCTCTATTTCGGATTGTTCTGATTTGCTTTTATTTTGTGTACAACACACGAGCCAATTTGATATGGAACAAGGTACAATTGCTTTATTATTTATTATTATTTATTATCATTATTATTGTCATTACTTTATTGTTTCAACACTGTCACTTTATACTGTTTGTTCTTTGATGGTTTCTTTTAAAAATGTATTTTATGTACAGTGTCCTTGAGTGACCAGAAAGGCGCCTTTAAATAAAATGTATTATTATTATTATTATTACATAATTAATAAAAACAATAATATGTATTACTAAGAATTATAATAATATGTATGCCATATATATGTTATTTAATGCTTTCATTTATTTGTCGTAACATTTAAGCCTTTCTTATCGTTTAGGTTTCTCTGAATCGTGGTTAATCTGGTGGTTATAAAAAATATTAACGTACCTGTAAAAACACTGATTCAGTAAATGAACAAGAAGAAAACGTGAAGTGGGCAGACACTGACATTATGTCGTAGTTGTGCTCTTCCTTCCTTAGAAGCTGCCGTTTGACTGCCCTGCCAGGTTCAACCGAATCAAGTTAAATCATTAAATTAAACCCTTAACTTCTACAACTACTGATCCCGACACTGGTCTTTGTTTTTAACTGAGAGTTTGCCTTTTGAGAAAGAAAGTCATGCTGAATATCCTGAACCTGCTGAATGGCTGCAGCGTGTTCTGCATGACAGTGTCAGTTAAATGCATATTTGTAACTCTATAAGAGCAAAATTTAACTTGGCTCCAAGGTCCCTGGTCTGCAATGATTTGTAGTTTCCATGTCATGTATACAAGGAAATAAATTATTGTAACTAAATGCCATGATTACAAGTAAACATCTACTGTGTGGGCATGTGCGTGTGTGCATGCAGTTAGTCAGAGCACGGGAAAGCTCGGGGGCTGAGACTGGGGCCAGTTAGCGCTGCTGAGTGGTTCGAGATACAGAACAAATGAGTAATTAGAGAGCTGCTCTGTACCCTCTTTTGTCCTGGGAGGCTGATTAGATTGGCTGTGACGTGCTAACAGGCACATGGCTTTCTTCTCATCTCCCTCCATCCCGTGTATTTTTGCTCCGCAAGACTTGATGTTAAAAAGGTGACAGAACAAAAGGTAGCAAATGGTGATTCAATTAAATTTAGATTTTTAGGAAAGCATGTGTGTTAATTAAAATTCAAGAGATACTTTAATTAAAACAAAAATAATATTTCCTATATTTTTAGTGCTGACATTAAAATTAAGATAATTATAGGGTACAAGTATAAACAGTCATATTTTTAGAATATTTTTAACAAAAAAAAAAATACAGTCCTTAAGCAGCTTCTTTAGTTAGAACCTCCTCTTATGGTAAAAAGATTCAGCAGCAGTGAAGTCAGCTCCCCAACACAGGATTGGCTGACAGGGAATATTGATTGCATATGTATTTTGCAGGCACGAGTGTTCAATGAAACAGCCGTGATGTCATTTTGACATCACGAGGGGCCAGCAGGCCAATCGTGTGACGTTTCAGTCGGTGTCCAATTAGACACACTCAGAACTGGAGCGCCGTCCAAACACAACATCTCTGTGTTTCCACTGGCACTGACCACTCAACGGCGCTGGCCTCTCATCAGCTCTGATCTGAACACTCGCCGTTCTGTAAAACTAATCCAAGACTGAGTGAGTCCATGTGTCTGGGTGTGTAGGTGTAGCACTTGAGCCTTTATATTTACACCGTTGAGCCTTATTGGGTGCAGGAGTGACAGGATTTTTTATTTATTTTTTTGCAATTGAGGGGACAATTATACCAACGTGAAAGTAAAATTTTGACTGTGAGCATTTCAACCAATACTTCGAAAACACTCGAAACATACATCTGCTGAAATCAAAAATCAATGCACTCGAAAAGTGAAGCAAAGTTAATTGAAAAAAAAAAAAAAGCATTTCCCCACATCTCAAGTGATGAGTCATTCTTTGCGTGCAATGAGTGGCGTCGTTCCCATCATTGTGGAGACGGGCTATTTCGGTCCGTCCCCAGGGAACAGGTCATGACGGGGAGATGTGAGTGGTATCTGCAGCGAGAGTCCATGACCCCAGTGAGTAAACAGTAGGCTTGTGTGTCGTGTTAAGTAAGGAAAGGACAGTACAATCTTGTTATTAGGCCTTAAAACACACCAATACACCAGCATCCTATCACACCGTTCACTAGAGTCAACAAAAATCAGGGGAAACCTTGACGATGTGCAGACTCAGCCTCAACCCAAGAGAAGCCAGGTTGTGTTTCACTGTAGAGCTTCACTTCCTTACTGAATGCACCAATTACACCAAATTAAGAGAACGATTCCTACAGAAAGCCAGTATCATGTCCAGGAATCTCAGAGGAGGGGAAACTCCTCAACATTTTGGGAGTGATCTCTTGCCTGCAGGCTAGAAAATCTGTGAAACCACCGTTCTCTGTTTCTGCTCTCTTCACGTACTTTTTGCACTCGTGAAAATTCAGTTACATGAAAGATGACCTTGTCAAGAATGTATAATTAAAAGGTGCAAAATACTGGATTCAGAGACTTTGACTTCCCCCCCAACGGCTCTCAACATGATGGCAACGGTGTTAGGTAAACGGTGCTAACAGCGCTGAAAGTACAAACTATAGCAAAATGGCTGAGAGACCTAACAGAGTTTAGCTGAGGGGGAACTGGAGGGACGGTTTTATCAGCTGTAAACACCATATGAGAGCAGGTCAGTGTGGCACGCTCACGTCTATGGAACATGCACTAAAAACAAGAGGTCAACAAGGCGAGGACAAGGTCAGAGAACAACACACACAGAGGGAGGACGACTTCATTCTCTGCTCAGGTAGAAATTACTCTGCTGTATCTTTAGGTGTTTGCTTCTATATTAATGTCCCGGATGATAAATGCAGCTCCTTTTACATTTAAGCTAATAAAGCACTTCACCATTAGAGTTCTAAAGAAACAGACGTAATCAGAGACACGAACACAGAGCGACAGAGAAAGCAATGGAAAGAGAAAGAGAGAGAGAGAGAGACCAGTACCACACCACCATTCTCCTGGGTGGTCCCAGTTGAGGAGTGTAGGACAGGCAAACAGGCAGACGTAAACTAGATATAAACTGTAAACCAGCTCTGCTCTACAATGAGGAGAAACGCTGCTGGCAACGGCCTGAGAAACAACATGCGACTACTGCACTGATATGTAAGCAAAAACACAATGATGATGACGAGGAAATCAAACAACGGCGAGAAAGATGATGAACAACACAAATGTGATGAGTCAGCAAAGTCAAGAAAGAAGAGGGGGGGGGGGGGGGGGGCTGCAGTTTCTTTAAAAGTAGTTTTTGTAGAAACCTTCCGGATACACAGGTCATATAATAGCCTGCAAACCATTGGCTGCCTAAAGTGATCAGACTGCCAAACACACACACACACACACACACACACACACACACACACACACACACACACACACACACACACACACTCGCACACATGCTTACGGAGAGCTACAACAAGTAGGAAATGACACAATTTGCTTGTGATTCCAACTGTCAAACATGAGGACGTTGACCCCGGCTGAAACGGAGCAGTGTAATCTCATAGCAATCAACTGTATGCTTAAACGGAGCCACGACACAGCAGTTTACCTCCACAGCAGCGCAGCGCCATGCAGAGGTAGGGGAACTGGGCGGGTTAGCCCAGTGGAAGGGGTGGGGGTGACAAATCCTCTCCTGTGGATGACCTATTGGGAAACATGCATGTCTAGCCTTCTCACTGCCTTGCCTGATCGGCGGGGAAGGAAGCATGTTGAAGTGGCTGGGAGAGACAGGGGAGCAGAGCTGGCTGGCAGGCAGGCACCTCACCACAGGAAATTAAAGTAAACAATCAAGATCTCACATCCTGTCCACAAGACCACACTATGTTTGGATCAGAAGGTTGTGTGTGTGTGTGTGTGTGTGTGTGTGTGTGTGTGTGTGTGTGTGTGTGTGTGTGTGTGTGTGTGTGCACCTATAAGAAGACTGGAGTCAAACAGGTCCAGTGTAACGATGCGTGTCGTGTTGTCATGTGAGGGTATGTGTGCTTTAGCATGTTGTCTTCTTCATATACACAAGTGTTCATACTGGGTTTAGATATATAATTATAATAATAGCACTTGAAATGTATTATATTGATTATATAATGTATTATATTATTAATTCTAATAGTTTTCCTTTTCTAGTCCCACTCATTCCTCCAGTGCAAAGTCTCAATAATTCTCACTTGCAACGGAGCAAAGATTCAACATAACACATTCTTGAATTTCACACAGCCAAGTTGGGAGTTGGTGTTTTTATGTTGCCATGGTTGCATACAGAAGAGAATACATTTGAGATAGTCATTTCTAAAATTAAAGATTCCGTTTTGGACAACTATTTCACGCTGGTCGTGTATGTGAAGGGTCGACATCGGGATCTGTCTGGGAGATTTATACAAGCACTTTGATGTCACGGAGAAAAATGGCCTGTTTGGGTTGCACAATGTGTGTTTCCATAAACAGCATCCCTATTGCTCTGAATAATCCACAGATCTCACATGAAAATACTTTCCGTCAACACAGAACACACATGTTCCTTTGTCATTATGGAGTAATGGGTGTGGGAAAGGATGCTGATGCTTTTTTTAGAATGTATTTTTCTGCACCAAACATGAAATTCAATTTTCAATTCAATTTTGAATTATAGTGTCATATCATAACAAAAGTTAAGAAATCTGAGGAACGTAATTCTCAAAACATGGGTGCAGTCACATGTGTGAGCATCTAATCTGGGAGAAGAACACCTTTAATGCTGCAAAGAAAGCATAATATATTTTGATTTATGCAAACAGAGATAATAACAGAGCAATCTGCAAATCTGAATCCTCGTTAAGCAGCATAGGAACAATTTATAGTCTCAAAACAATTTATAGGTAACCACTGTGTGTGTGTGTGTGTGTGTGTGTGTGTGTGTGTGTGTGTGTCGAGCCTAACTTTTTTTGATTTCGGTCCCTTCCTCAGCTCTTCCTCCTCACCTTCACATCCTGCCCTCCTAATCTGCCTGCTTCCCCTGGCTTCTTCTGTCCTCCCTCCTTCCTCCACTTTACCTCCCCTCGCCT